>NC_140582.1:1048352186-1048902523 GCF_964204655.1 Triturus cristatus
GATCAAAGGAATATCTCTTCACGGGCATTTTAATCTTTTAACTATTTAATTATTTAATTATTTGTAAACAATGCATCAGCACTTTACTGTTCGAAATAAGGTTCTGAATACCAAATCAATGAGAATGATGACATAATTGGCACATTCCCTAGGAAAACTGCCCTACATCATATGCTGTTGAACACATTATTTGCACCGCACCGGCACTTTTGAAAAAATAACATAATTGCACTTTTCTGATGATGCATTCAAAACATTGCAAAGAAAGAGACTACAAATGTATTTCACATGTAATGAAAATTATTTTTTACGTTTTTATAATTGAGAATGATGGTTTACACTAGCACTTTAGCATTAAAAAATGCACTTGTATTTTTAACATCTATATCATGCTTCTATAATATGTACTACATTCATTAATGTACTTCACATCAAATGAAAGGTAAACATGGTGAAAATATAAACCATTGAGAAAGAACAGTGGGTTAGCAGTCAAGAAATATGCACATGGGGTAGAAACAAACAAGGGATCGTAATGAGCACCTACCACTTTAAAATGGCGAACTAGACAGCCGGACTCTATGGTCCAGTTGAAGGCATAGCGCCGAAATGCGTAGACTGTCCTTATCCTTCACGAATGGTGAATAAATAAATATCAAAAAAGAAATACTACTGCCCAGACCTGGATTTCTTCATGGTGCCGTGGTTGCCTTGCTGTGTAAGGTAAAAGCGTTGGTGATTTTTTTTAATGTGTACATATATATATATATATTCACAGAAAAAACCATAGGTTTCAGGCACGTTATAGTTAGGAATTAGCATTTAAAAAACCTCAGAAATTCACTGAAAAAACCATAGGTTTCAGGGGTGTTATAGTTAGCTGGACTTTTCACTTGTACAAAACCATTGAAATTCCCCCGTTATAGTTAGTTCAGCTAACTATAACTCGCGCGCCCGCAATGCACTGCTGATGACGTCACATATTACATCACTCATGACATGGTCAGTGACATCACTCATGACATCACTGATGACATCTCAAATGACATCACTGATGACATCACTGATGACATCATCCAGTGAATGTGTGTTTTTCTGAAAATTAAATATGTTTTATATATGTATATCTCAAGGTCGATGGAAGAATAAATGGGTATATAAGTGTCTAAATGGATGATTTGTTTTTGAAAAATTGATTGTGTAACTGACTGATTAAGTGTATCATAGTGAATACATGGCTTAGTGAGTAATGTTTAAATATGTAAATATCTGTATCAGTCTCTCACTTTGTGTATAAGTGGCTGCATGGGTTGGTGAGTAGCTACATGGGTGTCTATATAGGTTATTAGTTGTTTTTTTGAGTATCAGTCTGAGTGTCTGCATGGTTCGGTGGGGGGTATTACGTAGTGCATAGGTGCATGAATGAGTGACTCACTGTTTGTATGTGTTGAACACAGCATGTGTGCAGGACTGTATGGGTGGATGAGTGTGTGTATGGGTGTGTTAGTGAGTGAATGACTGTCTCAATAGTGTCTTTATGAGTAACTACATATGTTTTAAACTAGTATATGTGACTATTGGTGTATATATGTGAGTATATGTGAGAGTGAGAGATTGAAAGAGTTCCTGTATGAATAAGTATGTGTTTCTAAAAGTGATTTTTTAAAAGACTAAGTATGTGTAAGTTTCCGTAGAAGTAAGTATGGTGGTGTGTGTATAACTGTATATGCAAGTAAATGTATGTTTGATTCTTTATTAGCATGAGTGACTATGTGTGTGAGTAACTCTATGGATGAGTGGCATTGTGTAACAGGATGTATAGGTGTATGAGTACATATGATGAGTGAGTACATGTATGAGTGACTGTATAGGACTGTTGGTGAATGAGTGGATGTGTATGTGGATCTTAGAATTACTGAAGAGGTTGTTGTAACTGGTATTGGTATGTCCATTGTTTTGAAAATTTTAGTCTCTATTTTTGAATGTGTGTATCAAAGGTTATATTAGGGTGAGAGGAGGTCTGCCACTCTATCACAAGGATGATGTCATCAGTGATGTCATCAGTGATGTCATTTGAGATGTCATCAGTGATGTCATGAGTGATGTCACTGACCATGTCATGAGTGATGTAATATGTGACGTCATCAGCAGTGCATTGCGGGCGCGCGAGTTATAGTTAGCTGAACTAACTATAACGGGGGAATTTCAATGGTTTTGTACAAGTGAAAAGTCCAGCTAACTATAACACCCCTGAAACCTATGGTTTTTTCAGTGAATTTCTGAGGTTTTTTAAATGCTAATTCCTAACTATAACGTGCCTGAAACCTATGGTTTTTTCTGTGAATTTCAAAGGTTTTTTAAATGCTAATTTCTAACTATGCCTACAGAGATAGGACATGTGAAGAAAGAAGAAAAAAGGCACAGAAAGAAACAAAAGAAGTGCAGGAAGAAGCAACAGAAGTCCTCAAATACGAAGATAAGTGCAGGAAGAAGGATAACGTGCAGAAAGAACAAAAAGAAGAGCAGAAAGAAGCCTTGTTGCAAAATCATCCTGTACCCTCAACTTTTTCAGACGGATACTGGTGGTAACTGAGTCTGACTAACCAGTCCTAGAGCCAGTGCTATGTTAAAAGACACTTAGAATACAGTGAAAACACCTACATACACTAGGGAACATTATGCGTTGGGGTCCCCCTGTGATTAGCATGACCTCCTCTGTAAGCCCCTAGTGTATAATAGGGCATGGGGATTAAAACTACCTCTTAAAACAGGCCACAGGGCGTTTTTGCACACGTTAACTCAGGCCCCGTCCCCTCCCTTCACCACTGTGTAAACACGCCCTGTGTCCATTTTTAGTTGGGAGATTAAGTTCATTTGAATCCTGAGGGTCCCTAGGGTCCAACTAGCCCACTAGGTACCTCCAGTAAGTGCCACAGAGCTGCGTTGCAGAGAGGTGTAAAAAGTGTCACGGCCTGGATCACCTCTCTGCAATGCAGCTCAGTGGCGCTTACTGGAAGCACTTGGTGGGCTAGTTAGCCCCCAGGGGCCCTCAGTATTGAAGGGAAATTATATCCCCAATTTAAAACGTGCCATAGTGCGTGTTTGCACACGTCACCTCAGGCCCCGTCCCCTCCCTTCACCACTGTGTAAACGCGCCCTGTGGCTGTTCTAAGTTGAGAGATTAAGTCCCCCTGAATCCTAAGGGTCCCTAGGGTCAAACTAGACCACTAGGTACCTCCAGTAAGCGCCACAGAGCTGCGTTGCAGAGAGGTGTAAAAAGGGGCTTGGCCTCAGAACACCTGGCTGCAGCGCAGCTCCCTGGCGCATACTGGAGATGCCTGTTGGGGGCGCGTTTGCAGAGTGCTGCACGGAGGGGGCATGGCCTCCGGCACGATGCCAGTCTTTTATTTATTTTAGTTTTTTAAGAAGGGGGGCTGTTTGGTTCCCCTTCTTATTCTAATTTATTGGCCCTGATGACCCCATCCCCCAGGGCCAGTCTCCTAATTATATTTTTTTGACCCCAATCCCCAGGGCCGGCCACTGTTTTTTATTATTTTTAAAAAATATATATTTATAGACACACCTAGGACATGCTGGACAAACCGTACGTACCTATCACCATGACGATTTGCGTGATATTCATTAAAAGGCGACTATGCATGCAATGAATCCACGTGGAATGTATTTACACCACTAGTGAAGCTCTGACATGTCTGATGCCCTACCGTGCCTAATCCTGGTAGACACCCTTGTCGTTTATTTATACAAACATGGGTAGCTATTGACGGGCACATTTAATACACATGCACACCAAGCCATTCAAAGGGGATTCGACAAAAATTCGACCAAAACTATGCAAGAAACCCCCCTCACGGTTAATAAAACACACATCCACTGCCGGATGTGTAATACTTTTTATTTTACTCTCTGGAAAGGGGACGAACATCACTTGAGAGTCACAGCGTGCTCCTGACAGAGCCCAATGCTGTGTTACACCCACCATTGCCTGCCGAGTGCCACACACCTCTGTGTTGTATTCCACTAGCTAGTGCATATGCTATGACACTCTCTAGCCCATGTGCACTGTAACACCACCCCGTGAATATGTCATGCCACACTTGTCTTCGCACGGGTTATATTGCCCCATCTAACGTGCCTTTCTCGATGCCTATGTTATAACGCACAGTGCTATGCCATACATATTACAATCTGGGATCCATATCTTTGTCACAGTGCATATGCAACGTTACACTCCCCAGCACATATTTTATATTACAACTTTAGAGACTAGTTAGGTTACACAACACTGCCCTGTGCATATTACACTCCAAGGCACATATCGCATAGCACGCGCTAGTGCCTGTGCTATCTCGCGCTCTCCAATGAATCTGTCATTGCGCACAATGTATTGCATATTATATTTCACGCCCGGTTCATCTTATATCACACTTTTTGGTGCATAGTTTATACCATACACTATATCTAGTTTTCATTTTCAATCGTGCTCTCAGGACTATGTTCTATATAACACTGTGTTCACCTACCCTTTTCACGGGCATTACATTTTGCGATAGGGGGTGGAGGGTCAGGGGGTGTTTCTGCCAAGTGAGCCCGGAGTCACAGTCACAAACGTCCTCTTCTTCCTGAATAAAAGTGAGATTATGCTGCATACTTGTTCATATTTTAAGTAGTTCGCACAGACACAATGTTTTAAAAACAATAAAGTTCCTAATACCCGCCTCTGAACAGTTAGCTTGCTGCCCCATCCCCTTCCTCCCTATCCTCTGTTGTGTGAATCCATGGACTAGCCTCCTCCCTCCTGCCATGCATGGTCTGATGTGCTGCCACTGCCCTCAATTTAGTATGATGTACCAGTCCACTCCTCCTGCCCTCCATTGCCCAATTCTATGCCCCATCATTGACCTCCTGCTTAAACTCTGTGCTTAGCTTGCTGCCCCTATTCTCCTTCCCCCTGCCCTCCGATGTCTTTGTGCATGCCCCTGCTCCATCCTTTTTGCCCACCATGTCCCATGGACCTGCCACTCCTATCTACTCTGAGTGTTCTGTTGAGCTGCCACTCCCCTCCCACCTGCCTAGCATTGTCAGATGACTGTAACCTGTCCCTGTCACCTCCACCCTGCCTGTCCACATGCCATGCCCCTATCCTCTTCCTCCTGTCCTACATGGTCCATTGTACTGCCACACCCTTCTGCCCTCCCTGGTCTGTTGTGCTGCAACTGCTCCTCCTGCCTGCCCCGTGTGGTCTGTTGTGAGGTCCCTTCCCCTGAACTTTCTTGTCTGTGCACAGGTCCTGACCCTCCCTTCTATCCTCCATCGTCCTTTGTGCATGCCCCTCCACCCTCCTTCTTGCCCATCATAGCCATTGTGCTGCCACTAACCCTCCCACTTGCCATGCATGGTCTTCTGTGCTGCCATGGCCCCTCCCACCTTCCCTGTGTGGTCAGTTAGCTGCCCCTGACCCCCTCCCACCTTCCCTCCATGGTCTGTGTGTATGCCATCACAGTCTCACTGTTGCTCTTCATGGTGTGTCTTGCTTCTAGTGCCCATCCTGCCTGACCTCCATGGCTATCTTGCTGCTCCTGCCCTGCCCCCTTGCCCCCAGCCCTACTCCCTCCCTCCTGGCTTGTCTGTTCCATTGTAATGCCCCTGATCCGTCCCTCCTGCCCTTTATGGTCTGTTATGCTGCAGCTTTCTCTCCTGTCTGTCCATTATGGTCAGCTAGCTACCATTGCCTCTTGCCCCTCTGTTCTCTGTTGTCCATGTGCATGGTCCTGTCCCCTCCCTCTTGCTTTCTATGGATTGTTGTGCTGCACTCCCGTCCTGCATGCCCTGTGTGGTGTATTGTGCTGCTGCAAACCCTGATGCCTGCCCTGCAGGGTCAGTTTGGTGCACCTCTCCATGTCCCTCCTGTCCTCTGTTATCCAAGTCCATGTCCCTATCCCATTTCCTTCCATGATCCAATGTACCATACTTGCGAACATTTTGAACTTGGTAAGAGGGAGATTTTGAAAAAAAACTGGGGTATTGATTTTCCCCTTTGAGTTACATTGAAAAAGAGGATATTGTAGACAGGATACAGATCAAATAAAGCCCATTTGAGCTTAAAAACATTGGACGTTTCCTGGCTGAATCGGGTCTGTTGGCATGTATGGTTGTACTACCATTGCCTCTTCCTTCTGCCCACAATGGTCTATTACATTGCCACAGCCTTGAAGGAGGGTAGATTTTGTATCACAGGGGGCCCCTGGCCCGTTCTGTCCACACCTGAAGTATGAGACCCTTGTCCTTGCCCTGCCAGCTGCATTTGTAGGCCGTATTAAATTGACCAGCGGGTCCTGTGTTGCTCTATAATTATCCTGAGACATCCTTACCACTCAGCCAGCATAAAACCCCTGTGTAGGCCCTTCTGTTCAATATGTAGGCCTCTTTGTTAAATTGACCATAGCTCTGCAATTTTAGTGTATAGCAGTCTGAAGGCAGGTGTGCGAGGCCTTCTGATCCAAACTAGTAGCCCCCACCCTACCCGAGTGCTCCGTGCTCGGTATCAAAGTTCAACATCCCCCTGAAGCTGTCGACATACAGTAGGCTGCATCCTGGACTGGTACTTGCTTCCTGGGCAGGTTTCCCGCTTTTAAGGAAGTGGCAACCGCAGAGCGTCAAGTTAGGAGAACTGAGGAGATTTTATACATGAATATATTGAATTCCCGTACAATACCCATTATTTTCTGCTTGCTCTATGGAACTTACGATAAGCGATTGGCCTGAGAGACTGACCTTTTCACCCAGTCCATTGTCAGCATTAAGTGGGTAAATGACGAAATGTCTGGTAAAATCTGCAGACGAAGCTTTTGGGTAGCATACGTAGGTAGATGTAGCGTGCAAAGGAGCCCACAAAATGATATAAAAAGGGAGCACCCACAGATATCGACGGACTACCTCGCCGTCTGTATGTAGGTTAACAGGCAGTGCAGGTTTTCCCCAAGAGCTGGGAGCTCTTGTCTTCCTTTGCTTAAAATGTCTTGCTCTGCTTTGCTTGAAGTATCTTATTCTATTTTACCTATATGAAATGTCATGTTATGTTTAACCATTGTTCTCTTTACTTTTGCATTTAAAAGATTTTGTATTGTAATTGCAGGAATGCTTGCTCTAAGAGTAAACGTGAGTGTTCCTAGGTAACATTTTCCTTGGTGTAACTTGTTTCTCATGATGCATTTATAGATGTGTTTTCTCTCTCTCTCTGTCAGTACATTAATTGAGATACAGAGAATATTATGACAGCTGTATGATTATCTGGATTCTGTATTTTGTACTTTATGTCTCTATTCTGCGGTTTCTTTGAAGTTGCATCTTCTCATTAAACTGCCATTGTATTCTGCCTCCAATTCCATGTCTCATATGTCTGTTTTCTTCATTTTTGGAGCAAGCGTTCCTAGGCACCCCGGCTCAAATTAAGGTGCCCCTTTTGTCCCTGACTCACTCTCCTGCTCAGTTCTGTGGTGGCTCCCGGGGATCTGGGGACCGCCCCTAGCTTCCTTGACCCGTAATAGATCTTCCCTCCAACAGCCTCTCTTGCAAGTCCTGTATTGTTGGTTTGTTGCCCCTTCCCCCCTTTCCACTGCCCTCCATAGTCTGTTGTGCTTCCACGGCCCTTCCTGCCTGCTCAGTGTGGTTAAATTGTTGCCTTTGCACCCTCCTACCTGCCTTCAATTTTCAGAGTCCGTGCCCCTGGCCTCTGCCTCTCAACAGTATCCTAATGAACAACTAGATTGCTAACATTCTATATTTATTACAAAAGTGTGGAACGCCTGACATCATCTTGATGTAATCAAAACTGTAATACCTAGAGCATTTCCTTTAGAAATTACATATATGAGAAGGTCTTATTGGCATCAAAATTATGGTTAGTGCTCTAAAAGACTAAAATAAGGACATATTTTCTGAGTTTTCAAATAGCGACAAAGCACTTTTAAATTATTTGTTATCTTTATGTTTTTTTATCCAGTTGACCACTTGATTAAATGTTGCACTTAGGGGAGAGGATGTGGTGTTACTTCCAGAACTGCAGACTTTGCAACTGGGGAACCAGGTTGAAGTTTCTGCTTCAGCTCGACATTCTGTGATTCTGGTCAAATCACTTAGTCTCCCCATGTCTACAACCAAAATGAATTTGTTCTTGTGTGATGTAACCAATGCTCATGTAAAGCACTCCAATACCTGACAAGTCTGCACTATATAACACTGCAAAAACACAAAATAATAAGTGTTTTGCACACTTCTGTCATTGGGCTATATTTGGGCTACATCTGGGTGATTTTGGGCTACATTTGGGCTCTTTTGTCTCCGGTGGCCATCTTGGGAGATTTATTTGTTATGAAGTTTCCTAATTTCCTCATGTACTGCAGTCTCCTCAGTAGGAAATGCTTTCAGTTTTTTACTTTGATTCCATCATGAAGGTATTCAGATATGTCACACATTTGCCATAAATTCTGAATGTTAGCACTCTAGTTGCTCATTAGATCACTGTAGTAAAACTACTGCACCATGGAAGTCTGCTCCTGGTATTAAAAGTGCATGTTTCAGTCTGCATGTCAGAATTTTTTAATGAAATAGAAGAGGATTTGAGAAGTCACTCAAAATGTGCCCTCATTTTCTTTCTTCAGCATTAATCATAATTTCTATGGCAAAATGAACCTCCTCATTGTGTTCCTTGTTAAATTAAATGTTTTAAGTGTTACCAGTTTATTCCAATCAAGATGGCTTCAGGCGTGCCATACTTTTGTCATAATGAAGACAGTAAGCGCTCTAGTTGTTTTTAAGAACATTCTGGGACATTCTGTCATTGGGCTATACTTGGGCTACATCTGGGTGATATTTGGGCTACATTTGGGCTCTTTTGTCTCTGGTGGCCATCTTGGGAGACTTATTTGTTATGAAGTTTCCTAATTTCCTCATTTACTGCCGTCTCCTCAGTAGGAAATACTTTCAGTTTTTTACTTTGATTCCATCAAGAAGGCATTCAGATGTGTCACACATTTGCCATAAATTCAGAATGTTAGCACTCTTTTTGCTCATTAGATCACTGTAGTAAAGCTACTGCTCACCAGGGAAAACTGCTGCTGGTATTGAAAGTGCATGTTTCAGTCTGCATGTCAGAATTTTTTAATGAAATAGAAGAGGATTTGAGAAGTCACTCAAAATGTGCCCTAATTTTTCTTTCTGCAGCACTAATCATACTTTTTATGGAAAAATGAACCCCCTCATTTTGTTCCTTTTTAAATTAAATGTTTTAAGAGTTACCACTTTAATCCAAGCAATATGGCTTCAGGTGTGCCATACGTTTATCATAAGTAGGACTGTTAGCGCTCTAGTAGTTCTTTGGAACACTCTGGGAAGCTGCAGTAGAACACAAAGGAATCAACTGACAGTCTCTGCCCTTGTTGGATGTACGTGTTTTACTGAGAATGTCAGACTTCATTCTCACATGACTGAGAAAGATAATGTGAATTTACAGAAAATAAGCTCTCAGTTTAGCCTATAGATCACCTTCCAAACCTCTGTGGTAAAAGCATGAGAAAATATTTTTCTCTCAATCATGATATCACAGCAGAAGGCTTTTTCACATGGTGAAATCACCTTAGAACATACCACAATTCCTAAAATGAGTATGGTACCATCAACAAATGATTTATAATGTAACTAAAGTCTTAAAAACTTCTATTAACTGCAATGCTTTTTAATGAGGTGCTATCATGTATATTGGTCCCAAGATGGCTGCCAACACTTCTTGGATGAAGTGCTGACAGCCAATCAGATCTCAGGATGAGATGTGTGGTTAGGCTCCGCCCACATATATATATGCTTTTAAATGCTATTTTCTCAGGAAATACTGAACAGATTTACACCAGACCTGCAAAAGGCACTTCCTTGACCTTATGGCTACCTCTCTGCCAAATTTCAAGTAATTCTGTTCAGCCGTTCGGGCTGTAGCTGTGTCTAAAGGTCCTATGGAAAAATGCATGGGAAAAACGCGTTTTGGGACCCCCTTTTTTCTCGGCCCCTGCTTGACGAATCCCCCCGAGACTTTCAGGGTAGGAGCGGAGCGTAGCGCCCCACCTATTTTGAAAATTTCGCGAGGATTCGTCGACCGGCGCCAAAGTTATTCCAAATAGAATGTTGCGGATTTCCTATGGAAACAGGGTCCTAACTATAACTACCTACTGGCGACCGCCAGTAGGTAATATATATATATATATATATATATATATATATATGATCCACAAATGGATGGGAACACCCGTTGCCTCCAGAACGAAGGGCGCGTCGAAGAAGAGACCTCCCAAACGCGGTCACAAATATTGTCCAAACTTCTCCAAACTTAAGAAAAGCAATCGACGCCGTGTCTGTGCTGAAAGTTATTTATTGCCAGCTGAAAAAGCTAGACGCGTTTCGCCTGTCCTGCAGGCTTGTTCACTAGCAGTTTAGTAAAGTTTTCCAAGGCAATTTAAAACAGTGAGTGACGATCAAGGCACGTGATGGACTACAAGTATTAAAATAAACAACAGACTCGTAGTTCAACAAACTGCAATAGATAAACAGTCCAGGCAAGTGCCGCAAAGTATAAGACCAATTCATTACGGTCAGTAAAACATAGTTTGAACTCAATAGATTTGGAATATTAAGTAACATTCAACAATTATGACACAATTATTACCCTAGTGGTCCTGTCGTATTGCTCATTAAACATTTTAAACCAAGTCAATATTTAACTGGCAAAGATAGCACATTGCACGAGTAATTAGATCAAGTGATCAGACGCTCTGAATATAATTTCAGCCGTTATGCCAAAACATAATTAATCAGATCAGAATGGAAATGACAGTGAATATGAAGTTTCTGTGAAGTTACTGCCCAAGTGGGCTACAATGAACATCAACAGAGAGTCTGTAACAGTTAATAGCAGCTATTTTTAGTCCAAAACAGTGACGAAATCACACAATAGACAAAATACAACTAAAACCAAGTAGAAAAAGAACGGGAGGATTCTATAAATGCGTGTGTAAGTCTTCTTCCATGTTAAGACCATGTGGTGTTTTAGTATTGAGTCTAATGATATAGCAAGATTCAAGTTTGCGCAGTTTCTTTTCCCGGTTTCCTCCTCGGCTGCCAGCTGGAATAGCATCAATTACATAATACAGAAGACCTTCAGGGTCTTTGTTATGACATCTGTCAAAATGCCGTGCCACGGGATAGCTTTTATCCCCATTTTTGATGGCACGTAGATGTTGTAACACCCTTTTATGCACAGGCAAAATCGTAGAGCCCACATATTTAAGGCCACAAGGGCACTGTAGTATGTAGACCGCATAGTCAGTCTTACATGTGTAATGACCCTTGATTTGTTGGATGGCTTTATGGGAAAAACCTGCTGGGAAACAAGTGATGTTTTTTCCATACATACAGGCCTTACATTTATGGCATTTAATAAAACCATCCTTTCTTTGAAGCCAAGAGCCTGCTGATTTCGCTTGATTGCTAGGTAACACATTGCTAACTAATGCTTGGTGCAAAGATCTGGCCTTTCTGAATGTAAATTGTGGTCTTCTTTGAACAATTTTACCCAACACTGGATCACTCCGAATGATGTGCCAATGCTTGTTAAAAATTGTTCTTAGTTTATCCTGTTGCTTGTTGTAAGTAGTGATAAACCTACACTGGTTAGAGCCAGGCGTAACTGTAGCAACCAACATGATTTTAATAAAGAACTTGCATGTTGGAAATCTCGTTTTCAAGCCAGAGGTTATTCAGAAATCTGTCTCAATCAAGCTGTCACTAAAATTGAAAAAACCAACAGAGAACAAATCCTTTTCAATAAAGACACCAAGTCAGCTAAAAATTCATTAAAAGACACTAACCAGTGTAGGTTTATCACTACTTACAACAAGCAACAGGATAAACTAAGAACAATTTTTAACAAGCATTGGCACATCATTCGGAGTGATCCAGTGTTGGGTAAAATTGTTCAAAGAAGACCACAATTTACATTCAGAAAGGCCAGATCTTTGCACCAAGCATTAGTTAGCAATGTGTTACCTAGCAATCAAGCGAAATCAGCAGGCTCTTGGCTTCAAAGAAAGGATGGTTTTATTAAATGCCATAAATGTAAGGCCTGTATGTATGGAAAAAACATCACTTGTTTCCCAGCAGGTTTTTCCCATAAAGCCATCCAACAAATCAAGGGTCATTACACATGTAAGACTGACTATGCGGTCTACATACTACAGTGCCCTTGTGGCCTTAAATATGTGGGCTCTACGATTTTGCCTGTGCATAAAAGGGTGTTACAACATCTACGTGCCATCAAAAATGGGGATAAAAGCTATCCCGTGGCACGGCATTTTGACAGATGTCATAACAAAGAGCTGAAGGTCTTCTGTATTATGTAATTGATGCTATTCCAGCTGGCAGCCGAGGAGGAAACCGGGAAAAGAAACTGCGCAAACTTGAATCTTGCTATATCATTAGACTCAATACTAAAACACCACATGGTCTTAACATGGAAGAAGACTTACACACGCATTTATAGAATCCTCCCGTTCTTTTTCTACTTGGTTTTAGTTGTATTTTGTCTATTGTGTGATTTCGTCACTGTTTTGGACTAAAAATAGCTACTATTAACTGTTACAGACTCTCTGTTGATGTTCATTGTAGCCCACTTGGGCAGTAACTTCACAGAAACTTCATATTCACTGTCATTTCCATTCTGATCTGATTAATTATGTTTTGGCATAACGGCTGAAATTATATTCAGAGCGTCTGATCACTTGATCTAATTACTCGTGCAATGTGCTATCTTTGCCAGTTAAATATTGACTTGGTTTAAAATGTTTAATGAGCAATACGACAGGACCACTAGGGTAATAATTGTGTCATAATTGTTGAATGTTACTTAATATTCCAAATCTATTGAGTTCAAACTATGTTTTACTGACCGTAATGAATTGGTCTTATACTTTGCGGCACTTGCCTGGACTGTTTATCTATTGCAGTTTGTTGAACTACGAGTCTGTTGTTTATTTTAATACTTGTAGTCCATCACGTGCCTTGATCGTCACTCACTGTTTTAAATTGCCTTGGAAAACTTTACTAAACTGCTAGTGAACAAGCCTGCAGGACAGGCGAAACGCGTCTAGCTTTTTCAGCTGGCAATAAATAACTTTCAGCACAGACACGGCGTCGATTGCTTTTCTTAAGTTTGGAGAAGTTTGGACAATATATATATATATATATATATATATATATATATATATATATATATATATATATATATATATATATATATATATATATATATATATATAATAACATATACCTAACTCACTAGTAGCTATTAGTTGCAAACCTCTGCTGTGAATAGGCTTTGTGACTGCATAGCTTTGGGTTACTGTTAGGCTTAATAATGACAAGCCCTCTCTTAGTCTTTTTTTGTGTTGGCGGTTCTCAAAATAAATTTTTGAGCGGGATTGAAGGTTTTTGTGTGTTTTTACAATTTTTTGCAAATATAGTGGCAGAAGACAGAGGCAGGAAGGCATACAGGAGTTCCGAGTTCCATTCCTGCCAGAACGCATCTTCTAGGAAGTGTTGTTCTTTCATGTGTCTTTTTAATGCAGTCTTCCAAAACCCACCCTTCGTTTAGACTGATGTTCCTCACAGCAGAGTCATCTTTAGCTTGGAAAACCCACAATAGAGGAGCAAAATGGTGCATTGTGCCCTAGCTATCAAAACCACATGACAGTGATCAGTAAGAGAGGCAAAAGGCTGACCCTTTCTTAAGGACAATTCACACTTTGACAACAGGAACTGCAGTCCTACCCTTAATCCCTACTAGCCACCAAATGTCAGTATTCAGGGAAGCTAATCAACAGCTGGACACTAAAAGAACCTTATCGAATTTCTAAGTGGAGCTTATCTCAGTGTCTAGTTCTCCTCCCTCCGGTCTCAGAAACGTCAGCAAACTACTTCTACTGCCTGGGAAGGTAACCTCATCTACATCTTGTGCAAAAGAGTAGTCAAGGTGCTTCCAAAATGGAGCCAACAGGTCTCTGTCACTCTGGTGGTTCACTTAGGCATACATGGTGTAAGTAACACAAAAACCGCACAATACATTCAAGAAAGCATGCACATATTAGCAAAGGGATCCTGGTTCATCTTCGTGCCGGGACACTCCTGCAGTAGCAGAGTGCTTTAGAAATATTTTCATTCAACTGTTGCAGCACAGCTTAGCAGGAGTGGGACAGTAGTCCACCATTCCTATGACACAGATAAAAATGTCTGATCACACTAGAATCACTACAAAACATGATATGCTGCCAACAAAGCACTACAAGCTTGAGTTGCCCTGTTACGGTGGTTCGCCCCTCCAGGTGCAGAACTAGACTCATCAAGGGAAAGGCTAAAGCCTTCGCATATATGCTAGATTAATGTGAAGTTGGGCCAAAAAGTCTGAAACTCAAGATACCAGATGCAATTAGCACGGCAGGGGAAACAACTGTACACCATGCAGGGACATCCCCGTCACAACTGTCAGGATTTCGTTGCCGGCAGAAACGCTACCTGCCCTTCCGAAACGAAGCCGGCTGTAACGACAACCTCCACGGAACTACATTACCCATGGGTCAAAGCGATCCACGTCGTACGTGCGTTAGAGGCAGCGCCGGAAGCAGGAAATAAAGTCACCTGAACTCCGGACTGCGCTGCCGATTATTCGACCCAGATCCTTCTTGAGAGCAGGACGATCCTTCAGGCTGCTCCGTTGGGCGGTAAGAGTGTCATAGACACGAAACATTTAAACCGCCATCATTTTCGGTGACGAGTTCCCCGGTTACGAGTAACTCCTCTGTTGGATGAGACCCGTTAGATAGCGGTCTCGTGCAGGGGAGTGTCGGCGCCCGTAGAGGCGCTTGGGCTGTGTTCTCCCTGTTGGAGAAACCAGACACGGTTTCATGCAGGGGGAGTGATAGCGCCCGTGAAACCCTCCCATTCAGTGTGTGTGTGTTAAATTCCCCGAAGGCAGGGCGCGCGATTCGGTGCCTACATAGCGCTTGTGTGGGGGCATCCTCTGCTTGACTTTTTGCAACAATAACAGACCGTGTGCCTTACTACCAAAACCGCACTGTCATTTGAGACTTGGAGCTCTAGAGAACAGGGACAACATGTTGGCTAACGTTTCCCCCATGTGTTTGAACTGCCAGGAGGTCTCCTGGCACAATAACGTTATCTTGTAAATATTCTTCGCTGTTTCTGTTTTATTTCTATCTTTCCTACCACACAGGAGAGAGAGAGCGCAGAGAGGGAGATAAAGGACATAGCAGGACTAAGCCAGGTTACGCTGAACAGAAATTCCTGGTAGGTAGTGCCTGTACCCGGTGGGGGACTTTTGAGGAACAAAACTAACAAGGTGATAACCAGAAGTAATTGTCTCTTGTATTCCTTCTTGTTTTCTATCTCCCGATAGGGCTTTGTTCTGAAGGTGTCACCCTCAGCTTCTTCTCTGAAGTGTTCTGTTTTACCTTTATTTTCTTTACAGGTAGGAAGGGTGGGATAGAGGGGTGTTCAGGGAAAAAAGGGCTTAGTGGTAGAAGAAAAAAGTTAACAGTCAGAACCTCATAGTGTTTCTTTGTTTCCCACACAGGTCTCCCTCCCCGCAGTCCCTACCCTTTCCTTCCCCCACGTTCCAGACTTGGGTCAATTCAGAGGTGGGCCCCCTTTGAGCATCGACACTGCCCTGAGGATACGGAATTGGAGAGCCTGACAACAACAACCATATAACACCATAACTGACCTTACTGCTAGTTGAGTCATACACAGGTTAAGCTAATGATGCAGATCTACAAAGCGGGAAGTGTAAAGAAGCCACTTTACTTTCTGAAAGATGAATGTTGCATCATGCAGTTCAAATGCCACAGCCCCACAATTTATTATTCTTGCAGCTGTAGAGGGTACAGTAATGCAGGCCAAATCAGGAGAGCTCACTACACTTGTTGGGAGACAAGTTATTGGGTCAATATGACCAGGATTCTTAGAAGCGATGCTCAGACCGCAAACAAGCGCAGTGTCCTCACAAACATTAATAGGGCAACATTCTAGTCACTGAGTAGTCTAGCAGACGACGGCATTCATGAATGAGTGAGCTCTCAGTAACTGTACAAGAGAGGGTTAAAATTAACCGTCGTGATCCCTTGACTCTAGGGGATCAGTTTGTGTGGTCCTAACATATAATAAGATCAAAGTTGGATCCACACCTAGGTGAATTAGTGGGATCCTGGTATGTCTTAGATACATTAGTAGGATCTTCACCCACAATTACCACCTGTGGCGTGCTTCGTCAATGGATCCTCACCCACTACACCTAGTGCAAGTGTGTGGGCTCGGCGCAGTTTATAAATTGAGATCTAAACTAAGAATGAGGGATTTTAGGTGTTAATTAAAATTTCCTTCTGGATCCTAACTACATTTTACTATTAAGGTCCTTTGGCAGATTTAAAACTTAAGAGATATTGTTGGGTGTTATGACTTGTAACATTAGTGGGCCGCCATGTTTCAGCCTTCTGTGTGCCACTCAGAGTCAGCAGGCTTTCTTCAAGACCAAACACTTTGTATAATCCCTACACTACATCGTTGACATTACCAACACTTTATCAAATGTAGTGAACATACAACATGAAGCATGGACTTATTTGGCTCCCCCCAACATCCAAGGTGTGCAGAGAGCTAAGAAGGTGCTAATGGAGGATGATGTCCCTTGATGAAAGTGTGACAACAGGTATCGCCTGCCCCAACTGTCTTATGAAGCCTAATGAGATTATGCTGCATAAACTATAAAGAGGAAAAGGCCCATTATGGTCTGTATGTCGCGTGCATGCTTCATGTTGTATGTTCACTGAGTTTCTTCAAGAAACATCTTGTGGGTGGCTCACAAAGATGTACCTAAACTAAGCAAATTCTCTGCTGAATGACATTTCTTGTTAAAAGAGAATTAAGAAAACGGAATATGAGGCCTCAAAAGAGCGTTTCTACAAGGAACTCAGTGAATGGCGGGAGGCGGAACTGGTGAATATGGATGAATACAACTTTCTCAAAGTAAATTATCCTAGGCTGTCCATATTTTACCTAGTTCCCAAAATCCACAAAGATAAAGAGAAGCTGCCGGCAGGCCTATTCTCTCAGCCATAGGCAGCATTTTCGAAAATGTGTCCAAATACGTTGATCCTTTTTTACAACCCCTAGTAATGAGCTTACCCTCATACATTAAAGATAACTCAGATTTCCTGAAAAGAATGTTTGATGTACAGTGGGAAGATGACCTCTCGATGATGGTGTCTTGATGTAGCTTCTCAGTATACAAGCATATGCCATGCTGATGGTATTAAGGCAGTGAAATACTTTTTAAGGTCTAGACAATCAGATTCTGTGCACGTAACAAAAATGCTTTTACGAATGATATATTGGTGCCTTATATGTAAAATTTTTATGGTTTTTTTGGGCAACAAATGTTATTGATTTTTGGATATACAGTACAGGGGAACTTAAGCGACATGCGGCAACGCATCGTTGGTAGAAAATATCCGATACGAACATTATTCCCCATCCTCCCATGTGCAGTCTAAATTAAAAACATAGTACAATAACTCTGGTATTAACCTACCTCTAAAAGTGTCCCGTGACTTCATACATTGTAGTCTTGGTCTCGCACTCCACTTATTATGTCTATGAATAAAGCTGTAAACTCTGTTCTTACACATACGCTATCACCTCAGTATCCAATTGACCGTCTGCTGCATTATATGCCTTCTGGGGAAGATTTCTATAGGAAGCCCACCATGTCCAAATTTTGGTGAGCTTCTGCGGGCATCCTTAGGCGATAAAGACAGGGAGTTTCAATTCCATAATAAAATCCATGCCTGTCTTCCAGAGCGATATTCGGGGGGGGGGGGAATTTTCTGCCTTCTATTGCCAGGCTATGTCCTGTTTTGCTAATGTGAGACCCACAAATTAAAGGTGTCTTTTATATCTGTTTCCCCCTATGCCATCCGTGCAATGTAGTAGTGATAGTTTCGGGGGTCTTGGTAAGTTCCATGCCAGTAACTCTGACAGACAATTTAACACCCCTCTCCAAAAATTATCTAGGGTTGGACAGGACCAAGTTGTGTGTATGAAGGTGCCATCTTCTGATTGGCACCGGAGGCAGAGCGGAGACGCAATCAGTCCCGCCGTCCATAGTCTGTGTCTGGTATAATACACCCTGTGTAAGTATTTAAATTGAATGAGATGGAGTCGGTAGAGATTGCTGCCTCACGTGGTGATTGAAGTGCCTCTGCCCAATCATCATCATCATCAATCGGTCCTACATCAGTGTCCCATGTTGCTCTTAAGGAATCTAAGTTTGTAGGGCTATTAGTGACTAGAGTTTGATACATTTTTGATATTTTATGCTCCCCTAGATTCTCCATCGGACGTTTGCCTTCTAATGAGCTGAATTCTGGTAGATTAGTCAGATCTTTGAAGTATGGGAGAAGGGCATGTCGTAGTTGTAGGACTTTATAAAATTGAGTCTTGGGCATGGAGAAGTATTTTTGGAGGTCCTCAAAAGATTTAAGGACTGCCCCCTCATGACATCACCAAGGGCTGAGATTCTGATTCGATCCCAGTTGCCGAATCCCTGGAGGTCCGCAATTTGCAGAAGCAGGGGATTTCGCCACAGAGCGGGTTTCTTGGGTTAGGCAGCCCCACCAGCCGATTCTACGAAGGGTCTGTCACCAGGTCATGATCACTACCTTCGTTGCTGGGGGGAGGTCTTTGGGATCAGTCCTACTATACAGAAGTGAGTGTACGGAGGGCTCTCCCATAATCCATTGTTCAAGTTTGTATGCTGGGTCATCTTTGGACCCATACCACCACTCATTCAGTATCTGTAGGTGTGCAGCGGCGTGGTAGGATTGTATGTCTGCAACAGCGATACCCCCACAGTAGGTGTATTGTATGCATGTACATTCGACCACTCTGAACCTACCTCCCCCCCTCCCACAGGAAGTGTCCCAGAGTTGCATTGATTTGGCGGAACCAGGTCAAGAGGATTGGATAAGGGTGAGATTGTAGTTGATGTAATAATCTGGGCAGGGAGACGATCTTAAAGATAACAGATCTACCATACAGGGGCAGAGGGAGTGCTGACCAGTTTTCACCTCCATTTAAACCCTTTCTGTTGTTACCACAAAATTACGTTCCCAGGAAATCATTTAGCTGTCAGACACGTAGACTCCCAGATATGTAAAGCCGTGTGTCACCATTGTAAGTCCTTCCGCCCATCGGCCGTTCCCCATTGACCCTCTTATCGGCCAAACCAGCAATTTGGATGCATTCAATTATAGACCAGATGTCTTGCCAAAGATGCGCATGATCTGTAATATTCTGGGGCCATTGGGCGTGGCTTACCAAGCCAAGATTGTGGACCCACCTTGAGAATGCTCCCGGACCCCTCCGCCCGCAATCCTCACGTCATGCGAGCCATCCTGCCCTGAATTTTGTTGTTCTCTCAGCGCAGCACCTCTGGCTGAGCCTCTGGGAGTGCGGAGTCTCGAGCCTCATCGTCCCGCTGCTGCTGATCGCCTGGCCGTGCCTGATGGCCAAGATGGCGGCCCCCTCACCCTGAATGCAGCACCTGCCGCACTAGGAGTACTTCGCCTGGCCCCCTATCCATACACCCGGGCCAGCGGAGGGGCCCCTCTGCTGCTGGATCGCCCGGAGAAAACCGCTGGCCCAAGGCAGTACCTGCTTCCTTCTCCCCGCCTCCTGGTTTCCCCTGCTGGCACTGGAGGGAGCGGGCCCGGTGTGTGGCAAACTGGCTGCCTGCTCCAGCTATGACACTCGGGACTGCTCCCAAGCCCCCCCCCCCAGCGGCGCGGACGCGACACCGGCTGCCACATCGGGCAGCGGGGTCTGGAAGACAGCGGCTGTAGCTTCCTGCTTGCCGCAAGGTGCTTCTGACGACCTCGGGGCCGAGGCGTGGCGGATCATCAGGCCGGTGAGTCCCCATGGCGGAGGGGGTCCGGGGACATTTGTTGGGGGTCCCCACACACACACGGAAGGCTGACTGCGGTGGGGACCGGCCCCGGGTGGTATTACCCATCGTTTGACCCAACTGGATCCCCTTCCCCCCCTGAACTATGTGGTATCTGGGCTGGCTTCTCCGGGCCTTGAGGACATCCTGAGGTGGCGTCCCGCGGCAAACAGGGGTCGCCTGGCAGGGGGTGGCCCGAGGGGTGTTATCGGCCGCATAAATCAAGCAGCAGGAAGCTCGTGACTGGGCCCCCTTCTTGCACTCAGTCACGAGCCCCCCTGGCCTACCGCTGCCTGACTTCAGGACAGCACCGGAGCGGTTGCGGGGGCTATCCCCCTGGTCGTGGGCCCCAAAACCCTGGTTCTGTCCCACCATCTTCAGAGGCGGAGATTCCGGCGACAGGGGCATTCGGTCACGCACGCTGAGCGGCGCCCAGCTGCGTGTGAAAACCTCCATCAGTGGCCCTTGTCCTGCATCTCCTGGGTCCCCGGGCTCGTCTCGCTGGGGCCGGGGTTCTGGAGTGGCCCCCTCCCCCGTACTACTGCACATCGGGGTTGTAACCTAAAGGAGTGGAACCGGCCGCTGGCCCCAGGCGGCGCCGGGCCCGTGGGGGCGCCTCTTCCGCCGGCTCCTCTGGCTTCTCCGCTGCCGCCCTGCCTGAGTGCTCTGTGGGCCTGGCTGGTGGGGGCCTCCCTGCAGCCATGGTCCAGAATACTCTTTCTCTCCCCTCCCCCCTTTTCTTTGCTGCTAAAGGGCCATTCTGCCTGGGGAAGTGGAGTCGGCCGCACATACTGGGCGGCGGCGGGTTTGAGTGAGCTTCTCCTTTGCTCTGGCTGCTCCCCTTATCTGATTTTGGCCCGTTCGGGGTGGACCACCAGCCCCCTGCTGCAAGGCCCATCTGCGGGGACTCTGGGAGTCCTCTGCCCTATGGAGTGCCACCATGGGCAGAACGGATAGACCGGCAAAGACCCCTGCCACCCAAACATAAATGGACCGTTTCACTACCTCGGAGGAGGGAGCGACCGGGGGTGCCGCGGAACAGGAGCCTCCACAGCCTGCAGATTTGTACACTATCCTACAGGCCATCCACACCTCACAATCCTCGGTGGAGGGCAAGATCGCGGCGTTGCGAGTGGAAATGACCCTCATCCGGCAGGACCTCCAAAATGCCACAGCCCGGATCAAGGAGACTGAAACCCGAATCTCCACCATGGAAGATGATGTCCAGCAACTTAAGGGACAGGTGGCTCGTCTCCAGTCGCACACCCAGGAGTTGCACCGCCGGGCGGAGGATGTGGAAAACAGGTCCCGGCGCAACAACCTCCACCTGGTGGGCATTCCGGAGAGAGAGGAGCAGGGCCGCACAGTGGACTTTCTGGAGAAGTGGTTGCGGTCGTGAATCACTGAGGGCTCTCTCTCTCCATGGTTCGTGAGCGAGCCCACCAATCTCTCTTCCCTAAACCACCACTGGGTGCGGCCCCCCGACCGGTCATAATGCGGGTTCTCAACTTCAAAGACCGCAACGCCATCCTGGCTGAAGCATGCAAACAGCAGCGACTCCACTACGAAAACCACGCTATCATGATCTTCCCGGATTACACCCGTGAGGTCCAGGGTCAGCGCCGTTCTTTCAGTGAAGTAAAAAAAAAACTGAGGGCACTCAACAGCCAATATCGGCTCCTCTTTCCGGCACGCCTGCGAGTGGTGTTCGCTAACAAGACCCTGTTCTTTGACACTCCTACTGAGGCCTGGGCGATGGAGGAGCGCCCTCTGTGAGCCAGTGACCGGAGTCTGCTCCCTGGAGGGGTGGATGGTGGGCCCGTCCACCCCGCACCTTCCGCCCCCCGGCCTCAACGCAACTGCTCCCACAGGTGCCGTGGGCAGAGATTAGCCCGGTCGGACTCCTCGTTGGGCCCCTCCCGACAGCCAATATTGCTTTCCGAAGAATCCTCTGCCGGGAGGCGCTCCGGCTCCTCCTGCCACCTGGACCGCGGTGGTGCTTCGGCCCGGCCCTCATTGCTGGACCTCCCAGACACGGACCTTTGCCGTAGCCCGATGCTCCAGAGAGACCCTGCTTAAATTTGTCTTTGCCTGCCGGGCTTAGCTCCGCAACCGGAGACTGTGCTTAGACTCATATTATTCTTTTTCTTCCTGATGGACTCGATTATGTACATCCTGTCATGAGGAGGGGTCCTCCACGCTTTCCCATTCCCAAGCATTCTAGTTTGGTCTTTAGTTGACTTGTTTATTGATAGGGTGACAGATGCTTCTGTTCATGAAGTGTAGGGTGGGTGGTAGGGGTTGCGATGGGGGGGGGGACCGTTGTCCCGAGTTCTTTTAGTTTGTCTCATTTGTTTTTCAGTTTTGTCGCACCAGCATTCACATGGCACCGCGACCTTCACCCGGTGGGATGCACGAACTTCCCTCTGGACACCTAACCAGGCCTTCTGGCATCCCAATTTGATGCCGGGCCTCCCTTTGGGACTTTACTGCCACACTGCCACACACTGCCATTTTGCCTGATACACCTCTGCTAGTCACATCCCTGTGCATCATGCCCTGGAATGTTAATGGCCTCCTGGACCGTTTTAAGCGCATGGCTGTATTACGTTATGCACAACGCCTTGAGGTGGACATCCTAATGTTACAGGAGGCGCATTTGTTGGGTAATCACTGCCCCTTTTTAACACACGCTACAACAGGATTTGGCACTCAGGGTTCACTCGGGGATCCCCGGGGGGGTGGCGATCCTGCTAAAACGTTTTCTTCCCCTTGTGACTGTGCAGGTAGTTTATGGTGCCCAAGGCGTCTTCGTGGCCCTCAGTGGCACACTGCAAGGTAGCCCCCTCAATCTTGTGTCCCTCTACTCTCCTCCCTCAATGCTAACAACAAGCCTAACCAAATCCGCTGACCTCTTGGCATCCCTACCCCTGGGTCCCACTTTCCTCGACTTCAACGCGGTCTCCTCACCTGCCCTAGATACGACCGGTCCCCCTTCACCTAGTAGACTTGCGCAGGCAAAACAGCTGACGACTTGGTCCGAATCGTTGGGTCTATGTGATGCATGGCGTATATGGCACCCACATTCTAAACAGTTTACACACACCTCTGCGGCACACCAAACGCAGGCGCGCATTGACGCCGTCTTCATTCCATCGACGGACTACCTCATGATTCAAGACGTCGCTATCCTCCCTCTAGGTATTTCTGACCATTTCCCGGAAATGATTCGCACGGGCCCCCCCCCTGCATCTATGCAGCAGACATGGAGGTTAAATGCTTGATTCCTTCAGGACAGGGAGTTCTGGAAGGTGGTGGGACGGAAACTCAGACAATACTTTCTGTCCAATGACGGATCCGTCTCCTCCCCGGGCACCCTGTGGGAGGCAGGCAAGGCCACGATTAGGGGGATCGCCAAGGTCCAGCTCAAATTCCATGGATGCTTCCAAAGCGAGACTTCTTACCCATCTCCGCCCGGAGATCAAGCAGTTGTCGCTGGACGCGGCCAAACTCCTCTGGCGCTCATCTTTGGTCAGGGTATATGGTTGGAGCGACAAAAATGGCTCACTCCTTCACCGCTTAGCCACATATCCTAGGGCAAACCGCATAATCCCTGAAATCGTGGCACAAGATGATTCGGAGTGCTGCTCCCCTGCAGAGATGGCCCATGCCTTTGCCTCCTACTACCACCAGCTATACAAGGCTAGAACTCCAACTCTCTCTCTCACGGGTCTGCTGGAGGTTGGGAACAGCCACCTTCCTCGCCTGGACCCCGTTACTCAAGATGATCTAGACCGCCCCATCACCCGCGAAGAAATTGGGGAAGCGATCACCCTTATCTCCTCCGGCAAGACACCAAGGCAAGATGACCTCCCTCAAGAATACTATGCTCACTACCGGGATATTCTCACCCCCGATCTTACAGAACTGTTTCGGGAGGCTGTTGAAAAAGACTCCTTTCCCCAGGAGACGGACATGTCCACCATTGTGGTTCTTTCTAAGTCTTAGCCTTACCCTACCGCCCTATCTCCCTCATCAATACCGAAGTTAAACTGTTCACCAAGGTCCTCGCCCAGCGGCTCAAATCCCACTTGTCCGCGCTGGTTCATCCCGACCAATGCGGGTTCATGCCCTCACGCTGTACCTGTAGATTGCAATTCAGCCGTGGCCCACAGCCTCCTCCTCACCCCATACGTTGCGATTCTTCTTGTAGACTTTGAGATGGCTTTTGATTTGGTGGACTAGGGGTTTCTAGAGGATGTCCTTGATGAAATGGGACTCGGTCCCCGCTTTCGTGCCATGGTCAGGGTTCTCTACGCCCATCCTCTGGCTCGTGTCCTGGTGAACGGGGTTCTATCAGAGCCCTTCTCGGTTTGCAGGGGAACGAGGCAGGGCTGTCCTCTTTCCCCCCTGCTCTTTGCTTTGGTGATGGAGCCCTTGGCGTCCCTGATGCGGTCATATGAGCACGTGCGGGGATGGGAATGGCCCAGCACCGAAACAGACAAAATTGCCCTTTACGCGGATGATGTTCTCATCTATTTGGCAGATCCAACCCGGTCAGACCCCCATTGTCTCCGCATCCTGCATTCCTTTGAACGGGCCTCTGGCCTCTGGTTGAACCCTGACAAATCGGTTCTAGTTCCCCTCCACCTGTCCCGTGAATGCTTTGATTGGCAATCTACTATACCACTTCGCCGTCAATCTTTCAAATACCTGGGGATATGGATGACCTTACTCCCTGAGCTTAGCTGGGCCCTCTACGTCACTCCCCTGGTGAAACGGGCTAAGGCAGACCTCCTGAAGTGGCAATCATTGCCCCTGAACTCCATGGGAGGGTCGCCCTCTTTAAAATGATGGTACTCCCCCGATTCCTCTACGTTCTTCAAAATACCCCCTGTGCTTTCCCAGGGCCTGGTTCCGCGAATTGGATAGCATGGCCAATAAGTTCCTTTGGGGGAAAGGTAGGACCCGACTGGCGCTAAATGTCTGTAGGATCCCCTTGTTTGATGGGGGTCTGGGGATGACTCACCTTTATCTCTATTACCTTGCCACGCGAATACTCTCTATACATGACTGGTTCAACAGGGGATGGTCTGACCAGGCTCAAATTGGGGGAATTGGGCCTAACCAAGGTTCAGTCCATGTTGTACGGGGCCCCTATCCCATCCCGCCTACCAGAGCTGACACGCTCTGCGTTACTGGCCTGGCGGGCCGCACTGCAGCACACCAAGTGGACACATACACTGACCCAATGTACACCCTTGTTGCAGGGGACCTGGATCAAATAGGTTAACGGGCTGCAGGGTTTCAGGGCTTGGGACCTTATAGGTATCTCACAATTAGGCGATGTACGGGTGGGGGATCACATGTGTTCCTTCAGAGACCTCCAAAATAGATACTCCCTGCATCAATCACAATTCTATAGGTACTTGCAACTGCGACATGCCCTCCACACGCAGCTCACAACAGGTACACGGCTTCCTGATCATAGCCCGCCTGAGGCTCAGACTATGTTTGGGGACCTGGGGAAGGGTGGCATCTCCAGCATTTATCGCACACTGATCAATAATACCCCTACTTCCCTAGACCAACTGCGAGCTCAGTGGGAGGATTGGGTGGGCACCCTGGAGGAAGAGGATTGGCGCAACGCCCTTATGGCCCCTAAGACGGTCACCGCCTCCGCCAGGCTACGCTTGGTACAGCTCTATTACTACACGCAGCCTACCTCACCCCGGTGCGCCTTCACCGAGCGGGATTTAGCCCGACATCCGCCTGCACTAGGTGTGGTCACCGAGGTTTTGGGATGGGAGGTTCCCCATAACCCAAAACACACGATCCTGGGCATCACTGACGGGTTGGATGGGTAACGGAACGAGAAGTTGTTCTTCACTACAGCGATGGTGGTAGCCAAAAGGGACATTGCGGCCTCCTGGAAATGCCCTGAACCCCCGAGTGTTGGACGCTGGCAGATTGGTGCACCACGCAAGAAAAAATCATGTATGAGGCACGTGGGTGTCCCAAGAAATATTGTAGGGTCTGGGGGAAATGGTTGGGGGGTACGGTTTAGTCTCAAGGGGAATGTCCAAATCCATTTTGTTCTGCATTTATTAGTGTCTGTAAACTGGGTAGCGCAAACTCATGTATGTACTCCTGGATTTTCATGGTGTCGTGATGACTGGCTGGTGTCTTTTCACAACTTATTAAAGTCAATAAAAATGTGTTTATCAAAAAAAAATATTCTTGGCCTGATTGGTGAGGGACGGTTAGGAATAATAGGATGTCATCCGCATACAATGCAATACGATCGAAGATTTCCAGGGTCCACTCAAAGCAGCGGTAGAGTGCATCTTTTTTCACCCAAGCTGCAAGGGGCTCAATGGCTAGAGCGAAAAGCAATAGGTAAAGAGGGCGCCCTTGTCGAGTTCCCTACTGGATTGGGAATTGGGCCGATGTAGCCCCTGCCACCTGGATTGAAGCTGTGAGGGCTGTGTATAATAATCTAATCAGTGCTATATACCGGGCCCCATGTTTAAATGTCGCAGTAATATGAACAAGTAAGTCCAGCTGACCGATTTGAATGCTTTCTCCATATCAACCAATGGAATGGCTGCTGGTCTGTCTAATTTATCAATAGAGGCTATCGCATTATGTACTCTACGTATATTGTGCCGGGTCGCTTGTTGTGGCATGAAGCCAGCCTGGTCTGGATTAATCAGGACTTGAAGGTGTGGGATCAGTCTATTGCCCAATATCTTGGTGAGTATCTGGGCTTCAATATTGAGGAGAGATATTGGCCAATAGGATGCACATAATTCAGGTGGGCGTCCCGGTTTTTGAAAAACCACTATTTCTGCATGTCTCCAGTCAGGAGGCAAACATTTATTCTCAAGGGCCTCATTAAGAGTTGCTAGGTACCGCGGTCTCAGTATCGTTGCATACATTTTGAAGAATTCACTAGGGAATCCATTGGGTCCTGGTGATTTACCCGATGCTATTCCTAAAGCGGCTGAAGTTAATACCTTTAATGAGATGGGATTTTCTAAGAAATTATGCGCAGTGGTGGTTAGTGCCCTGGGTGGTATGTCTCGAAAGAAGTCCTCAACCTGAGATTCTGATAGGACTTCACATTTGGTGTAAAGTGCTTGATAAATTTCAGCGAAGGATCTGGCATCATGCGTGGGATTGGTGATCATCCCGCCCGTGTGTGATTTGATTATAGGTAATTGTACCGGTTTTAGATAGTGTTGGCATAATCTATGCAAAGGTTTCCCTGATTTCTCCCCCCATTGATGAATCCTGCTTTGTGTAGCTTGCAATGTGAGTTTGGTCTCATCTAGCTGGATACATTGGTATCATCTCTGCAGCATTCCTAATTGTCGGCGGGCATTACTACTATGCTAGCAGCTCAGTTTGTATGATCAGAGCCTCACGTTGTATTATGTTCTGCTTTTTCTGAGGTTTGGCCGCGGTGCAATGACTAATTTCCAATCCTCGGATGATTGGTTTCATGGCTTCCCACAATGAGGTGGCAGATCCTACCGTCCCCTCATTTAGTGAGTATTCTATCAGGGCTTTATGTAAGCTAGTTTTATAGCTCAGGTTGTGTAGGTGCCATGGTGATAGCCGCCAGTGAAACTGCAGCAGTCTTGGACCTATCTCTAACTGCAGCTGAACGGGAGGCCTCTAGGTAGGATATCTGTCCTGACCAGTCGATGCATATATACTCTGATGATAAAAATGTGATCTCATCTCGAGAACGACCCATGGACAGCCTAAAAGCACATGAAGCCCTTATCTGCCGGGTGGAGCGTCCTTCATGGGTCCGACCCTCCCAGCGCCTCTACTATTGGCCCTAGGCCTGACTCTCTTTGTGTGTGTTGTAGCTGTGGAATTACACCAATCCTGTTCAGGGTGAATGACGTCATTCCAGTCTCCCCCAATCAGTGCCAGGGCATTGTGGAGGGATCCGCAAGCATCAATAATGTGTTCAATAAATGTATGACTAAGGGACGGGGGAGCGCATGCACTACCCAGCACTACAGACTCCCCACTGATCGAGCCCTGAATAAATAGGTAACTGCCCAACGTATCGGCCCTTGAGCGTGTATGTGTAAATGATAGTCTGCGGTGGGTTAGAATAGCCACTCCCCTGGAGCACCTCGTGAAGCCAGAATGAAAGACATGTATAAAGCTGAAGTGGGCCAGGCATGGGGCTTTGGTCTCCATCAAGTGAATTTCTAGTAATATCAAGATGTTCACCCCCAAGCGTTTCACATGCCTAAGGACAGCCCCCCGTTTGATCTTGTCGAGAAGGCCCTTAACATTCCAGAAGACCACTTTAATTTCCCCTATTGGATTTGTTTTGTTTAGATGTGTTGTCATGGTGCCCAGAGAGACAGATGCAAAGTGTGTGATACGTATACCAAGAGAAGGTAGTACATTGTGGGCATTTTCAAACCTCTAGGTCCAACAACATTGATAACTGTAACTCCTACCCTCCTCCCTCACCCACCCCATCCCACCCCAATACCTCAAAGAACGATGACGTATCTGTCACGGAGTGTAACCAGATCCCACCCCATGGGCGGTAAGGAATTAAACAATCCAATGGTTCCCCGGAGATCCCATCCGTAACGAGTGTCTCTTCGATCTAAGATGACCAGTTCAGGTGGGGTAGCCCTTAATAGTGCCAGTGAGCAGAGTCCTTGTACTCAGTTTCCCGCCCTTGCTGACTATACAATCTGAAGTGCCAACATATTGAGTTCATAAGTCAATTGTCTGGTTTCTCAGCTTGCTTGTCTACCCGAGAGCAGAAGCGCCAGGATGACCTCGATCGATGCCTTCTTTTATCTTTTTTGTTATTCTCCTGATGGAGGCGTGGGTCCCTAGAGGAAGAATCCGAATCTTGAGGTGTCGGTGTATGAGGCTTGACAGGTTGTCGTTCCTCCGCCCATTGGAAAACCTCCTCAGGGGTATCGAAGTACAGGGTGCTATTCTTGAAGCGGACTCGGAGACGGGATGGGAAGAGCAGCATATATGGCATTTGCAAGTCCCGAAGACATGATTTCGCTGCAGTGAAGGATTGTGTCTGCTGCTGTACCAGTTTGGTATTGTCAGGAAAGATCATTATTGGTTGAGATGCAAAAGTGAGGGACTACTGTGCCCGGCTTGTCTCAGGCTGGTGTCACTGTAGTGATAGGTTAAGATCCATGCAATTACCGGTCGAGGGCGGACACCTAAAGGGGGCTTGGCGGTGAGGGCTCGGTGGGCTCACTCCAGTAAAAAAACAGGGAGGCAAATTTCCATCTGGGATCCAGGATTTGAGCCACTGATCCAGGAACACACATATGTCAGAGCCCTCACATTCTTTCTGGAAATCACACGGAGCGTAAATTGTTACGGCGGGCTCTACCTTCCGCGCCCTCCACACGTGTGGTGAGCCCCCGTATGAGCGTTTCGAGGGTAGCTAATTTCCCTTTCAGTGTGGTGATGTCATCTTCTGACCCCGAAAACCTGGTTTCGGCCTGTATTACTCGTTCCACAGCATTGCATAGATCCTGACGCAATAGCATGTCTCGCGATTGGGTTTGCGCAGCCAGGATTGTAGCGGTGTCATGTGCAGTAGTGGAAGTAACATTTGCGGTGGTAGAACTGGTGCCTCCGCCAGTGTATTTATCAATTGTACTCTGGCTTGTAGCCGGGCCGCCTGACTGGCACTTGGACATGTTTGCCATGTAGCATGTGCCGGCTGGGAGGGGGGGGCGAGAGTGGCTATTGATTCCGTGATGAGGCAAAGATCTTTATATACATATGTGCGTATAGGGTTCTCAGCGTCCCTTAATTGGGGGTCTGTCATGTGTTTTCCGGTCATTGCGAGGCTTCGCAGGGGCGCGGAACACACACGGGCATGTCGCCCGTACACGAAATACATTTCCCAGGAGCATTTCGGGGAAGGCACGTGCGCGCGATAGTGACACGCTTACCCAGCATTCTTAATCAATCAATCAATCAAAGAATTTGTATAGCGCGCTACTCACCCGGAGGGTCTCAAGGCGCTTGGGGGAGTGGGGTCTGCTACTGCTCGAACAGCCAGGTCTTGAGTTGCTTCCTGAAGGAGAGGTGGTCTTGGGTCTGATGGAGGTGGATGGGGAGGGAGTTCCAAGTCTTGGCTGCCAGGTAGGAGAAGGATCTTCCTCCCATGGTGGCTCTTCGGATTCGTGGCACGGCGGCGAGGGCGTGGTTGGTTGAACGAAGCTGGCGGGTGGGAGTGTAGAAGGTCAGGCGGTTGTTGAGGTACCTGGGTCCCAGGTCGTGGAGGGCCTTGTGTGCGTGGGTGAGGAGACGGAACTTGATTCTCTTGTTGACGGGGAGCCAGTGCAGGTCTCTCAGGTGTCCAGAGATGTGGTTGTGGCGGGGGATGTCCAGGATGAGTCATGCGGAGGCGTTCTGGATGCGTTGGAGTCTCTTCTGAAGTTTGGCTGTGGTTCCGGTGTAGAGGGTGTTTCCGTAGTCCAGTCGACTGGTGACGAGTGCCTGTGTGACCGTCTTCCTGGTTTCGGAGGGGATCCATCGGAAGATCTTCCGGAGCATGCGCAGGATGTTGAAGCACGAGGACGAAACGGCGTTTACTTGTCTGGTCATCGAGAGGGAGGAGTCCAGGATGAAGCCCAGGTTGCGTGCGTGGTCCGTAGGTTTGGGAGCGCTGCCCAGGGCAGGGGGCCACCAGGAATCGTCCCAGGCGGAGGAAGATGGTCCCAGAATGAGGACTTCCGTCTTGTCTGAGTTGAGCTTCAGGCGGCTGGTCCTCATCCACTCGGCTACTTCTTTCAACCCATCGTGTAGGTTGGTTCTGGCGGTGGCTGGGTCGTTGGTGAGGGAGAGGATCAGCTGAGTGTCGTCGGCGTAGGAGATGATGTTGAGGTTGTGTTGGCGTGCGATGGTCGCGAGGGGGGTTATGTAGATGTTGAAGAGGGTGGGGCTGAGTGATGATCCTTGTGGTATGCCGCAGATGACTTCGGTGGCCTCGGATCTGAACGGGGGGAGGCGGACTCTCTGGGTTCTTCCGGCGAGGAACGAGATGATCCACTCCAGAGCCTTCTCTCGGATTCCGATGTTGCTGAGGCGTTGAACTAGGGTGCGGTGGCAGACAGTGTCGAATGCTGCGGAGAGATCCAGGAGGATGAGGGCAGCAGTTTCCCCGTTGTCGAGCAGGGCTCGGATATCATCAGTGGCTGCGATCAGGGCGGTCTCGGTGCTGTGGTTGGCTCGGAAGCCGGACTGCGAGGGGTCGAGGGATCCGTTCGTCTCGAGGAAGGCGGCAAGCTGTCGGTTGACGGTCTTCTCGATGACTTTGGCAGGAAACGGGAGGAGCGAGATGGGGCGGTAGTTCTTGAGGTCGGTGGGGTCAGCTGATGGTTTCTTCAAGAGGGCGCTGAGTTCGGCATGCTTCCATCTCTCCGGGAAGGTGGCGGTGTTGAAGGAGCAGTTGATGACATCTCGGAGTTGGGGTGCGATGGCGGAGGCGGCCTTGTTGAAGATGTGGTGGGGGCATGGGTCGGTTGGTGATCCGGAGTGGATGGTGTTCATCGTGTGGATGGTGTCTTCGGTGCTGATCGGGGTCCAGGCGCGGAGGGTGATGGTGGGAGTCGTCGGTTCGGTGGTTGGGTGCGTGGGCTGTGTGCCGAAGCTGTTGTGTATGTCGGCGATCTTGCTGTGAAAGAACGAGGCGAGTGAGTCGCAGAGTTCTTGCGAGGGGGTGATGTCGTTGGATCCGGCGTTGGGGTTCGAGAGCTCTTTGACTATGTTGAAGAGTTCTTTGCTGTTGTGCGCGTTGTTGTCTTGTCGTTCCTTGAATGCTGTCTTCTTGGTGGCGTGGATCAGCTGGTGGTGTTTGCGGGTGGCGTGCTTGAGGGCGGTCATGTTATCTGTAGTCGGGTTATTGCGCCAGGCTTTCTCGAGGGTGCGGCAGTTCTTCTTGGAGTTCAGGAGATCGTCGTTGAACCAGGAAGCCTTCTTGCTGCCGGGTCTGCTGGGGTGGTTTTTCAGGAGTGCGAGGTCATCAGCGCAGTTGGTGATCCACTGTGTGAGGTTGTTGGCTGCCTGTTTGGGGTCCGTTGTGCTGGCGGGAGGAATCAGGTTCAGGGATGTGGTGAGCTGGTCGGTGGTGATCTTGTTCCAGCTCCTGCGGGGAGCCTGTTGCGGGTGGTGGTGGGTTGTGGTCCTTTTGAAGCTGAAGTGGACGCAGCTGTGGTCTGTCCAGTGGTGTCCGGTGGAGTGACTGAAGGAGACGTCCTTGCTGGAAGAGAAGACGGGGTCAAGCGTGTGTCCGGCGCGGTGGGTGGGGGTGTTCACCAGTTGCTTGAGTCCGAGGTTGGCGAGGTTGTCCAGCAGGGTGGTGGTGTTGCTGTCCTTGTTGTTCTCCAGGTGGAAGTTGAGGTCCCCTAGGAGGATGTAGTCAGCGGAGGAGAGGGCGTGCGGGCTGATGAAGTCTGCGATGTCTTCGCTGAATTGTGTGCGGGGTCCTGGGGGTCTGTAGATGAGGGTGCCTCTGAGTGTGGTTTTGGGGTCGGTGTGTATCTGGAAGTGGAGATGTTCGGTGGTTGTGAGGGTGTCGTCGGAGTTGGTCGTGATGCGGATGGTGTTCTTGTGGACGATGGCGATGCCTCCTCCTGTCTGGTTGGCGCGGTCCCTCCGGGTGATCTTGTATCCGTCCGGGATGGCGATGGCGATGTCGGGCGCTGAGGAGGCGTTCATCCATGTTTCCGTGAGGAAGGCGACGTCTGGAGATGTGGTGTCGAGCAGGTTCCAGAGTTCCACGGCGTGTCTGTGGACGGAGCGGGTGTTGAGCAGGATGCACTTCAGGTGGTTGCTGCTGGTGCTCAGCTTGGCGGGTGCGGTGCAGGTCCGGATGCAGGAGAACTTGCAGGATTGGCAGCGGAAGGGTCCGTGGGTGCGACGTGGGGTGGCTCGGTAACATCCGGGGATTCGGCCGGTGTTGAGTGCGTTGAGGGTGGCGGCGTTGTAAGTCCGGCGGGTGGGCTGGCATCTGCGGGGGCCAGGGGGTCTGGCGCAGGGCGCGGTCCAGGCGCGGACGGGCGCAGATGGGCTTGCCTTTGGCGCGCCTTCGGCGCACTAACGGCACGCCCGCTGCGCGTGAACGCTGCGCGTGCGTGGGGGCGTCATAAGAAGGGAGCCGGGAGGGAGGGTCCGCTGGGTGGTGGGAGCGGGGGCACCAATCGGCTGGCGGGGGGCGGGGCTGCAGGGAGGCAGCGGCGGGAAAGTCGAGTGCGGGCGGGCGGGCGGCTCAGCGGCGGCTGGGTCGCCTGCAGCGGAGCAATCAGCAATCAGGAACAGGTAGCAGGAGGAGCGTGGGGGCGACCAGGCCTGGGCAAGGCTCAGTGGTCGCTCTCGAAAGAAGGCAGAAGTCCCCTTAAGAAGGGAGCCGGGAGGGAGGGTCCGCTGGGTGGCGGGAGCGGGGGCACCAATCGGCTGGCGGGGGGCGGGGCCGCAGGGAGGCAGCAGCGGGAAAGTCGAGTGCGGGCGGGCGGCTCAGCGGCGGCTGGGTCACCTGCAGCGGAGCAATCAGCAATCAGGAACAGGTAGCAGGAGGAGCGTGGGGGCGACCAGGCCTGGGCAAGGCTCAGTGGTCGCTTAAGGAGGGGCGGTGGCAGCGCTCGGTGCTGCGAATTTAGAAACTCCAAGGAAGTGCTGCTGGGACACTCCACACGAAGATCCTGAGGCCATAGTCTCCGATTCGAAGGGCGGTAAGGGTGACATAGTCACCGCCTGCTGAGGGTAGGGAAAGCTAACGTTCCGAACATTACGGGGGCAATTACAGGCAGGGGTGCAAGCGCTCAAACTCTGACGCTAGGAGCAAGGGCACAACTTTGTTTCTGATAACAGAGGTGGGACGCGCTACCTCCAACGTGGGCATGATTTCGTGATGTTGAACAAGTAATTGCGAAAAGCTGTGTCGAGTGTATGGATGAAACACTACATGTCCTTTTCTCTGTGCTGCACCAACAGAGGAGTACTTACTCTATTCAAGTTGTCATACAATGGGTTGCGGCAACCAAATGAAGCGCTGGGCATGATGATAATGCCTGTTTTCACTTGTTCTATTATTATGAGTATTGCTATCGACTACTGTATAAGTTCTTGTGCGCTTTCTCTCTTCTAGCAGGGGCTGAGATGTGAAATAGGTTCAACCCCCTCTGCGATGCAAGTAGATACAGTCCTAGTGGTGGGTACAGTGTGTGCTTGAGCAGGTGTGAGTGTGTGTGTACGTGATTACGGTTAGTGTGTGTTGAAACTCACCTGGACCATTTTGTCTCCTTATATTACATAGTCAAAGTCTGCTTACAGGAGATACCCTCATCAAGAGCTTGGTTATGAAAACGCACATGTTATTTTCCTTTACAGGTAGTTATTGCTCAGTTTAAGTTTTGGGTTCTTGGTTTTGGATTACGAGTGTAGAAGAGGATGGTAATTGTGTTTTATCTTGTTTTGTAGGTCTCCCTCCCTGCTGTCCCCATCTTTTCCTTCCCTCGCTTAATCATTCCTACCCTCTGCACTGTTATAGCATCAGAGGGTGGAGCGATTGAGAGGTGGACCCTTTTGAGCAAAGCACCGATCCCGGGAGTTTGGAATAAAGACATGACAGGGTCAGGCGCAAAAGGGGGCACACCCCAACCACAAGCCGTACCGGAACCTGGCCCGGCCGCCTCCGCAGATGAGGTAACCTTACCACCTCTAACGGGTGCTCCCCTGAGTCCCTTCCTAATCTATTGCGAGGCCACAGGGAGGACGTACTCAGGTGTTATGGTATGGGTCCATCCAGAGGAGTAGTTGTCCCTTTATGATAACAGATCGGTAGTGCTCTGTGTACCCGGGGGCTAATTTAATTTACTGGCCAGCACTGAGGCATCTGCCCCTTGAATACACACATCACTTCCTCAGCGTAACTACGTTGGACAACAAGTAAAGTGGATCTAGTTGGCTGTCCTATGTAAGCCACCCGCTTGCTAATGCACCCCACAGTCTGGCTTCGTCTGCGGCCTCACAGGAGCCGGCCCCGGGTGCGTGGAGGTTCCCTGCGCCTCACCTGCTTTCTATTCGTCATCGGGCCTCCAGCATGTTAATCCCCTGCAGACACTGGATATTATGCCTAGGTGGGTCGATTACCCTTGCCGATTCCTCTCAAGCCACCGGATGGTCGGGCGTGGTCCTGGAGACTCCTGCTGAGCGCTCCAGCCTTCTCTGGAGAGCGCAATCTGGGTAGGGAGCAGCCTAGGTGTCCGCCTCCCACCTGCTGCGGGGCCGCAGGATCGGATGCCTCGACTTACCCCAGAGACCTGCGAGCTGAGTCTGTTGCGACACCCGGACCCATCTATGTTCTTCGGGGTCGCGCATACGGCAGGGCGTGGTTCCAACACGCTGCCCAGTCCGCGAGAAGGGTCCGATAAATATCTCAGGGCCTTGGGCAGCTTTGCAATTAGCCAGGCAGGGTTTAAAGTTGCCACTTACCAGCAGGATTATGAAGGATGTTTACGGGGCTGCAGGAGCCAGGCTAAGGCACGTCCGCCATGTTGGAGCGCTTGGCCACGCCCCAGCATTTTTATGTTAAACAGCAAATTATTCCAACAGGTAAGGGGGACTGCAATGGGTACCTGCTTTGCCCCCAGCTATGTGAATCTGAAAATGGGCTGGTGGGAGGAGCAGGTACTCAGTGGAACCACAATGCAACAATGGTCCCCACATATAACTATGTTGTTACAATATATAGATGATTTGTTCATCTTATGGAAAGCTGGCATTGACCGAGCTTATGAGTTTGTGAATCAGATAAACATCAATAATTTTAACCTAGCATTCACTAGCCGCATCAGTAACACTGTAATATATTTCTAAATGTAAGACTAGTAGTCAGCAATCCAAACTCAGCACCACAGTGTACTGGAAAAGTACAGCAGGCAACACTATTCTCCATGCCAGCAGCTCACACCCAGCCCCCTGATACGTGGCATACCCTATGGGGAGCTTATGTGAGTGAAACGCATATATAGCACCGAGGAAAACGCATATATAGCACCGAGGAATCTTTTAAGCATAAACAGACATATATGATCCACAGGCTAAAAGCTTGCGGGTATACGGAAGATACACTTACAGCATCGAAAAGAGAAATAGCCACACACAAAGTGGAAACAGTGCTGTTCCAACGCAAGATCCTCAAAGGCTAAAACAAGAGGGTTTGTAGGTTTATCACAATGTATGAAAGCCAACACAACATAAGTTGGAAAGCACTGCACAAACAATGGTATTACATCAAAGATGATCACGTCATAGGAAAAGAAGTGGGAAAGAAACTTCAGATCACGCATAGAAGGGCTCAATCTGTTAAAGAAAAATTGGTACAAAATAATGTAACAAAAGAGAAGACATATGGCTAAAACCAAAGAAATGCTGTACAAAATGTAGCAGATGCAAAGCCTGAGACCAAGGCAGAAACATCACTGAAATAAAGACCAATTGAAATGAGACAATCAAAATTCAATTAGTCATCAAGTGGAAAACAGACTATGCCATCTACATACTAGAATGTCCATGTCCAAAACGATACATAGGGAGCACCAAACTGCAGGTACACAAAAGTATTGTGCAGCATTTAAGAGCCATTAAAAATCAAGAGGAGAGCTATCCCATGGCAAGTCATTTTAAAAGTCTCCACAAAAGTGACCCTAATCTACTCGTGTATAGTATAATATACTTCATACCAAAAACAACTAGAGGGGGAGACATGAAGAAAGCGCTGCAAAAACTGGAATCCAGTTACATCCTCAGGCTAGATACCAAGGAGCCCATAGAGCTGAACAATGACGAGGAATTGTACAAATATCCGTGAAAATGTAACTTTTATTATAACCGAGTCTTGCCATGTTTTGAAATAGTTTTATTCTAGTCACTGCTCTTTTGATCAATTTCCCTTTTTTCAAGTATTTTTTGGTGCATGGTCGAGATAAAAGGCAGACACTAAAGAGATTTTTTAGAAGGAGTTGCACTCAAGTGGAAATCTGCGAGGCAGTCAACTGAGTGTATAATACACCACTGACGTTCATGTTTAGAAACTGCTAAGAGTGATGTAGCCCATGTGGGCGCAATAAGAGAACTGGGTTGTGGTCAGGAACAGCCTTTTTAGGTCTTGGCTAGCGAAGGCTGCGCTTGCGCAGTCTCGCTCGCGAGATTTGATGTTTTTTACTACGGGGCTTGAACCCGCCCCTCTTCTCCATTGGCTGGCTTCCTAAACGGAGGCCAGCCATTGGAGGAGAGGAACGTCTGTCCGTTTAAGCCCCGTCTTTTTCGGATTCGGGGGCGTGTTTTTTACTTTCTTTCTCTCCTCTGGAATGTAAACATTCCAGCCAATGGGAAGAGGAGAGAAAGAAAAACACGCCCCCCAATCCGAAAACGCCGCTGCGTTTCTCCGAGGCATTTCTGCTTGACCTCGGAGAAAGGCGGTGGTGTTCATGGCGAACAACAACCTTCACCAGGGCCGTTGGTCCAAGTCTCACAAGTGTGACCAAGTGTCACCAGCAACTGTTATTCACCTATTAGGATTGTAGAACTATCTATTAAATGTGTTGTGTCGAGGCATACTCGACCGGCTAATAAAATCAGAACATTGCGTCACTATTTTTTTAATGAAGAGTTTGCCAATCAACTTTTGAGATCAACTCTATAGCATGTCCTCAACTACTGCTAACTTAACTAATTTTCATTCTCAAGTATCGTTTTCGTAACTCGGCTAAAGGCTTCCAGTCACAGCTACATACATTTCCGCTGTGTGAGGGGTGTTTATTGCGCCATCACGCTGATTAGATCTAGCTCGCGACAATTGTATCTCTTATGCCATTCATAAATGTTCATGCGTGCCATTCCTTCTGGACGGACGTAAAAACCAGGCGGCAGCTTTAAGTGGGAGGATGGAAAGGAGGCAGTGCGCAGCGCCCCCCTCTTTAATCCGAACGAGACCCAACCCTCTGCTGGCTGTACATTTCGCGAGACTTGCTAGGCGCCGTGACCTCCATGTGAGACGAGCTCCTAGTAAACACTCCCTGCAGCTCAGCCATGGCTTCCCGGTTGTAAGCGGGCTGCGAAGCGGGCTGGCATCCCTGTACTTCCCGCCTTGTAGGTTTCGTTGGACGATCATCGACGGCCATGCCCGTCCTCTGCAAGGCGTTCCTCTGACTGCAGCCTGAGAGCGAGTGGCACCGTTTGTCGCACATACAAAGGAGGAGGACGTTTAGGGTTCTGGATTCACAAAAGGCAAACACTGGAATATTTGCAGGATGTGGATACAGGTTCGAACCATTGACGGCAAAGAGACGCATACTATAGACGGGTGTTCATGGCGAACAACAACCTTCACCAGGGCCATCGGTCCAAGTCTCACAAAGTTCTTGTGGTGCAAAGCTGCTCTAGTGTGTTATCTTGTATGTACAACTGGTACAGAATGAAGTGTGGGCTTCAGTGCACTGTACAGTCTAGGTCCGAGTACCCAATCACAGAACAACGTTTAACATGAAACGAAAGTAGAAAGAGTTAGAATTATTTTCACGATTGCATCAGAAAAGAGCCTTGACAAAGCCAACAGGCCTGGTTTTACATTACTCACCCACGCAAAAGTAGCAGTGCATGCGCGCACTTTCATGCGTTACGACACAACACGCACCGATTCCCTTTGGTGTCCGAACATCACTTAACAAGCCCCCGAGACCCTGCGCTTTAAACATGATGTTTCTTTCCGCTCTTTTTGTCCCCGAATCCCTGCCCTTGTGGCTTGTGCCCCTTAGTCCAACGGTTCAGAGACGCTGACTGCACGCGCACCGCCCCCACCCCTACAAGAACATTTGCACCGACGCAAAAACCACAATCATTTGTAATACAAGCATGTTTCCTGAGTATATTTGTATTTTAGGAGCTATTAATGCAAATTGTTACACATTATAAAAGTCAAACTAACACGTCTACAGTGTATAAAGGTGCACAATTTATGAACAAAAACAAAACAAAAAACATGCAAACCGATCACCTTCCGTTTACTGAGAAGCCGACGTTAGTAGAAATTCCACCCACAATACACATTACAATCGATGTAATTATGTGTTATGTTTAGACAGAAACACTTCTTCGCTACTAGACTTACCAATGTGTAGACTGCTTTAGAAAAGAGCGGGGATTTTAACGTACACATCCCAATGAAAGTGCGCACGTCACACTTTATGAAATTATAATTTCAATATTCAGTCAAATAAGCGTCAAGTTGAAGAAGGCGCTATATGGAGCCAAATAACAATGCCGTTTCTTTAAATGTTTTAAAAACAAAAACATAAACAAAAATAATGTCATGAGCAATGCCAATAGCTCTAACTTTAACAATGCAGAGACCATTGCATTGTAAATGCTTGTTTTAAATATATTTTTAAATACACCCACAAGTAAAGTGATTATCAAATGAAATACAGGGGCATCATAAAACGAATGCAAACAGCACTAAGCATCTCACTGTTTTTAAACTTAGATTTATTTATTGTGAATTGAGTGTCACTATGTCTATGTTATCTTTATTTTCATGACAACTGATTGCTTTGTATGTATAATTCAATTTGCCCAATGGGGCTTATTCTCTGTGCACGATTATGTCGCCGAGTATATCGTACCGCATTTAAAAATTTGTGAACTGATGTAAAGTCCTACGTTTATGTTTGCTACCTGTTGCGGACATTTAAAAACATTGTGTAATGACTGTGTCAGCATCGTGACAAAGGCTTATGAAGCCGAAACGCGTCTGACTCTTTACTCTTGCTGCACTTGAATTAAAATTTGGAGCAAACACTGCCTGGAGTGCCGTATTCCTTTTGTTTACTCCTAAATTATTCTGATTTCCTATTAAGATAATAATTGTGTAATGCACTTTGGGAAAAATACTATATAAAATAAATAAAAGTAAACATAAGTAAATGTTCAAAGTATGAAAAAAGGATAATTTATTATATATACCGCATAAACATTTAATAAAGGTTTCACTTGCATATTACATAATGTACATAATGCAGTTCATCTCTAGTTTTGGGGTGCTACAGACAATGAGTCTATTTTTAATGGTGTTAGGATTGTAGTAAGGTCTAGGCTAGCAAAAGACATTAGGTGATAATTTGATTAGGTTTATGAGTTGGGTGAGGGCTAAAATAAGGGAAGGTACAAGTCATGGCATAAGGGATGGTGTAAAAAGAAGAGAAGAGTGGTACAAGCAGATGTATGTAAGAAACTCCAATCTCCCTGTGTGTAAAATAGCAGATACAACATGTATAATGGAAAATAGTAGGCAATAGCAGGGATTGGGTTAATGTGTGTCTATGCAATTCAAAACTGTAGTGTAACCAAGTTGTCATTTTTACCTCTACATGTTTTTATTTACACAGGCATGCTTCTTATTTTTAAATATTGTTTATTTTGTATTTTAAACAATGAAGGTGAACAATCATCTCTTTGGATTCACACAACAATTTTAAAATTCTACAATTAATCACTAATCAAGTACTTCAAGGCACAGTTTCCAAAAGTCTAATTTCATCATTAGTGTAGCTACTCCAACTTCAAAAAAACCTAAATCTTCCAAGAGAACACACTTTCACAGAATACCCCACTAAGGTGAGCCACCAGGAAAAAGAGTTAAAACATAAAAGCCATAGAGCAATATAAACAAAACAATCACTACATCTCTGAACTCAGTAAACCTCCATGAACCTCTGAGTAAACCCGTTCCTGCCCCAGAGAGAGCACAACCCTCTCACCCCTGCATCTTGAATCCTCTCCCATCTCCAATCCTGCTGTCGTTCACGTCATGCATTACTAACACTAAAGCTCTTGCTGTTGTTCACGTCATGCATTACTAACACTAAAGCTCCCACTGCTGCATCAACTCCTTTTTATTCTTGACTCTATAAGCCTTGTGTACTGACCCTTCAATGACTCCCTCTGAGTGCACCTTCAGAGTCGCTAGCACTGTGTCATCACTGGTTTCATGAGTCCACATCAAACTGTTACAGGCACTCCCAGACCATTAAGCTTGATGCTCTCCTTATGCTTTTGAGCTTCTCTCATCATTGGTACAATTACATTGATAGTTTGGATCAGACAGTCTCTAAAACTCACGCGGTCAATCAGAATGTCTCTTTTTGTCTGCACTTGGTCCATCAGTTTCTGTATCACAGTGATTGATTCTGTGATAGATCTGCTACCTCAGCAACACTCTAGAGATCCTCAGTGAATGAATGGAACTCAGACTGCTACTCCATGCATGTTCCAATCTCAGTTTCAGCAGGCGTGAAAGGATCGTCCAGTCATCCACTGCTTCTTGGGCACATATCAGGCCGAGGTATGGACAGGGGTCAATCATGCAGGCAAAGGAACTGGGCCTTACTGGCAAAGGAACTGGACCTTACTGGCCTTGCTGGGAGCTCCAAGCAAACATGGCCCACCTCACTGCACATGTACATTACTAACAACATTTTTACTTCTGCTTTTTTAAAGTCCACTTGTTTTTATACTAATTTTTTACATTCAATCATTTTGAGGTTTCAATTCCATGGTGTAACAAACCATGATAAATGTACACAGTTGTATTGTGTATATTCCTATCCTTTAATGCCATATGCTTTTAAAATCTAAAATACAAAACATTCAACAAAAGAAATTAAACGATGGTAGAGATGATGTATAGCTCACCTTCAATTGCTTTGCTTTGTCTTCCAAAAAATAATCTAAACTTTGACTTTCTGGATTGAACGTAGCGAGCATTTTCACCACTGTTTCAATATTTTTTCCATAGTTGGTCATCTTCACAAGTGTTTAACACCTAGGTTGGTAGAAAATAATAAACAAAAACGTATGAATATTGCCACAACAGTAAACAATGGACACAATTGAGATTTAGATTTTTCCTTGTGTTTAAGGCATATATTGTTTTTTGAGAATCCATAATATGAAACATTAAGAACAATTTGTATCTATACATTGTCATATAAACAAGAATGAGGATCAGACTATCGTTTGTGACCCACGCTAAACTAGTCATGGTTGTTTGTTTTTAGAACAATTTGACATAGTTTGGTTATTGCGTGTTAGCATGAATTCTTTAGCTACTGTTACATCTCTGCATAACAGGGATGTATTGATCTAGTTAATACAAATGTACATTGTTGCAGATTTTGAATGTAAATTAAAATGTTAGGATTACCTTAGGGAGGCTTTCATATTTGCTACAAAAAGCAAGGACAATTATTGAGTGTTTTTGCAAAACAAGTCAGTAAAACAAAATCAGAAAACCACAATGCACTCAAAAGAGACATTTATGCTAAGAGAAGATAGTCAATATATAAATGTTACAGACAACCGTGCCTGGAGAAGGACAGGGAACTATATCTGGAAAGACTGAATGGTTCAGGTGATACTGCATGGGATATAAAGTTAAGATGCAAGAGAAACCAGCTAATGCACCCCTCAGCTAATGATGTCAGATATATTAGCACAATGAAAACATGTAGGGTACTTTGTACAATATATGCTTCTTTGTTCCCCATTGCATGGACTTATTGCTGAGGAGTTGAGAATATGCTGGATATATATAGATTGTGATACGCTAATTATGTAAATATTGCCTGATTTCTCAGTGTTATGTACCCCATTGTACAACATATATCTTGACATGTGTATGATCACAGCACTGTATATTTAGCAATCCACTGTAAAACAAAACAAACAAAAAAACAAAAAATTAGAAGTCAAGATAGAAAAGCAATTATTTTCTGCAATAAACAGATTCAAACAAAAAAATTAAAAGGTGCAGTGAAAGCTAAAATAGCAAAAGTGGAAAATTAATACAATGGGAACTTACTGCACAGAAAACGTACTTTTGTTCAATATGTATGACAAAAAGGGATCAAAGAGATACACTGATGTATTGACAGAGGTACAAATACAGGTTATGTGTAGGAATGCTGATTTTTAGAATTAAAAAAACATATTAACAAATATTGAAGTGAATAGCGACACAGAAATTAATGCGGGGATGGTACAACTGTGGGCTTGCACTACTGAACATTCCGACACATAACTGGGCAGCCCAACTGGTGGTCATAAACCAGTGGGTACACCGATCACATGATGAACCAGCATACCAGATGGGCAGGTTACTCATGGGTCCCGGAAGCTACAGGCGAGGGCTATACAGAACCCTAGGTACCAACATCTTACAGGCCCAACAAAACACCAGTCGCACTTTGGCACTGTGTATCCAAGAAGCTGGGGTGGCATAATAGAGTGACCCAGGCGACACCATATGGGAGGCGGAAAAACTAGGAAGGCTAAGTGGCTGCCCGGTGTGGATAAATGGGACCTCATAGGTATCTTGAGAGTTGGAGACCTGTGGTCGAAGGGGGAGGTCATCTCGTTTGCAGACTTACCCCGGGAATACGATGTGATGGTTTCAGAATCATTTAGGTACTTACTAATATGACATGTCCTTACAGCAGCTATCCCACCAGATGGTGACCTGCCTGAAGCATCCCCACTAGAAGATAAACTTCTAACAGACCATATGGCCCAAAGGGCAATCTCCATGATGCATCAAAAAATAATCAATAACTCTTCTGACCCTCTCCTGCGTCTCCGTGAACACTGGCAGGCAGACCTAGGAGACTTGGAGGATGAGGATTGGCAGAAGGCACTAGCCACCGCAAAAGAAGCTGCCATATCATCCAGAGTTAGATTAGTCTAACTTAGAATACTTCACAGGTCCTACCTCTCCTGTGGTACTCTAGCAAAAATGGGAAGGACAGAGGACTCTAAGTGTAGTAGACTTTGCGAACAAGAAGGAACGTTTCATCATATATTGGGAGGCTATTACATCCAAATAGCAAAGTGTGTGTGGGAGGGACCTTCAACCCACACCCAAATGGTGTCTTCCTAACATCTAAGAAGCGACGGACCTGACCACAAGTAACAACTCTGGGACAATTGCAAAGAGGAACATTGCCCGGAGATAGGGAGCCCGTGAGGCGTTAACTCTTGGGGAGTGGGAAAGAGACATGGACTGGTGCATGGTAGCGGAGAGGGTCGTTTACGAGGGAAGAGGCTGCCTCAGGGAAAAGGAACAAATATGGGGTAAACGGTACGCTTATAGAGGTGCTATATGTGTCCCCACCACCACCCAAATGGGCAGAACTAACTCTAGAATGGCTACTTTGGAGGGAAATGGCATAGAAATGTAAAGGGGAACTTGAAGTCGGAACTGAAATTTGTAAACCATACTGTAGACTAATCTGTTGTGTTAAATGCTGTGGTGGTCTATTGGATGCTCTACAAATAAACAAGGTTCAATAAAAAGAGTTTTAAAAAATGTTATATTGGAATGTCAAAGGAGAACACTATCTCACCAAATGTCAGAAAATACTAACATACATGGAAACAACTAATGAGTATCTTACTCCTTCCAGGCTGTCACCTGGATGACAACAAATTGTCAAACTAATATCTAACTGGATTGGGGAAACGTTTAGGTCAATATAACACAAGAGGGGAAAACTGAGGGATTTTTTGCTTCCCTGCCCTCCAAAATCAATAACAAAGACACAAGTGTAGCATAATCAGGATTTTTCACTAATTGCTTTTGGGTATCCCACTTTTAGGATGTGGAACCCTCCCCCACAATGATTCTGTGCTTCATCATGGGTTTCCCTTCTCATCCAGAGGAGACGTATAGTCTGTCTGGATGGTCTCCAATGTTTTCGGAGCTCTTTAAGAGCCTAGAAAATAAGCTTCAGTGCTTATAAGGAAGCCACTGAAGTGATAATTTGGCAAGGGAAATCCTACCCTAATTTATTGTGGGTTTTTTGGTAATAGTGGAAACAGAGTTCAATGAAACTAAAGTCACTAGTACACTCACACTATCACCATGTTTCAGCCACCTCTCAGAGTCCACAACAAGTCTGTGGCTATCTTCAGGACCAAAAACAAATTTCTTGTCAATACTCTGATTTCTAGGAAATGTTTCTTTTCAAAAGAATTTGTGTGTGTACCAAATGTAGATTATAAAGAAATGTAAAAACTCTCATTTTATATGAGGAAAACCTGAAGATATGAAAAGTTGATAAAATACTGATATACATGATATGTAGCTCGAAATTCTTAGTCAAAAATTGATACATGACCTAATCACTTCAAGAGTACATTACAGCAATAATAAATTACAGGTATTTCAAAATGTGGCAGCGCACCGGATTCTTAATGCCACTCCCCATCAACATATGTTGAATCAGCTTAAAGTGCTACCTTAGTTGCCCAACCATAATAGATGTAAGTTTAAAGTAATCTGCCTGATCTTCAAAATCTGAACAATCTATGGCCATCTTACATTCAGAACCTGAGTTAGCCTTACTAGTCCTCTAGAACTTTGATCTCCTCAACATCTAATTTGATCTGCCCAATGAAAAAGGAAGCATAGTTGCATGGGTGGATGTTCCTTTGCGTGGATGTCTCTTCAACTTTGGAATCTGTTTTGCCCATGGTTCATGAAATCATAAGTGTCTTATAGGAAAAACTCAAAACCTGGTTGTTCAGCTGCTAGTTCTGTCTCATTATTCTGGATAGGCTCGACTAATTTTCAGCTAATCTATAGGGCCAGGAAGCCCACTATATTGCAGTCATTCCTTACCCCAACTGACAATGATGATCAAGGAAAATGGTCCAGAATTGACTTCAAACATAATTGGGGGAACAAACACTATGGATGTGCACCCTCCACCACTTAGTGAACCACATCCACGGTGAAAGCTAGGAGACCTTAATTGATTTCTACAGCCCACCCTGGCTAGAAAATCTGACTCTCACTTCAGCCCAACAAAACGCATAGCTTTTTCCATAATTTGATTTCCAACAATAATGTGTTTGATGCAGGAAGAGATTAGTGAAAGAAACTATTTTCCATTCCTCTTGGCTCTACACAACTCTTACTGTAGAACTGAGCATTTTCTAAATTCTTTGGCTTTGATAAGCTAGGTGGGTATCAGATGTATTTCTCTTTCAGATCAAGCACCCATTACTGAAGTCATAGGGGTTGTGAATAAAGACAGTGTCACACAAAGAAGAAGTATAGCAAATTAGCCACGCCCAGGTTGTGGAATGAAGCTGGTGGTGACTTTTTGGAGCACACTGTCGCAAAGCATGGTGTGGTAGTACCCTGTCATTTACAGACAGCAAATGTTCTATTGAGATGGCCACAAAATTCGTACTGATATACAATTTTACTGCTAAAACTATATGACATACAAATAATAGTTCCAAACCAGTCACTAAATAAACTGGGCTAACAGAGTAATACAAGTGTACTTGCATACTAATGTTGAAGCACATACATCAAATCACATTAACAACCTAAAGTGCAACAACTACTCCTAAACAAACCTAAGGCATGTGCTTCCATAATGTTGATTTCGCCATTGGCGTATAAAAAACTAGACTTCATAAACAGATTCCTTTAATTTAAAATGAACATATGCAGTTAGTTAATATTTTTAGAATGTTTTATATGACCTAGCTTATTATTTGAGCACTGGTACAAAACTCAGCTTTCATTAAAACTATCCTTTATTTCAAACATAAAGTTCCCAGTGCAAATTACTATATTTCCTTCCTTTAATAAGAAGCAATTGGTATTGAAGCAAGATCTAGGCACAATCTCAAAAATGTTAACCACATCTCTGTTGCTTATATGATAAGCAAGTGTGCATGAAATACTGTAGATCAGTGGTTCTTAAACTTTTGACTTCTGTGGACCCCCACTGAACCATTATTGGAATCCGAGGACTCCCACTGAATAATTTTTGGAATCTGTGGACCCCCACTTAATCATTAATGGAAACTGAGGACCCCGTCTGAGTATTTTCAAAGATTTGAACCACAAAAAACCCCACAAAACATACAGAAACAAACATTCATCAAACAAATACACAAATGATTTGTTATTTTATTTCATTAATGAACAAATATAAAGCAATCAAAATTTTAATTTTAATAAGACGGTTGGAGTTTTTTTTAATTCAGTTGTGGCCACTAACCGTTCATACTATATTATTTTTGATGCACTTGCACTGCTCCCACAAATCAATCTATGGATACTAATTTCCTTTTTAACTTCTAAATTTAGATTCCTTTACATTTACAGAACGTTTTAAAATGGTCAATTGTACATTTTGCTTCTTTGTTTATATACACTTAATTTAACTATTAATATTATTTAATTTTCTAAGCAGTCGGGGACCCCCCTGAATATGCTTCGAAGACCCCCAGGGTCCCTGAACCACAGGTTAAGAACCACTACTGTAGATCATCTTTCGCTGCTAAGCCAAGAGTGCCTACAATTGTCACCCTTCCTCTTTTCTTTCAGCAGCTGAAACTATGTGGTCATGAATTTAAAGTCCGTTTTGGCAAGGGGGTGTCGATGGCCACAAAAATATTGAACACATGAAGTAGGTATTGTGCTATTCGTAGCATCCGTTACACAAATAATGTTGCGCGTCAAAGAATATTGCTCCAACCAAATCCCATTGGGTTTTTTTCAGGACACTTAAAGGTTTTGGCGCAAGCTTAAACCTATGCAGCTATTTGCATTACAGTAAGAGTACAGGGGTGGGGTAGCATTAGACGCAAGTAACTTACAGTTCTATCAGGGGAGCCGTTCTCTGCTATAAAGTCAATTATTTTGAAGGCAGTGGCGCTCCGCTGGTCTTCTATGGACACATTGAAGTCTCACGTCTGGGAGTTGAAGTTTTCCTCCAAAAGACTGCCTCTAGCATTATAGTGTTCCAGTGAAATCGAAGAACTACCAGCCCCAGACAGGCAATGGCTTGGTATGTTTACTGGTCTCCGTGGCAACAGGAAGCCACTCGACCCTCCGAGGATGCACAAACGGTACTGTCGCTGTTTAAACACAGCCATTCAGAACAAATTCAAACACGTTAAAAATGCAAATAGATGTCAATGTTTGTGACGTAACGTACGCTTGCCAGTCGACATCGGATTTCATTAATACATTTTATGTTTTTTCTGTCTCAACCCCCGAGGACAGCCCAGAATAAACCGAACGGGTAGTTCTTGTTGATGACGTTATACATAGTATTGGCCAGGGAGGGCCTTGACAATTGTAAAGGTCAGGCAAAACGTCACTTTTACACTAGAAATATACTTGAGACAGTGACGTCTCAACCGGCCTCATCTTGGTAGCAGCCTACAGCTCAATGCCTATAACACTGAATAAATAAATAATATATATTTTATTTAGTATGCGTGGAAAGCGGCAGTCCTTGTGAGACCTACGTTGCGTTTTCAATCCTCACCCCATTAAACAAAGGATAAGGACATCCCCAAGATGGCTCCTATTTTATTACACGGTATCTCGCGTGGGTAAACTACCCAGTGTTAGTCCTTTGTTTGTGCCTACTCTGAGTGCACTTGACTGTGAAGTCCGTCGCCTGTTTCGCTGCGGAGTAATGTAAGCCGCCTGTAACTGCTGCAGCGGCAGGAGTGTGGCTGTCACTGGAGTGCCGGAGATACCGCAGCGGCGCCCCCTCCCCCGCTGTCCCAGCTTGGCAGGCCAGGAGAAACCCGAAGCACGGGCAGGAGGGAAATATTTCACAGCTGATTTAATTCGGGGACGATACAGCAGAAGGGGAGAGCCCGGACTCAGCAGGATCAGAGCACTGTCAGCAGTAGCAGGGCATGATGAACAGGTTCAGAAAGTGGCTGTACAAACCCAAGGTAAGTGTCTGTCCAGGTCGGACTGGAGATACACAGTCAACATCTCGTCAAGGTCTGTTCACCCTTTGCCGTTTTAGGTGTAGACGGAAAGACATCCCGTCCACCAAAATATGGGGAGCGATGGGGAAGACTTTTGTCATTCATCAAGGTGTGGCTATAACCTCGGGACTGGACCCTCACCCTCTAACTTCAGTATACCGCGATAGTCGTGATAAGCATGGGATAGGTAATCACACTTGCAGTGCACGGGAGGGGGGGGGGAGTCTGGGAATTGGGGACCTCAAACACCTAATTTATAATCCAGGTGGGGTATCAGAAACTACCTAATGGGAATCCTACAACCCTTCCAGACTGCCATTATACACTGAGCGACCACGCGGTGATTTTATCATGTCCATGAAAGTGCGTGTGTTAATATCCGGGGAGCGTTCCCATGAATCTATGGGTAGGTATGGCAGCGCGTGCCCACCCCCTTCTGGGTCATCATTACCCTTTTGGTGTTGAGTATCGGTGGTCAGTGGGACGTTCACCCAGGCACAGAGATGCCCACGCATGTGCCTCGCCATCTGAACCTTAGTTCTTTGGGCCTGAGATCACCTGCCTGAGTCACACCAGTCTCCTTTGTTGTTGTCAGGTCGGCGAGTTTCCACCCTCCCTCGCCGCCATGCCTGGGGCTGCTGCGATCTTACATTGGAAGTTTACAACGAGGTGAACATATCTTTGATGCCATCCTCAATATTCTCATTTGAAAAGGATTTCCTGGCAGCGCAAAGCCTAGAAGCGCGTCTTTTTTTTGTTTTACCTGTACGAGATGATTGTGCCCCATGACGAGGTTATTGTAGTTATTTGCGGATGTTACTCGCTCTTACCTGGCAGCACGAGAGAGTGTTGGCGGTTTGTAGTAGGACGTACTTTCTCCAGGGAGGCACGGGCTCCCGCACTGTACTTGACACTTCCATGAGTTGACCGTCCCTTATTATCATTGAAATGTGTCTGTGGGACTCGGACTCGTGTCCCAGATCCTCACGTGCTTTCCCCAAAGCACAGGTGGTGGTAGAGGTTTTTCCACTGCTATAGTGTGCGTGAGGGCGGTAGTCATTGCACGTGTATGTGTTATAATGGTTTTCGGGCGCATCTAGGAGAGTTCACCACCTGTGCATGTTTTCAGCAGCTGTGCAGCTCCTGTCCTCTGTATTTTATGACAGCAGATAGGATAGTTTCCGTACATTGTTTAATATCCCTTTGTTAGGATGATGTACGCTTCTTCCGGCTGTATCAGCCAGTGACGGAGCCAGCTCTTTCTTTCCAGTTGCCATGCAGTTTAGTGATATTCCCCGTACATTTCCATTTTTGTTATAAGCGGATATTTCGCCTGTCTAGTTTTGCCTCGTATTTACGCGAGTCTCCCTCACACATATTTCAGTTACGTTTTTAAGGGAAGAGCGCTTATGATATTGTGCTGTGCTTGTTAACACTTGCACATGCAAGCTATTAGCAAATACACTGTACTTGTTTACTTAAATAAATCCTGAGCCTCCATAATTACACGGATTGGTGCACTTTGTTTATGATGCTTTGCTTAAACTTCCGTGTCAAATCAGGTGAAGACCATAATTTTGTGTCTGCATGGTGTGTGTGTGTGTGTGTGTGTGTGTATATATATATATATATACAATCTCAACCAAAAACTCTTTTGAAATAATTGTCTTCTGTCTTCAATTAAAAAGTTATGAATAATATTCAGGAAAACTGAACATAGAATCCCTGTGGACTTTGAATATTGTTGTGTCCTATTAAGTATTTTTTTACCACCACCCGTCACACTCCATATCGTTTTAAAAACGTGTTCAGAAAATGTTCCTGGTTATTCATGTGTAATTGCAAATATATGAACTTGTGCAAATACGATACACTATCGATCCAGCCGATCATCTTTTGTCCAACACAACTATAGTTCTACAATGTTGTGTGTGCTGTGTCAAGTGCTTTTTAATCCACCCCCCCCGCCCCCACTACCCTTATAAATCAATACCGGGAGTTATGATTGCTTTAGCAGACGCTGCTTTTTCCAGGTGTTTTTTCTTTCTTTGTGGTACGCTAGAGTTTATTATAGCATTGCCAATAAGTATCAGATTTTCTGAATATTTCATGATATTTTATTGTTCATGGAAACTAAAAATGTTCAGGATAACACGGGCAAGGCTTAGGCAGTTGTGAAACGAAGATTTATCAGTTTTGTACACTCTGGTGCTTTCTTTAGTTACCTAATTACAGCAGATTAGCACATATATTATGGTAATGTTCTAACAAGGAGGTAGTATTGGCTCGAAACCGTTTTTTAAAATCTATAGTTTTTAGACATAACCTTACCTCCTCCATTGATCTAATCGCTCTTCTTAAAAATCCACCAAATGAATTTGTGTGCTATAAATTGTACACATTTTTGAAATGCGTTTTATTCTTGTTTTAAATATTTGTGATTTGTATATTAAGTTTTAAAATATTTTATACAAGAAATTTGTTTATAAATTGAATTATGTACAATTGTTGATCTCATAAGAGATGTATATAAATAAAAATTGATTGATTAATGTCAGCAGACACGTTTCATTTGGGCAATGGTGTGGTGGAAAGATCTCATGAAAATGAGGTGAAGTTGTCGCTCATTGCTGTCAACTTACCGTACCCATGTCCTCCACACTCCTCCCCACCCTACTCTGAGTTCTTTGACTTGGTTATATTTTCTCATGTTTAGGGGTCTCCATCGGTTAGTGGTGAGAAGACTCCAGGAAAAATTGCCTGTGCTGTACAAATTGATTACAGGACCACATTGTAACTTTTGGGCACTACTAGCGCATACATATTTATAGGGAAACCCTCAGATAAACATGCTAAACAATTTGTTGAGATGAAAGACAATTTAGTACTTCCAACAACTGGACTGGCCTCTTTTACTGGGATAATATTTGGCTTGGCCGGTGTAGCCTTCGGTTTTTGTTGTACAGCACATCCTTGGTTTGCAGTTTGCATGGAGAGCACATTTTTCTTTCTGCCCTGGTGGGTCAATTTTATAAGTCACTTTTTGAACAAGGCAAATGAAATAGAAAGACAGTCACAAACAGTAAATGCAACAACCATTTACAAAGCCAAAAGTCTTGGCTTTTTATAGAGCATGCGCACGGATGGTCACCCAAACGGGCCTCCACCCGGCGGCCCACCGGGGAAAAGCCAGGTGCTCGCCATGGCAAACGGTACAAGTAATTTATAGACAAATATTTAAGCAAACGGACCAACACTCATTAAGGACCTGCTGTCCTTAAAGGACACATGTACAGGCAGTTATTCTTGGCCTCCAGCATTCTGCATGCTGAGATTTTTAAGCTGACATACAATGCGAAAATCAGAACTACAGATACAGCAATGTAAATACTTCTTGCTAAAAAAGGCACGCCTAACTAAAGTTGTTGCAGATGGCATAGACCATTTGGCATGTTGATCATATGCTTAAACTAATGGTTGTTATTGAGTGAGAATCAATGTGAAATAGAAAGCATACCGTTTGTGATGCCAATCATTAATATCTTTTTGATGCCCTACAGTTTGAGTAAAATGTGCTTGTAAAATATACATTTGATTGTTTAATATATACTAAGGGCACCCTTTGGTAAGAAAATGACGTCATTTGTGACGAGTGCCTGGGTAGTCAACTTTAATTCAGGTGTGTTTACGTTTTTCACCAGCCATACAGTCAGTGTTTAGTAATATATCTGAATTGCTATGTATACCAACATAAATTGGTTTCTTGCAATGCACGACACTGGACATATAGCTGATGTTTGAAGAATGTGGTGCAGGGGCGAAGATGCATTCCTGAAGATAGATGCTGGTAGTTCAACCAATTGACAGCCAGCAATTCCACATGCAACACAGGTTAACATTTATTCTTGTGTCTTTCAAATTATTTAACATATGATCGCTGCATGCTGCGTTTATAACCTCGGATCTAGAAAGTATCTTATTGTATCCAGTGAAACAGCTCAGTGAGTTATGGGCACATTAGTGATGAATGATGTGACCCCCCAGGTCACAAGATTGAGTCCTGGCAGAGTAGCATAGCTCTTGATCCTTACTAGGTGGCTAAAAGGTGTACCATTAAATTGGGTCATAATAAACCTAGTATTTATAGAACTATAAGACTTCAGAACTGTGGTACAAACCGTTATATAAAAACACATTTATCTTCTGCTACAGACCCCGCACCCACACCATTTACCTTCTTCACCTTTACTCTTGGCTATATTCACACTCGCAGTTCATGTTGGGACTAAGCTGCACCCTGGAATCATGTTTTATACTGCTTTATTTGGTGCCTGTTCACCAGCTCAGTGGACATATTGACTCGTAGGAAAGCTGGGTGTAAAACATGTAGCCGTGCTAATGGATCAAGGAGTTGAGGATTGGGGTTGCCAAATGTCTGCGCAGTGGGAAGAATGTTCTCCATCTTGGTGGCAAGCTTTCAGCAAGTCTGGATCTATGGTAACATTGCAAAAGAGAAGAGGGCAGCCATGGATGGTCTTGATACTGAAGTGAGTAGAGGCCTGCCATGTACAGCCATCTGCGTTTTAGTACTCCCATCACCCCGTTGTACTCAGCATTTTAAGAACTGCACCGTATTCCGCATTCTTAGGGTATGTTCCAGGAATGAAGGGAGGTGGGGGGGGGGGGTAGGCAGGGCAAGAAACATGCTTGTCACTTTTTTGCGATATGTGTACGCAACCTCTCAGTGGCACTTTATTCCTTTTGATAATTTTGATCCAGGTGATTCTCCCCATAAGCTCTTAAACGTGGTGTTCATAAAGGCTCGGAACAACTATATGAAACAAGCGTCCGTTTCCCTCAAAAATCATCATTTGCTTATGTACACTTGATAACTTTGACTGAGCGTTTTGTAGGAAGCTGAGTTGCCAATCAGTAACTCTGTTTATTGACAGAATTAACTTCCGAAAGGTATTAATTATTGAATTTACGAACTAAGAAATCACTTTTGTTAAAGTTTCAGCTTGCATGCATACGAGTCTGGTGCAGATTCCCTGTTGGTTGCTTTGCTTGCGTTTTCATCCATTTTTCAAAATGTCTTTTTATTATGTTTTTACTGGTTATTTCTCCATCCACTCTTGCAGTTGAAAGCGATATGTACAGAACTGTATTGGCATAATAGCTCGTACACTCCTTTTAGTGCGGGTGATTTTTTTTTTTTTTGTTTTGATTTTTTAGTTTTTTTTCATATGATTTCCGAAATTAAATAATAATCGCGCCCATTCGTTCTGTTTGTGAGCCAGGAAATTACTAACCCACCGACATGAGGTGATAAAAGTTACAAGATAAAGTTGTAGAGCCAAGACATGGATTGCAAGCAGAATACATTCAACCTTTCCAAGAAATATATTTCCGGTTATGTACTTCTATTTCTTCCTATTTGACCTTTTTTAAAAATGTTATTTTTTAAAGTCTTTGTAGATTTTTTTCCTGTGTGCGGTAGTACCCCAAACTTAAACCTGTCTAGACCAGCTGATTACATATTGCCACTGTACGCTAGTGCTCCAAACTGGAACATGTTTAAGAAATCTGGTTACATATTACCATCATTCACCAGTGCCGTAAACTAAAACCTATATAGCCCAGCTGGTTACGTATAGCCAACGGACACAAGGTCCTCAAGTAAAACATGTTTAGCATATTTGGATACACACTACCCCTCTATGCCAGTGCCTTAAACTAAAACCTGTTTGATCCAGTTGGTTACCTATTGCCACTGTACACCAGTGCCCAAAGTAAAATATGTTTGGCCAATCTGGTTACATATTACCACGGTACACAAGTGCCCCAAACTAAAACATGATTAGCCAGTGTACCAAACTGAAGCAATCCTATCTAGTCCAACTAGTTAACATATTGCCACCGTATACCAGTGCCACAAATTTAGCTCATCTAGTTACTTATCGCTTTCCAGGTGTACAGACTGGACCCTCTGTCTGGTAATAAACCTTGCACTGATTATGGTACGAGTGCTGTAAGTTGCCACAGGTTGCAGTGCTTAGTTTTAATTTATGTTTTCTAATTAAAAATACCTTTTGAAAAAGGGCCAGTATGCTTCCAAATCGGGTTCTATGTATATTGGACACGTTTAAAACAGTACCAGGAAGCCAAAGAAGTGGCATACGCCATGATTTACAGATGCTACCTAACACAAGAGACATTACCTTCAGATTATGTCATTTATTCTCATATTCTGTAACTAACAGAGCTTAAAAGTAGACCTTCTCTAATATACCGCTGTATACCCACTTTTTTGCTAATTCTTGTTTTTAGTGTGAACACCTTTTGACAACATACCTCCAAGGAGCAATTGCTGCACATGGTTTAGTATGTGGGGTATTTCTCTTCTTTGCATTTAGTTGTTGGGAGAGTTCACCATTACTGTTAGTATTTGATGTGCTCTTTCTTTTCTAATTCCTGAAGTCTTCTTTTCCTATTTTGGGGAGGCAGTGGGGGACTACCAAAGCCCTTTGTGATCTGTGCTTTCTATAATAGTTGCATATGGTATGTGTGGAGATGCTTCACGCGTGGAAGTACTGTAGCATGTGTGCGTTTTGAATGCATAATGTTGAATGATGGAATTATGTAGATGATGGTTAGCAAACTATTGCCGTTTATGTGCCGCTGTACAGCCCCGTTTGACTTATGTTGTGTTATTGGCATTTTTGTAATGCACATCCTTGATGGAGCTGTAGGCTGTCTGGTGGCGCTCAGCAGCTATTTATATTTTCCCTTCACTGCCCGGAGTCTGAATTGTCCACTGATGACATGTTCTCGGTATTGTGTTCTAGTCAGTCTGATCAGGTGTCCCTGTCCTGTTTAATGAGCTGAGGATGTGTGGTTCTGATGTTGTTGATCTACCGAAGGGTCTTTATGAACTGCCAGGGCGCATTGGATGTCGGTAAGCTACCCTTTGCCCGGCTTTTACAGAGCCTATAGTGGGATGTGGTCATTCCTTCTGCGGGCACCACTGCACTGAAATAGTTAACTTTTTACTAACCTCTGTGGCTTGCCTTAATTATTGCTAACTGAAACGGAACCATCTTTAGCAATTCCCAATGAAACGACTCTGAAAAGCATATTCCTGTCATTACTGGTTGTTTTCTTCACAGTTGAGCGGCTGCACATTTAAGCAGATTGCCTCCTCAGTAAAGCACCCTCCTAAAGAGACCGTTGAATAACCAGAGCTGGAATGTGTTTAAGCCCCATTAAGAGCCAGAGTCTCCTAATTGAGAATGTTGTTAAGATAACTGGGCCTTACCTCGGATTTAGTTTCGTTTAAACAGCCTGGAAGGTATTTGTCGAGGTCTTAATTGTGATTCTTAGTTGGCGCTGCCTCTCCATTTTCTAGGGTGTATGTTTAAGGATCGGCTATTAAAAGGAGGAAAGGGATGTTGTGAGGTTCTCAAAGGCTCTCTTACCTGCATGACGTACTAAACGTTTTTTTTTTTGCGACGTAACCCATCCTCCTGACATGTCGTAGCATGGAAAATCCTCCTCCAGTTTGAATCTGGCTGGCTGTCTTTAAAATGCTGTTCAGTTTGGAGAGATTCAGAGCATGGCTTTGGAACTAAATCTGCGCTCTTCAGTGGAGTGGTGTGTAACACAATTAAACGGAAATTTTTACAGTCTGGTAATGTGTCTCTCTCTGCTGTCATCTGAGCTGTGATGTCTTGCGATAAATGTGTGTATGTCGTGTACCTGTTGGGAGTGGGGATTCGCCTAGAAGGATGCTAGCTCCTATTGGGGCGACTTATCTACTTCTATCTTGAATATGTCAATGGACATTTGTACTGCGAGCTTTATGATCATTTTGTAGCACTGTGAACAGAACTTTGACCACATATGACCTGAATGGGACCTGCGGCTGGAGGACAGCAATGAACTGGTAGCGTAAGTGGACAAGCGTAGTTGTGACCAGTATTTAAAGTGCTACAAGGAAAAGCAGCCAGTGGGATTGCAGATGTGTTCATAAGGCAAAGCCTTGGTGCTTTGTACAAGGTGGCAAAGTGAGACTGAGATAGTTGTGTGAGGAGCGGCTTGGTGTTCTGTGAGGGCGTAGAAAGCAGAAGAGCTCTGCATTTACATATAAAAGACACTAGGCTGATTCTGCCAATGGACATCAGCTGTGCTGTTGATAACGCGGTAAGCAGAAAGGATAAATAGAAGAAGCAGTCTGTGGTTTTTTGCCGAAATGGCGTGTTACATGTGCATGTAAAGAGGTTGATCATTGAGGCAAATTGAGACTTAAGGTTTGCATTAAATGTGTCAGTGAGCATTTTTGGTTCTTCAGGTATGATTGTGGTGTATGGATTGATCTGTTTGCCCAATATGCTTCAATCTGCATTTTGAAGAGGTTACACACTTTGAGCCTCACATTCGCATGCGTGTAGCTGAGGCACAGGTGTATTGCTACACTGTGTCAGTATCGCTGCATCTTCTCGTCAGTGACACCAGAGTAGTGAGTGATACCAGAGTAGGACAGCAGATGCCTATAAAGTCTCTATGGTTACTAGACGTGTGTGTGTGTGTGTGCTCAGGAAGGAGTGTATTCCACTTATTGGCATATGAGGCCAGATTGTGTTGACCAACATGCCACTGTCATTTGCTTTGTCTGGCCACTGTAATTCCACTGTATCATGTATGCAGATTGGAAGTGCCAGACTGAAAGGGTGACGTTATAGTGGCTATCTGACTTATTTTTGAGTCCAAGTCTTGTCCCGGTCCTAAAGGTATGCATTTATGGATCAATTCTTTTTATTAAAGCCACAGCAAATCCTTAACATACTCGGCTGATTGCTTACAACCCAGGGTGCTGGCAGCCTGAGATAAAGCGGATGTATGTATCTTGTTGGACACCGCTGTGCGCCTACAACCCTGGGGCTGGCAGGGTTGACGGGCATTATAATATGAAAACGTAGAAAAACAACCCCCCCCCCCCCCATCCCCCGAAATCCTTCCCGAAATGAAGCTTGGGGGTTTGGAACAGTAACACCGTAGGCCAGGGTATAGATACATTTAGTGTGTGCGGCGTCATCAAGGACAAGCTGAAGTCATGCTATCTGTAGGTGTGGCCTCCGAGAGCAGGCGGAGCAGCTTATGGTGAGTTGGGCATGTGAGTGTTATATTCCGATGAAATTATGTGGATAAATGCTGCCCACAGTTCGGGATAAGGCTGTCAGTCAACAGCTAGAGATAGTGTTATGAGCCCCAATGTATTCCAATATAGGCCTAGGTAGTAGTTGCATGACCTTTTACCTATGTTTGTCCTACCTTGCTGTACATAACTGTTCTGGCGCTGACCTTTTACTTAGTTATGTGCCGAATTAATGTTGTGTGGTTTTCTTCAAAAACTAGCCAAAATTTATTATGAACGAGGATTCTTAATATCATACCTTAATCCTCTGCCTAGGACATGCACAGCAGCATTACAATCTTCTGTATAATAACTCTGTACAAAAGTCACTGCTATCGTCATCCATGGACGACAGGCCCACAGTACCATTACACATCTAGGTAGAACCCCTGAGGGTACCTTTTGGGGTATAAAAGAACCACATCTTTACTGGGCAGCCAGAGGAGAAGCTTCCATGTTGACATGAGACGCTGAAGTCCCTGCATGCAGAAACTCCAGCACATAGTGATCTGACATCCCTTGTGTGTTGTCCAACTCAAGACCAAGACGGGGTCCTTCGTTATCTCCCATCAGGTAATCGGGTTGGCTCTTTCCTAGGAGATTCTTGGCTCTGCACCCACATACATGCTAGGTACACCTAGGTACATTTAGATAGAGTCTGCATAGTGGGAGTACGTATGATTACTAGCATGTATCTATATGCCTGGATATATTCACTGTTTTAGCACCATGGTAGAATTCTACCTTTATTTATTCTGTTGGTGCTTGTAATCTTTAGATCTGTTTCTGTCTAAGGATGTCGCAGCAAACCGGGTTTATACAAGAATGACACTGGTAAAATAAATGCCTATTGAAAACGTCCCCATCGTTTATTCTTTTTGTCTCTGAGACTGAGTGAGCACGAGTGACTGAGCGACATGAACTGTACTGTTTCCAGGATCCCTGAAGGATCAAGGGTTGTCATGTTTGATAGTTGACAGAAACTATTCTCTCCTTGGTAAGGTTAGGGGCTTATAGTGACACTGTGAGCTAGCTGGTCTAAAGGCTAACATATCCTGTGGGGGTGTCTGGAATCATTCTGAACTCCAATCCCTTAGTTTATGTTGTCTAAGCGCGCAGATCCTATATAGATTTGTAGGAACTACACAACAACAGCTTCTCCGTTCTGAATATAAACCACAGCTTATGAAGCCAGGCGGTATACTCTGGGATTCGATCTGTACCCCATAAGGATAGTATCACCTGATGAGCTGCTCCCACAGCTAAGGCCACCTGTCTCCCTCTCATGGAGCAAAGTGGATATGTCAAGGGGTTAGGAAGCCCCAGGATGGTATTGGCCGGGAATCTAGGTATGGTCATGTTGAAGGCTTTGCCTATATTATCCAGTATGTGATCCCAGAAACTACCTAGCTTCGGGCAATGCCAAAGGAGGTGAATTAGGGTGCCTGTATCTCTGCACCCCTCCAGCATTCTTTTGAGCATTCCGGATTCCATGCCTGGAGACGGCCGGGGTCAAGTACCAATAGGACACTATCTTGTACGCCATTTCGGTGCTAGCCAAGTTGTGTGATCAGCTTTATAGTAAATATCTCCTGATTCTTTGATCTTGAGATTCCTGCCCAGTTATGCCTTCCATCTGACCTGACTTGTGGATGTGTTTGGTGACTTCCCTTTACTCAGTAGGGCATAAAGCTCTGTAATGAGGTGTTTATCCTTCTTAAGGAGGACCCATTTTTCAAAGGGGGGTATTCCTGCATGTAGCCTAATATCTGGCTGTAAAACCCAGTGGCGCACTTGGAAGTATCGAAGACAATGTGATTTCAAATGTTCAAAGGAGATAATCCCCTAGGTGTCGAACATGCAGCCTATACGTTTGCACCCACCCTCCTATCAGCGATGGAATACCTCTTGTTGCAGCTTTGGGATAAAGTCTGCGGGGGTTAGATAGTATAAGGGTCAGGGGGATGGAAAGGGGGTCGGGCCCACCTTAGTTGCTACGGCATCCCATACTTTTAAGACTGAGCTAGTCACTGGTGAGGAATAGAGGCCCCACGCTCTGTTTGTGGGGGAGCCAGGGTTCCATCCATATGTTGGTGTCCGCTATGGCTTGGTTCATGAAGCACTAGTGCTTCTCAGAACGTGGTCATCTCCATTCCAATAGAAAGCAAAGTTGGGAGGCCCGGAAGTAGCGTACCACCATGGGGATGGCCAGGCTGCCCTCCTGAGATGATCGGTAAAAAGATGCTTCTGGAGGCGGTTTTTCCCCCATCCAATATTAATTTGTTAATATCAAGTTGCAGGGAGCGCAAGGTGTGCCTTGGTGAAGTCAATGAGAGGGCTTGGAAGAGATAAAGGATGCGTGACAGTATAGTCATTTTAATTATTGAAATTCTGCAGAGCCAAGAGAGGGGGAGGCGATGCCAGGTGCTTAGGTCAGTGAGTATTTGCGAAGTAAGGGCAGTTGAGTTATAAGGTTGTAGGGATCGAATGCTAGCTTAATCCCAAGATAAAGGATGAAGTCTTTTGTCCATTCAAAAGGTAATAGGGAGTGCAGGTGTGCCTTGTGGGATGGGGTAACTAAGCGGTTCAAAATGTGGAACTTGTGCATATTCACTTTAAAGCCAGAGACAGTATCAAAAGCCTGAATCTCCGTCACTAGGGCGGGGACGGAGGTTGTCTGATCAGTAATAAATAGAATCACATAATCAGCATTCAGGCTACTAAGACGATGAGCCCTGCCAAAGGGTATCCTAGAGATAGAGTGGTTAGTTTGTATCTACTGGGCTAGGGGCATCAATTTAAAGAGCAAAAAAAAGGTGGGAGAAGGGGCAACCCTATATTCCCCGCTGGATAGGAAAAGACTGGGATTGAACCCCACTGACTCTTATGGAAGCTCAGGAAGCACTATAGATGCAGCAGACCCATCGACACAATTTACCACCAATACCAAATCGCTTAAGAATTTCGAACTGGTTGGACTAGTGGACTCTATCAAACACTTTCTCTGCGTCGATATAAACGGAGCTTACTTTTGGGACCTGTGAATCTTCTCAATTAGTTGCAGAATACGTTTGTTGTTGTCGCCATGTGGGCGGGTAGGAAAGAAGCCTTCTTGGATCAGCATGACCAAGCAAAGTATAACGGGGTTGCAGCGGTGGGTCATGATGCTAATAAAAAGTTTTGCGTCGATATTCAAGAGGGAGATAAGGTCATAAGACCCACAGAGAGCAGGGTCTTTGCCGGGCTTCGGAATGACAGAGATTGAGGCTTTAAGTGTAGATTTTGTAAGGGTGCCGGTGTCAGCAAAGGTGTTGTATAGATGCGCAAGTAGTATCCATTTCATGGGGTTAAGACCTCAAGCATTAAGGCTAGTCACTTCAAGGTCTAGGAATACTGACAGAAGAGATGAGGCATGAATGGCTAGATTGCTTCGGTACGAGAGGGTATGAAGCAGGAGAGCGACCTAGGGGAATGTTTATCAATGCCCGAAACCTAGTGGAGCTACCGGCAGACCTAGAGAGAGGAAGGAGCAAAACCCTGTAAGAACCAGTACCCCAAAACAGGATGAAGAGAACTGTAAACTGTAGAAGTCCATTATTGATGGCAAGTGACATGTCGCTCTTGGGACGGCAGAGGTGAAATGCCAGGTCAGTAGGGTGTACCAGCAGGTCATCCTCTGCCACCACAGGTCGAGAGAATACGACGGTGGCCCAGCTCAGCGCAGACTGCCCAGGCATGGAACGCAGGTAAAGCAAGACCCTACGAGGCAGTTCCACCTATCCAGAAGTCGAGCTGGTCAGCACTGCCCGGCGCTTCTGGCCTCGCTCCTCTGGTCCAGGGCGAGGGTGCTTTCCATGCTTACCGGACTTCCGCTATGCTGCGGCCCGTGAGGAAGAACCCCGGAAGAGCCAGGTCAGGATGGGTCTGAAGAGTCCTCCGGGAGGTGGAGCACTTTGCGGGCATATTTGAGCATTTTAATTTAGTGAAGCTGGCCGTCCCAGTTAAAGACCAGCCTGAAGGGGTGTCCCCAGCCATAGGACACCTCCTTGGAGCAGAGGTAATCAATGATGGGTTTAAACATCCTGTGGCACTGGAGGGTGAGAATGGAAGTATCCTGAAAAGGATCCATTTTGTGGCCAAGAAAATGGATTGGTTGCTTGGCGCTCTCTTTCTTCATGATGTTCTCCTTGATCAGAAAATCATGGACACAGGTTAGGATATCTGGAGGCTTGGAATTTGGGCCACCTGGTTGGCCAACTTTATGTACTATGTCCAGCCGTAAGTCCACATTATCCTCCCAGTCCAGGTTAGAGTGGAACAGCGCTCAAATGTATTCTCAAATGTCTGAGCCCTCCAAGCCCCTGGGGAACCTGTGGAGGTGAACGTTGTTTCGGAAGGTTCGATTTTAAAAGTCTTCCGCCTGGGCTCTGAGGTGGATCATGAAGGCAGATTATCTTTTGGCCAAGTATCTCCATCTCTTCGCCTCTCGCGGTTTCATTGCCTTGAAAGGAGGACACATGTCCCCCACTGAGGACAGGTCCTGGTGCAGGTCTCTTATGTCCTGAGAGAGGTCTTTTTTGAGGTCCTGGATGTCTGATTTGAGAGACTCAAAAAGGAGGCTAGGAAAGCCCGGGTCACTGGGGCTTGGTCTGAGTCCAGGACCCCATCTACATCTGACTGCAACCGGGGTTGCGATGCAGATTTTGAGTCCTTGGTGAGGACCGGAGTAGAGCAGGTGAACATTTCCCGAACTGACTTGGTCATGCTTGCTTTTGGCAGCTGCCATTATTGGAAAGAGTCGTAATATGCTGTAAGATCAAGGAGCAGCGTTCCGATCCCCGTCTAGGGAGTCGTCCCAAAAAGTGTGCAGGGTCATGGGTCTGCTGGTAGTGGTGTAGAGGTTGCAGTGGGGGCCCAGCTAGAGGAGCGCAGGGCAAAGTAGAGGAGGAATGTCACCAGGTTGGCGACCGTCATGCCCCCCTCCCTGTCTAATGAAGGGCTATGAGTGGAAGGTGGCAGGACTTGGGGCCTTCCCCATAGAGGGCACACCTCGTTATATCAGACGTAGCACCTGAGGCCCCCACCAACCGCCTGACAAGATCCGCCTTTTCATGGTGGAAAGGGTTGCAACCCTGGCAAGGGGGAGGCTAAGGAGTCCCTCCGAGACCCTCGTGGCAGCAACAAACAGGCTTCCTCCTAAATGAGAGCAGAAGAATCCTCCCCAGAGCAGGCCCACACTGGGAGGCCCAGGCCCCAAACGTGACCCAGCGGGAACGGGACCGTACCTCTGCACTGCCTCAGCAGCTAGGCCGCACTGCGACAAACTGTTTCTCGTCTGCCGAAATGCAGCTAGGTGGCAGGGCAGGCAAAAGAGTCCTCTGAAGGGCCAGTGATGAGTAGGAGAGCCGCTGGCACCCTGCATGCCCTTCGATGTAAGGCCCCCAAGGAGTTAGACCAGACTGCAGCTAGGAGTGGATAGGCAGGGGGCTGAGTGGTGGCACAGTCGAGAAGGAGCTCAGTGGACCCCCACGGCAGCAACAGGTAAGCAGCAGACTACACAGGAGCAGGTAGGCCCCTCCAGAGCATGACCCACAATAGAAATTCCCAGCCCCTAGATATGAACAGCAGAGGGTGTGGCCTTGGACCTCATTTCAGGATAGTAGGCCATGGGGGCCGAACAGCTCCACTGTGAGCAGTCCCCTCTCAGCTGCCGATCATTTGGTGGTCCTCAGTGGGGCCGCTAGACAGTAGCATGTCCTCAAAATATTGCCGGCTGCACACGGGGGTGGGTGTAGGATTTGGGCTTGTCCGCCCATCCATAGCTCAGCTGGAAGTCCACTGCAGAGGCAGTCGAGGCCGCAGGTCCTAGGCAGGCGCCCTGTTGAACTGTGCCTGGGGAACCGCCACAGAAGCTGTGAGCACCCAAGAGGTGTGTGGCGGTCACGACCTGGCCCCATCGCTAGTCACTGGGTGCAACCAGTGCAGTGTATGGGCATTAGAAGAAATTCTCATTGACCTGTTTCCTTGACCGGGATGGCAACACTTAGCTAGCTACTTATCTATGATGTGTTCTGCCTCCTGAAGTAGTAGTGTGATGTGACTTAAGATGTTCTGTTGGTTGTACGAGAAATATTTGTGCGGCATGAGGAATGTGCTTTAGAATATGTCATGCGTTTTTGCAGCTTTGTAACTTCGGTGCTTTGGTCTGCGCAGGTCGTCTTAACATTTTCTTTTGAGATTTAAGGTTTCTAAGTGTGTTTTTGTGTGTCCTAATCGGCTTGAAGTGGTGGGAAACATTGGAGCCTAAATATTTTTTTTTACTTTTGTGAACCGTTTCAGGCGTAGGCATGACACACAATTGAGGTCAAGCTATCCTGTTGTGTGTTGGTCCACTTATGCTTTTAATCGATCGATCACTCAATCATGTGGCACTTGTATAGCACGGCTTATCACCCGTGAGGGTATCCAGGCGCTGTGCTGCAGGTTTCAGTCGCTTCAGGTTTCAGTGCTGTGGGGTTGGTCGAAGAGCCAGGTCTTAAGTTCCTTCCTGAAGTCCGTCAATGAGGGTGATGCCCGGAGGTGGAGGGGAAGGGTGTTCCAGGACTTGGCAGCAAGGTGGGAGAAGGAGTGTCCTCCGGTTCAGCAGCAGCAGATGTGTGGCTTCTGGTTGAGGGCGAGGTGAGCAGAGGTGGAGGTTTCCGGTGGTTGGTCGAAAGTTTAGGCAGTGGTTCATGTGTACAGGTCCTTGGTTGTAGAGGGCCTTGTAAACATGGGTCAGGAGCTTGAATTGACCTCTTTCCTGGATGGGGAGACAGTGGAGGTCTCTCAGGTGTTTGGTGATATGGGTCCTTTTAGGCAGGTCGGGGATCCCACTGGCTGCTGCGTTCTGGATCCTCTTGAGTCTTCTAATTAGTTCACTGGTGGTGCCTGCATAGATTAAGTTGCCGTAGTCCAGACAGCTGGTGATTAAGGCATGTGTCACTGTTTTCCTGGTGCTCATGGGGAGTGACGTGGATATGAGAGATGGGCTTCTAGGGGGCTGATTGTTGTATGTAAGTGGGCCAATTGGGGATGCATGCCATCTCAAATGATAATAGAACACTGTGCATGGTAGCTGGCAGAGTTCTAGTTATATTTCATGTCTGTAGCAAGTTCACAACCGTGTGTATGGAGGTGCTCAAGGTATAGTATATTTGAAGAGAGCGCAAACTATCAGCAAGAAACAATCTGAGGAATTCCTATCTCTATGAAGGTTTTTTTTTTTAACAGCTGAGCCCCCCCCCCCCCCCCCTCCCCCCCCCCCAAACCGTAAAAATAAAGAAAAGGGGGCAGAGTAGGAATACCCTGACCCCCTAGCCACGGAGTCCTGAATTTGTGCTTTTAAAAAAAGACTATCACGCTGGTTTCTCTTTCAGCTCCCGGGTGGGCCACATCCGTGGCCATCCATTTTATTAACAAATACGCAGTGAGTGCATAAGCCCCCAAGTCCAGTTTGAACCACTGAGACCACCGCCTACCGCTTGTTTTTAATGCCCACAGGGTCTCGTGTAAGAAATAAAACTTCAAGTATATGCTATTCGGTTTCCTGTGACTGAGCACATCTGTGCAATTCCTCTTTCCTCGCAAGTAACCAAGCCTATTCAACTTTCTCACTTACAGTTTGGTGCATCTTAAATAGTTTTAACAGTGCGAATCCTCATCACTATTTGATTAGTACTGCCCATAGTGTGTATCTCCACATGTGGAGTGTCTTCTGGCTCTCAGACCACGCCCATCATTGCATTCTATAGAGAGGGCTCGCAGGGTACCAGCTGGAGACCGACCAAAGGCTGCGTGTGTCCTGCTGTTTCCAACTAGTCGAATGCACTTTAACAGATAAACCGACTTACCACCAGCAACCAGACACGATAAGTGAAAACTGCAGTTTCCCACTCGAAACCTAGCTTTATTGTTGCATCATTCTTCCACGGTAGGTGATATTAGAGCCGAGCATACCAGACTGATAGGAACAATTCTAATTTTTAAATGAAGTGCCCTTAAATGTCAATAAATCCAATCAGCATTTTAGCTGAGCGCGTGTTTATGTTCATCGAAGTGGCATTAGAGGCCTGAATAGAATGTTCTGTAAAAGTGTGTACAAAATCCAGAAGTTATTACTGCATGTGGGCAGGGAATTGGATGGCGCTTTGGCAGCACAGTGCAGTGTTTCACAAGCGCTATTCGGAGTTGCTACGTTTGTTTAGAGGCCTATGAATGAGTGATCTTGAGCAAAAAGTCCGATTTGCCAGTGGCCTCAGATGTAAATTGCAAGCTCTCAAAAACACTGTTATGGGCACTGTCTCAATATGTTTATTTGTTTTTTGACACAGACAGTTTGTCTTGGTGTTAATGGAAGTACGAGCTGTTGACAGGTAAACAAGTGCAGTTGAGTAATAATAACAATGCCAATTTGCACAGCGTATGTACCACTATCTGCTATGCAATTAGGCCCTTCAACAAGTTATCACGCCAATTAACAATGCAAAAGTAATCAACCTTGGAACAGTGAAAGACTGCTAGCTAAGCTCATTCCCAAACTGTTGCATGCAGCCCCATTAAAAGATGGAGTGAAGACGATTAAAACAGGGTAGAGTGTTATACTTTATTTAGGCCAATAGTACTTTAGTAGCACTGGGTAAATTCTTTCTTGTGACAATTCGTCACTGGCGACTTCTGCTATTTATTCTTTCTTTTCAGGATTCCCGTTTGGGTTCATTGCTCTGTAACCACAACCACCGTTCAAAGTAGAGCGGAGGCCAGGCAAAATGTACAAATATGTCTCCTCTCATATTTTCAATAGAGATTTCTGCAGCTTGTCATTCTTCAATGGGATGAGGAATATGTTGATTCACCATAGCACATAATACATCAGCTGAGCTCATTTATTTTATTAATAATTGAGTGCTTAATCCTTTGATGTCCTCACAGCACTCTACTGAGCTCGTGCAGGTACTCCATTGAGCTCATGCAGGTAATTCACTGTGTAAATGCAGGCCACCAAATCAATTGATGCAGGCGCCTCACAGCTCATGCAGGCACACCATGGAGCTCATGTCTGGACCCAACTGAGTGCATGCAGGTCCTGATTTGAGATCACCCAAGTGGAATTCCTGCATATTTCTGCAAGAAAACCCTTAGGTGTTGTATTGCCTAAATTAACATCCTGTTGTCAGTTACCTGCCGAGTAGACGTTCGAAGGGGCTCTTGTACAAGTGTAACGAGACTTGCACAATCAACCAACTGAGCTCCTGGACGCACTCAGCGGAGTTTCTTCATCAAGACTGAGAATTTCAGGAACCCCACTTAACACACTTAGGCGCCCTACTGAGCTACTGGATGGTACTATCTGAGATCCTGCAATCACTCAACTGTGTGTGTTCAGTGACATATATGTAGGCAATCATGGCAACATGCTTGATATCCCTGCATGAATGTGGTCCATCCATGAATTAGAGTGGGCGCTCTTGGAAAATTCTGGCTATCCCTTGAATAACAGTGGTCCATCCTTGACATATAATGACTATTTTTTGACATAATTCTGATTATCCTTGGATTTTGTTGGGTGTCAAAATCCTTGCCATATTTTAGACATCCTTCTTATTTGATGATGATAAATTGACATGAAAGGCAGAAACTGTCCATGTGACAGTAATGTGAGTTTGATGACAACATGCATTTTCTATAAATGGGTTGAATGGAAAACATAAGTGAAGCAATGTGATAAGCATTTTGAAAAACAATGACCATGTGACCTTGGATAATCACGTTTTCTTAACTGTCTATTACAGTTGTTGTAAAAGTATCTGAATAGTTCATTAGTGCCCTTTCAAAAACCTCTGGCCTTCTAACCAATTTGTGCAGAGTATAGTTCAAAATGCACCACTTGGCCCCATTTTTAGTTAAAGTACCTTCAGACTTTCATAAATTTGATGATGAACGTACCCCATCACTTTCAAAATTCACTAGTTGGCACTGCCTGAAGCAGTATCCACATATAATTTGGGCATTGCCAGTCTGGGTTCCATATCGTTCCATATGTAGGTCTTAATTTGTTGATTAAAGGAGAGTAAAGTTGCACTCGGAATAGGCAAAGGGAGCATGCCAAACACATACTTGTATCCAGTGTCATAACAAAACTTGAGGGGGTCCCCTGCAAAGTACCAAGTCAGGAGCTCTCAGGCCAGATGCCTGCCGCCCATGCACCGTGTTGGAGGGGGGGCCCTGGAGCTCAGAGGCCCATGTGCATTGCAGGGGCTGCAGGGTCTAATGTTACGCCGCTGCTTGCATCATCAAGTGACTGTCATTTTAACAGTCTGGACTCGCCCCCCACTTGCGGAATTCTCTTTGCATGTGGTTGATTAGTATTGCAAAGTTGTCTCGTACCATACATTAAAGGTCTCCGCTAACCAGGATATTTTATTTTTGATGGGATCCACTTGAATGAAAGTCCAACCAAGAAATGTACTGTAGTACTATTGGTCAATGGGATGGCCCCACTTTGTAACCAGTAAAGAGTATTCCATTTATCATTCTAACTTTTTCAGAACATTCCTTGAAATGACTTGCATTGTAACTTCTTGCTTTAAATCCAGAGCACATCAAATCACATTCTGCCTAGCTTTTCTTTAAAGAGAAGAGTGACTAGAGGAGGCAAAGTGAGCTAAAGAATGATGATGGATTCAACCCAGATCTGTAACTGGGGGTGAGTGTTTGAAAAGTTTCAGCACTCCGTCCATCATCTCCTTATGTTTAAAATAGTCGTTTTGCATTTGCCCCAAATGTCTGTATAAACGTCCATTTATGATTGAAGGGGAGTGCCAGGGGGAGGAGGGATGACAATGAACAACTGAAAAATAGGATTAATAAAAAAGAACTTATCTGGCACCTGCAGCCCGCCGCATTGCTGTCTTCTGCTCCACTCGTGACTCTACTGCAGGCAGAGACTACCCTGCGGCCAATCCTGAAGCTGCTCTCACGCATGAGAACAGCTTCAGAATTGGCCTGAGCGCTGGTGATTTGCACCCCCAAGGAGACTGGGAGCCTGTGCTTTGCTGTGTCCAACCCAGCAATACAGCTGGGTTGGAGAGAGCATCAGTGCGCATGACGGTTTGGCCGGCCTGAGACAGCAGACCAAACCATGCACATTGATAACAGTGCATACCAATCCCCACAATACACCTTTCTTTTTTTACACGATTTTATATAGCATAACTCGACCAGAAGGTATGGGGGCGCTTTACATGATTTGCCCACATTCACAGGATGTTGCGCCGAAACTCAAATCTAGTTCCCCAGTTCCAAAGTGCGCAGCTCTGGCCGTGTTCGCCACATCATCACACCTATGTAATGTATGTAACACTGCCCATATCTTATTTCCCTTAACGCACTTTCAATCTACTATCCCGGACAGTGCACGTTTATGAGAATACCTCGAAGTAAACCGCCATAGACCTTGTATAATTGTTCTTGATCACATCCACCCTTAGCAGCCTGTTGAAGTAGATTTGTTCGAGGGAGGGGTGGGAAATGACGCCTTTTGCCAGTTATGGGGGGAAAAGTCCAGTTCTGATCTTTAGCCGTGGCACTTTGTGTTGACTGCTCAAGTAGATCCTTGAACTCTTAGAAATCTTTGTTGGTGTGTCTGAAACATGACCAAAAAAGCTCTAAGAAATAATGTGCTTTATTCCTGACTGTGCTGAAAATGCTTGTTTTCAGTGTTAATTTTAGTAGACTGTGGCACGCTGATGCTGCCTTCACACTGTGATCTGCAAGTTTCCCCTTGTTTTTGTGCAGACTCTCAGACTGGAAGTTTCATTACTTTGTATGAAACTGTAAATTACTGAAGCTTCCCGGACCTTGTACCATGACCTGTCAGGAGTCCAGACACCTATAAACTGCGATAAAGAACAAGAGGCAAGACTCTCATTCAGGACAAAGAATATCTAAAAAGTCCTTGTAGATCACAGACCAAGGAGATAGAAACAATCATTGCACATAAGACAATGGAAGTTACTGGTAGAGGCTAACAGGATAAGTAGATTAAACAGAGAAAAATACTCTTTTGGGTGATACTGCACCAGCCACATCGGGGCCGGTACCAAGACTTGCTCATTAATTACACGTCCGGGTCAGGTAGGGAAGAGTGAGCAAAATAAACCCATTCACTTGTATGTCAGTGCCTGGCAGCAGTGCCTTTTTAAAGTTCAATAGCTCACAACAATTAATGGTATTACCTCAACTTTGCTGTTTTCCCCTTATTTTGGAGCCTCGGGTGAACATTCTCTTTCTTTGGGGAAGGTCTGTTCCTGTTATCCCTCTCCATCTATTTTTTGCTGCTTCTCAAGTTCTTAGGCAGGTACCCTGGCATGCCTAGTGTAGGAAATTGGGTACTGTTTGAGGAGGCTGAAACCCTACTCAAGCAGCCACCACAATCTGTCGGTGCGGAACACAAGCAAACCCCAAATTAACCTGTGGTTAACCCTCTGATAGATTGGCACAAAAGCAGTCAGGCTTAACTTGGAAGCAATGTGTTAGGTACTTATGAAGCACTTCAAACAGGTGCTTGTGATGTGAATTCATGCGTCGAGGATGCACCTGCAGTTCTGAGAAAGCTGTGGGGCTGCCACGCAGTGCTTAATATATAAATAAAATAAGTGGCCGGGTCCTAGTCAGGAGGCCACTTCCATGTGCACTGCCCATTGCTACTGGAAGTGCTGCCTGTTACAGTAACAACACAACTAACAATCGTCACACTCCTACAAGTGCGACGATATTGACAATTACAGTCTCCCAAAGCAAATACAACAAGCATTTGCAATGCAATAGGTCTCGCATTATTAAAGTTTGAGCTATTGGTGTTGCATTATTTAGCAATGCCAATAGCTCAAACTTAAATAATGCAAGACCTATTGCATTGCAAATGCTTGTTCTTTTTTTTATAGAAGAATCCTCGCCTGCGCCAACAATCCTGTTCAAACGGTCTGCCATCAACTGTCGCAGCTCTCATTGGTGGCAGCTCTGGTTTGATGCCATCTGGCACTCTCTCCTTGTAACCCCCTCTATTACAATACCTTCCTGCGGGCAACCACTGGCTTCCGGTTTACCGGTACTGCAGTGACTGAAGTTGGTATTGTTTTACATTTTCACCTCGATCAAAAAGCTTTACGTGCTAGAAATGTATGCCCACGCTCGACTGAGTGAAACCAAGAATAACGCTCTGTTAGCTGCCTTTCGGTTACCTGCATCCCAAAGCATCAAACATTTCGCTTCTGAGAGTGTTCGAGATTAGAGCAGGATGCCAAGGGGCAGTTTGACTTCTACGCACCACCTCCATTAACTGGCTGCAAATAGAGCTAGGCAACAGATCTTCACTTCCGGGACCTTGAAATACAAAGGACACTTCCTGAATCGTCTGTGGTGGACCTGTAGGTCTGTCAAGGAGGCTGGCCAGCTTCCCTGAGCTGGAGATGGTCCAGAGTTCCCAGCAGTGGAGTGCATGTAATGCTGCCGCTGTGGTCATGTCGGACAGATCTGTAAATTGAGCAAATGAAATGGGAGTGAACTAATGGGGAGATTAAAACATCTTCTTCCAGTAAGTACTTTCAAACCATTGTACTGTACCTTGAAATACATTTTTTTTTTTTTTAATCGAACGGTAGTCTAACAACATATTTCATTACTTTGACTGCTAAAAGATCTATTTTTACAGTGTTTTCTACCTAGTACGTTTTAAGACCACATTTGCTCTAGACAGTAAAGGTGGTGTTTAATTTATTGGAACTAATTATCTTAGTTTCACATCAGTTATATGCAGATGTCTCTAATAAGCCCTTCCATTGGGGACTAAAACCTTCATTACACAACAGGACGATGACTCCTTCCCAATTGTGTATATAGGGGACCACTAGACAGAGCACAATATCAATTACAGAAGAGTTTGTAGCGACTAGCAGTGTCTTCTGTAGGTAGGACATTTGCTCTCTTTATGGGGGGCATTGGCCTTTACTTTTAACACATTACAAAGTATGGTGTGCCACATTTGCATAGGACCACACTCCGTGCATATGTTGTCTGTTCCTTCCATCATCTGTGTCAAACGACAAATCGGTATAATACCAGTGGTGGAAAAGCATATGCCCTTCAAAGATCAGCCGTTGGCTGGCCTGCTTTTTGGCAGCATACGCAAGGACTACTGTGGACAATGTGAAGTAAATGTTATTTTGAACTGCATGCGATTAAACCCGGAGAAAGAGACATGGAGATTTATAAATTAGTGTAAGGAAATGGTCTATTAGTTGTGAGGCCTGCACAAGTAATCGGTCCACAATTACCCACTCACTTGGAACCAAACAATCCATTGTAGCACTTGACTTTCTCAGGGTAGTGGAGCAGAGCAGTCCAAGGCCTACTTAGGGAAGGTGGTATGGGCTAGTAATCGCCATTCGCTGGCGCGCAATGATAACACTCAATAAGTGATTGTTCAGTCTGTGCTTTTTCTTTAGAGACGGAAAACTACATTTATGACACACACTACTTAATACTATGCAGTAATTCACAAATATACATAAGACTGGTGAAAATACCTTTTGACCCCTAAAGGGTAATGACCCCAAAAATCACAGTAACCCACCTCCCATATAATATATAGCAAAAACCATATAGGAGGGGGTCACCTTCAATCAAATTGTGCATCACTGTTGCTGACTTCAGTAACCATAATCCATCTGCAAGTATTATAATTAATAAAGCATTCCTACCTTTAATGATAAATCATTACTGCCAGCAATAACTGCAAATAAAGCAATGTGAATATCACATGTGTCTGTCTTTTTTTGACCAACTAGGCCACAATCTTTTAGCCATAAAACTAAACAACAGAGCTCGCTACACTCCCAGGCTGTAGAACAAACGTTTCAGCCTTGGGAATGTTTAACTTTGGCTGAAAAAGCCATGGAAGGGGTCATAATTTCTTGAACCCTGTTAATTTAAGGTCACCATGCAACATTCTTTGAGTTTCCTTGAGGAAGGGGGTGGAAGGGCTGCTGTAGCCCCCCCCGCCATCCACATTCTCTTTTCTTCTATGGTGGATCCCCTGCTGTCCCTGGGCCACCACAAACCTCAGAAACCGTGGTCCATTTCCAGCCCTGCAGCACATTTTGCGGTGCTCCCACAAGGGAGCGTGAATAATAATGAGGTGGCTTTCGGCCACATTCATTGGTTGCCCCGCGGCTTCCTTCTCTTTTTTTTTGTTTTTTTTTTTTTGTTTTTTTTTTTTTGTTTTGTTTTGTTTTTTAAAGCTGGTAGTGCTTGGTCACACCTGGGCACCCCTCATGACCTCCTGTGTTGGGGGCACCTCAGAGAGCCATACCCTGGCTGCCTCGGCCGGCTCCCCACCCAACTGTCATCCTTTTCTGCAGGCACGGGCCCGCAGCATGCTTCTCCCTTGCCTGCTCCATGTGAGCAGGGTGCCTTCTTTGTGGATGCCACCCTGCTTCCCCCAGACACATGGGGAGGGGAATGGGCCCAGGAGTTTGGGTTTCTCAGGCATCAAGTGCTCTGTTGTGGGGGACCCATGCACACCTTCGCTAAGAGTTCATTAATAATTAATTCACCATTTGTCAACCGTTGAGCTCTGGCCACCCCAGGGGTTTCTGAAAACTTTGCCGTGAGCTCCATGTGTTTTGACTCTCAGCTGGGCAGGTAAAATGTCAAATCTATCTTCTTGTGATATCTCAGGCTTTTGGGACGCTTTGCTCGATCCTGGCTCATTTCGCCTCTTGTCCTCCATGGTGGCACATTTTGCAGGGAACTTGTTCCACTGACTCTTTGTGGCAGCCTTTCTGCCTGTTTTTTGCCCTATGGGGCTTCTCCTCTAATTTGGGCACAAAAGTCCAGTTCTTTCACCAGCAAGTCTTAAGGGGGTTTGAGGAAACCAGCTTCCCTGGTCCTGGAGATACCCACTGGCCCTGCTGTCGAATGTAGGAAGCGACCTTAATCCATGAGGGCAGTCAGGCATTTGTCCTTCCTGTTTTCCATGGCTGCTGTACCAGTGTCCAGCTCCAACAAAGAGCACTTTGTCTCCATTGTGCAAGAATGTTTACATTTGGGTGGAAAGTTGTAGAAGCCAGGCACCCTGGCCAATCCTAGGGTGCAACATCACCCCTCCACCCCTATCCCATCCCCCTGCACAGCATGCTGAGGCAGTTCAAGGTGGTGCCTTCCAGAAGTCACCGTTCACATCTTCTCTAGGGGCCTCAGCTTGGCCCCTCACTGACATCACTGCCAGGGCCTTTTCCACCAAAGCAGCAAAGAGGGCCCCTTTCTGTGTTGGCCTTAGAGGTCTGGGCTCCTTCCTTTGTTCATAGAGCCTGGTACAGAGTGAAAGCTAATGAACCCGTTTACCACAATGGTAATTACGCCGCGGTGCGGGGCGTTCCATTATGTGGGCGGGGCCGCGTCGGCCAACGGACGTGTGCAGCACTACTGAGAGTGCTTGCGACGGCTGTTGGCCAACGGGCGCAACAAAGGGGTTAATGGATGCAGATTTTCTTCCCCACCCCTTCCTTCTCAGGAGCTGAGTGAAACACTGTTACTTTCTCCCTCTTGTGTGAGCAGGCCTTTGTTCCTGCTGTTGGAGAGCACATTAACTTGGCCCAGCTGAAAAAAGCCCATGGCTGTAATCCTGAGTTGAGCCAGAGAAATATGACAATTTTGGATGACCCATAAGGTGTACATATATCTGTTTGGGACATGCATATTTGAACTGGGCACACACTTGCTATTTCACTGGACTCTGCACACCAAAGGGAAGTGAAACTGCACCTTAAGGCATGTTTCCCTCATGTGTATAATAAAGTGTAATTGCAGGACAATATCTAACCCTGCATAGTCTCCTCTGCGCCAGGCTAACTTTGTGCAGTTGGTTGTACAAGACTATAAATTCACACACGCAGCCTTCACACATCTACACTTGTGTGTGCACGTGTTCGTGTGTAATGAGCTAAGTTACCTTTACTCTTGTTGCGTCACAGCGGGCTTATCCTAAAAGGGAGACACTGGCGATAAACATGCGTTGTCTGTTTACCATTTGATTACCATGGGTGAGACACCAGTTGTGAGGCTCGCTCACAGTAAAAAGTCCAGCTGATCCAAAAGTGGAAAATCCTGGCAGATTAAATGGGCAGAACCCATTTCACTACAATCAGTCCAAATATGACCACTTTCCCCACCCCTCGAATTGATTATAGTCTGGATGCCCATTTGTAGATTCTGGTGAGTGAGTGAATGAGCTGGGTCAGTGGGGCACATTCCACGGGCTTCGTGGGGAGTCCGTCATTGTGAGCTTTAGTTGAATATACATATACATGTCTAAGTATGTGAAGTTTCCCCACTGCTGGAATTGCTATTGTGAGATGAACTGTCCACCCTCAAATTGGTGGTCCATCACAGTGATTACTTACCCTCCTCATAGTCCGTTGTTCTGTGAGCTTGGTCGTAAGTGGGAACATTAGTGTCTGTGAGATACGCTGGGCTGAGGAATACAGAAGTGTGCCCAACCCCCCAGCCCAGTGCCCTCTGTGCCCAGCTAGTCATTTCAACAACATTAATTTTAGTGTGCAGCCTGGGAAGAATTCCATGTAACACTGATTGGGGTGGGTGGGGGGTAGAAGAGTCTTCGTCCTGCTCCCTCTCAGGGAACAAAAAGAGGAGGCGTACATTCGGGTGGAATCGGTGTTGGGCATAATGTCCCTGCACTAATAAATAATTAATTTCAATGTCTAGTACTTTAAAGCTGCCACACTCAACTGGGAGTGTCATGGTCTCAGGCAAATGCACACTGGCCTATTCGCCCAGATCAGCCTCGATCAGTAAGGCACGGAGAGTGGAAAAGAGGTTGCAGGTGAGTGATCTTGAAACGTTCATGAAGAGATGGAGAAATGGGGGTAGGACAATTATTTTAATTAAAGCTACCCTACCGCTAAGCAATAGAGGGAGTTGTCTATACGTGTATATGATGATGGAGCTCATTTATTTCTGGATCCCAGTTCAGTCTGACCTCCATCTCCTGCTCTCGATGAAGCATGATTACTAGTTATCTAACAGAGTCCTTGACCCAGCATATTGGATACTGCAGAGTACTCTTCAATGTAGCTCTAGTAAAAGGAAATGGGTCTATCTTCTGCCAAATAATTACAAGCTCAGAGTAACACCCGAATCGTACTACTTCTTCAATAGAAGGGATAAAATTGTCTTTGGGGCCCTAACGAAAAGCAGTGTGTAATCAGTGTGCATGCAGACTATCTCAAAGGTGATTCCCCGAAACATAATTGTCTAGAAACTGGCAAGCCAGCGGGTCCATTGCTGCGATAAAAAGTAACGGTAATAGGGGACATTCTTGTGTGCTTTATAAAACTCGACGGACAACCCGTTTGAGCTGGGTGCTTTGCCTCCTGCCAGTGCCTCTGTCGCCACATGTATCTTGTATACCAGGATGAGATTACTAAGGATTTGTCTATGGTGGTCTTCTAACCACACCAAGACTCTTTAATCAAGACAAATCTCCATGGACCACTTGCAAAAGTATAGAAGTGTGTGTAGTATCGTGTGAATTCTTCCTGTATACTTTCGCTATCGGTCAATGAGTCCCAGCATCTGTGTTAATTTGCGTGATGTTCGTTTTAGCATGTTCCTTAATGAGGAGCTTAGAGAGGGTCCGGACAGGACACTCCCCTTCTTCGTACCTACTGGCTATAGCATATTTCCCTAGCATATTGCCAGGACCCTATACTGCTATAGCAGCCTAAGAAAATGAATGAATGAATTAATTATGCTTGTGACGGGGACACTTTGATATTTTTGGCCTAAAGGATTGGTGACCTTCCAACATGGGTATAACATTTAATACAGAAATGTGCAATGCCTCCCAAATGGCTTGTGGTATCCAAGACTTGCTTTTTCTGTCACTGACTTCTCTGTTGAATTTTTCCCCTTAGTAATGCACAGGTCTACCATGGTCTCTTTCTGTAGACTTAAAGCATCTGCAGTCCACAGCTATGGATATAGTGGTTGACATCACAACTATCGCCATATTACCCTAGCCTTGAAATTGTTACATTAGTTTCCATTGTCCTGACAAATCATAAAAGCCAGTTGCAACGTTCATTGTGCCCTGTCGGGCAATTGCATGCCTTTTCTTTCCGCCAGATATGCTCACTATGCTCTTAGGCGCACACTTGATTTTTCCTCTGCCTTTCTGAAGTGTCCGCTCTGTACTGAGAAGGAAAACCAGTCTGTGGTCAGGCAATGGTCTTTTCGAACAATCTTCCATGACACTTGAGGATCAATTCGCCTTCAGGACGTTCTGAAACCCACACTTTTCCCGGCCTAAATATCATCCTTCTTTGGACTCCCAAGCTGGACAAACTCTCTACATGGTTGTTGGACAGCTCTGTAAGGTTGTTTTATTTGGCTAAAATGGTTACTTTAGAAAATGCTATCAGTTTACCAGTCAGCGAAGCAAAAAGATGAATCTTCCTTTCTGTATCGTAACATCAACACACACAGCCCGCAAGGAACGAGTAGGACTGTTTGTGATCTTATGACGGAGAGAACGGTCCTCTAAGTATAATTAGCAAAGAATTCAGCAAATATTATGAATAACTATTTGACGGCTAGATGGGAATTGCAATTGGATATTTTTTCTGAAGAAGACTGCAGCATCCTTTATTTAATGCTGTGGAAACCTTTACCTATTCCCAATAACACTGACAATTTTGAGCACTTTGTATTGCATACTTGACTAGTCCTCGACGGAGAATTTCAAGCCTAGCACCTAGGTCTTCATATGTTTCTTTTTGTTCCTCGTATAGGTATACACTCTTGATTCCCTCTTTTAGTTTAGGAATGTGCATACTCGCCTGGCTTGAATTCTAAATCTCTATGCAGTGTGTTTATTGCTGCATGTGTCAAGTTCTAATTCAGTATTATCAATGTAATCTGCACTAATGTGTGCTCAGATACAGAATACGTTCGGTTGCCCTAACAGTTGTGGTTGGTGCTGTACAAATGTGAATAACCTGATTTAACATACAGAGCCAAACAGTATTTGGTATTGATTCTCTCTGTGGCGTGTAGGCAGTGTTTAGCACACTCGCCAGTACACACTCAAAATACTGTAAGGTGTTTTTGGAGTAAATTTGTAATTCAGAATCAAAATACCATGCAAACTCCCTAATTGCCACTCAAAACCAAAGACCATGAGAACAGATACTATCAAATTAAGATTCCTCTGTTCTGTTGGGCAGATTCCCATAAAGGGTGTCCAGATGGAGCATGTGCAACAATGCCATAGCAGGGTGGTTGGTGCTATGCAAATGTGAATGATCTAGCCTAATGGGATCGCGCATTGCTTTACAGGTGCTTCGTTTGTTCCCTTCAATGATTAACAGATTGCCTTTGTTTATTCTCATGAACATGGCTCTTATTATTTCATTTGTTCCCCCACACTATTTTCACAGCATAGTGAGGAGAGGATAAGTTTGGCTTCCTTGCTGCTATGCTACACCTGTGCAGATGCCTATTCAGAACATTAAAATTTGGATAATATAACACTGTTTGCTGATGATATGTTCTAGATTGCCCCTTAAATAAAATGTTGAAGTCCCCATTGATTTCTTTGCTTTTCGTGCTTTCCTGTCCAACTGCTCCAATTTCTAACCCACGGCTAGCAACTTCTCTTCCAAATCACTTGCCATTGCTGAATGTGCCAACATAACGAATACCAAACTGTCAGACAAGAAGGGCTGGGAGCGACTCAGACATATCTCTTTGAGACAAAATGGAATGGGTAATCACTTTGCAATATTGTTTTGAAAGTCCTGAATATGCAATAGTGCCCATATTCTTTCAATAATGCAAAGATTTGTCCTATACTGCGGTCTTAATCTTGAATTTCTACCTGGGAACCCTTGTTTTTATTAGCAATCTTTTTGTAGCGCCACTGCAGCATTTTCTTAATGTCTAAAAATGGTGCAGTAAGCATTACTGGAACTCTGAATACCTTGTGCTGACAAAATACCTTATCTACAACTCTTAAGCCAGGCCCTGCAGAAGCCTACTGCCTGATTGATGATCAGCCAAGGAAGAGCGATTCTCATTCTGCCTCCTATTCTTTCTGCCCCACTGAACTCTCTGGCTTCAGCACTCTTTTACATAGTTCTTTCATCTCTAAAAAGAGTTGCTATGCAGCCCAAATTCTTCCCACTACAGTGCACATGGGACTCTTTCTCTGCTCCCTTCAAATGCTGATCTTTGGCGGCGAGCATTATCTGCTAATGAAATGCCCTGTTGAACACGGTGTGGGATACAGCACAAGCACAGCTTGAATAATAACAGAAATGAAGACGAGATGAGTCCTCAATGTGAGTCAGACGGTGTGACTCGGTATCTACCTTCGAGCATGAAACCGGAAATCCCTCCTAGCAACCGCAAAAGAAGGAACCTCTAGGTAAAGCATCCAGTGTGCATATAAACATCCTTTACATTGGCTATAAATTATCTTCATTGATGTTTTATTAGTAATATTCTTATATTATTTTGTGTGTGTGTGTGTATGTATGTGTGTGTGTGTGTGTGTGTGTGTGTGTGTGTATATATATATATATATATATATATATATATATTCAGCTTTCAGTAACAATGTAATGTTGTAAACTCTTAACACTTTGCTTATCAATAATTTCACTGTAAATGTTGCAGTGATTTTTATCAACAGTGTCATAGAAGATGTCATGAGTGATGTAATATGTGGGGCAGTTAGCAGTGCATGGCCAAAGGCCATGTGCGGCGGGGGTTGGCTGCAGGGCCTGCCCTGTGGCAAAGCTGTACGGCCAACCCCTTCCCATGCAGCAAACTGTGCGCAGTGTGGTGTTTGCCACGAAGCCTGGCCGTGGTCAACCCCCCCACCCCCCCCCCTCCCCAAGGCAGCCAACCTCACACTGCTTAGGGCCGTCTGTCATGTACAGCAGGGGGTTATGGCCAATACCCCCGCTCACACAAAAAGGCAGCCAATCCCACCCGCACTGCACACAGCCTTGGGCCATGCGCGCTATAGTCCAAACAATGGTTCAAGTACACCACTTAGAATAAGGAAAAAATTTTAGAGAAATAAATTAGAGAAAAGACCTCCCCAAATTCGAGAAAAAGGAAAGTGCTACCGGACTATTAAAACAACCATACCCATGTACAAATCATTTTTCTTAATTTTCAAAAAAGAATTTTTTAATATTATCAAAAAAAGCGTATCAAAGACATGTATACAATAACGATGGCGCTCATACAGTTACAAAAACAGTGTTAAAAATGAATGACGGTAGGGGAGGAGCCAAGATGGCGACCGGAGCAGACGCTTGAGCGCCCGGCTCCGTCGGCCTTTGGCCTCGGACTATCATCCTGCTTCCTATCCTCGCCGTTTTTCGAGGTGCAACGTGTGCGACGATGCGCTGACCGCGCTGCCGCTTTCCCGGAGTCTTAGCCCGCCCGGACGCCGGAGTTCTTGGTGCTTTTGTTCTCCGCACTGGACCCCTGCTCTATTGTGGCCTTGGCCGGCCCCCTGGAAGCTCCGCAGTTACCGGACCCGCTAGCGTAAACCTGAGCCCCACGGTCCCGGTCCCACCTCACACCACGGACTGTCGCCAGATGAGCCGGGGGAGGGACGCCCAGACACCTCCCGTGCCCCGCAACTGATGGGCTGGAGCTACAGGGTAAGCCCCGGTGCGGCGGGTCTCCTGCCCCGTTCCGTGGACCGCGCTGGGGGAGGCTGCAGACCCCCTTCTTCTATTGCCTAGTCGGCTGCAGAGAGAACCCGAGGGGAGGGCAGCGATTGTTGGCTTTTCCCTGTTGCGGCGCAGACCTGAGGGGAATTGCCTCCTTGCTACGACCTCCCCCCCTGGCCACCGTACCGTGCTGCGGTAAAACATGGCGATGATTGCCTGCTCGCGGCTGGGGGATGCTACTCCGGTCTCGCCCGCTGCCCGCTTCGCCCTCCCTCTACCAGACACCAGCTCCACAGTGCCGTCCCGGATTGCTACCGATGGGGGGGGGAGCAGCCTCCGCTGACATGCGGCTCCGTTCTGGCTGCCCTGCGGGACTTGCGTCTACAAATGTGTCTTGGCTTGCAAGCGCTGAGTGAGCGGTTTGATTCCATACTGTCGGCTGCAGGTCGTGAGCGCCCCATTCGCCATCAACAAGGCGTGGGTCTGCCAGTGCTTTTGTCCTCTTGCGGGGACGCAATGGCTGTTTATGATCGTGCTACACTGGTGCATGCCTCTGGCTTTACCGGCACCCAGGATAAATCGCTCTCCAGCTCAATTGCGGATACTTTGTCTCCCCGTTTATTGCTGCCTGCTTCGTTGTTGCATGCCTCATCGTGCCCGCAGGGGTATCCAGCAGAGCGACACCTGACGCCCTCGAGGAACTGTTCACGGCGGCCTACTGCTTCTTTTCTGTGGAACTCCTGTGCTTTACATGCCAGGTTTGGACTTTATGTGGTGTACAAGGGGACCTCAATAGATGGTCGGCGGCCATTTTGTGACTCTACTTCACCATCTTCTCCCAAGCGGCCATATTGTCTTTGTCTGCACGGGGGGCGGGGCCTTCATGTAGGGGCTGGTGTAATCTTAAGCCCGCGATCGGGCCAGGGCTAAACTGATTTATATCGCCATGGTTTCACGGATGGGCTGGACTGGGACTGGAACTGTTTGCATATGTTGTGCGCACTCGTCGCGGTTTGTCCGCCTTCACTTCAATTGTTGTGACACGTCATCTTCCCACGACCGCTTTTGGCGTAGTGGGTTCTCAGTGTGTGGAGGCCACAGCTGGCCGATGGTTTCGGGCGCTCTGGGGTAACGTAGGCTCCTCCCCACTTACCTCTCTGTTCTCTTATTTTTCTTCACTCTATTCCTACTTTCTCTCTTGTCTATATTTCGGGTTCATTGGGCGACAGGCACTATGCTGGGGGGGGGGCAGGCCGTAGCCTCCGCATTGGTGTAGGGTGGGGGGGTAATTCACTGTTTCTACTTAGTTCTATGGGCCTTTTTCTTTTCTGTTTCTGCGCTATACTTGTTTCGATCCGGGGTCCGGGTGTGGGGTGGATTGAGTGGGGGCGGCTCTGGAGGGGTGCATATTTACTCATGTGACTATCCTGTTATATAACTGCATCGCCTCAACGCCTGAGGTTTTCCTTCCATGACCGTTTTAATGATGCTGCTGCTCTCCCGTGTGGTGAAGATATCTTGCGGACTCGAATCTCCTTGGTTCTCATTCTTTACTGATATTTCCCTGATAAAATTATATTGAAAAACCTTAAAATTAACCTTCACTTCTCCTTCCCCTGGTGTCAAGGATCTCTCCAGTGTATACCTCACGACTCGTTGCTAACCTTGACCGCTGATGCACAGGGGATGTAATGTTTGTACCAGTGCTTAAATGTACCGTGGCCGGCCTGACGGTTGTAGGCCCGTATTTGTTCTTTTAATATGCACAAATAAAGGTTTTTTAAAAAAAAAAAAAAAAAAAAAATGAATGACAGGTGTAAACAGACAAGTTGTGGCTGAGGATGAAATACAAAAGCAGGTATCAAAACAAAAATACACAATGAAACAAGTTGTGTCCTCCTTAATTAGAGCCACACTTTTGGCGTCGACGGTGTTTCAACTCATAGCTAAATGGAGGGTCAACATCAGGACAAAACGTCGAGTGTAGGAGCGTCCACTATATTTCAATAAAAACGTCTGTCGTCATGAAGAACGTATCAACATTGAGATGTGCATCAAGCACGGGTACATTCATAAACTCAATGCAAAAGGAATAATCTGCCAGCATGTCAGAGAATTTCTCAAGCGAATTAATTGCAATCTATAATTGTAGAGGGTAAAATTGGCTGAAAAAACGCAGTCCTCTAATATCCATTCATAGATAATCCAGTGGTCATGCTGGTTCCGGGGATCCCGGTCGGTGCGCTCAATTATGTGTCAAGTTTAAGCCGTCTCGTCCCACCAGCATGCCAACTCACGTTACCCCCTCGGCGTCTGCTCCAAGGGCCATGCGCAGGCGGTGGTTGGCCACATCCCCAATGGCCTTTTTCTTTTCTTTTTTTTTAAACCGGAGAAGGCCCCCCTTCTGAAGCTTGTTATGGCCCTGGGGACCCCACACCTCGCTTACTTATGCCTATTATTCCTCCTAGGGCATAGGCCATCAACCAGGACTCTCCAGCCATTTTTGTCCTGGGTTTTTCTTTCAATCTGACTCCAGGTGTAATCCATCTCCTTGCATTCAGCCTTGAGGCCTTACCACCAGGAGTTTTTTGGCCTTCCTTTTTTCCCTTTTCCCTTGAGGGTTCCAGGTGAGGACTTGTCTGGTGGTGTTTGATGCGGTCTTACGGAGGGTGTGACCTATCCAGCTGCAGCATCTTTTAAGGATTTCTTCATGAGTAGGGAGTTGGAAAGTCTGCTGCCATAGGTCGTTTTTCCTGATGGAGTTTGGCCAGTGGATTTTGCTCAGACGTGTTGATGAAGGTGTGGAATTTGTTGGTAGTCACTGTTGTCCTCCAAGTTTCAGCTCCCTACAGAAGGACCGATTTTATGTTGGTGTTAAAAAGCCTGATCTTGGTTTGCAGCCTTGGGTCCTTGGAGCTCCAGATTTTCTTTAGCTGATTGAAGTCAGCCCTTGCTTGCCAATTCTTGCCATGACATTGGCATCTCTGCTGCCCTGCTTGTCTATGACACTGCCCAGGTAGGTGAAGGCCTCAACCTCTTCAGTGCATCGCCTGCAACAGTGACTGCAGTTGTGATGGCCATGGTAGCCTTCAGGATCGTGGCTTCTTAGGTCTCGCTGAGTCAGCGCATGCGCCGCTCTGCGAGACATTTAGTAGGTGAGTTTTCAAAGTGCTACTGGCTGGCCTAGCGCTTGCGTTCACGCGCGCAGCCGCCATCTGTCTTTCACGGGTCATTAGCAACACTCGGCCGCACGTCTTGTTGCTCCGTCACAATGGATTTCAGTAACGCTTAAATCCCCCTACCAAACACTGTGGCGCTGTTTGCCCACTTTCATAAAGATTGAAGCATTGGATTATTTGCAGTTCCTGGCGGTCCTCGTGGGTTTCAATTAATGATCGTCAACGAAAAGAAAGTACAGCAGCTCTTCTTCTTCCTTTTTTTAATTTTTTTTTTTTATAGCTCTGCATGCTTTTTATGGACCGAGGGCAGATCTTCAATTATATGCAGCATGCAATGCACGGCCTAATTAATCCACAATTGTATATCTGATAGACTTTTAAAAGTACTCAAATTGTTGCCTCTAAGGGCTTTCTGTTTATGTTAAACATATTTACTGATTTACAAACGTTATATACCTCAATTTTATTATAGCGTAACGTGGCTGCGCGGCCAATGCATGTTATCCTTGAAGTGTGCTTCTGTTCATTCGCAGTAGCACGGGTAAGGAGTGGGGGTTGGGGCTCTTCGTCGCAGGTTTTAATTTGTCCGCGTAGTGGGGGGGAAGTCTTGCAGGTACATCTTTGAGTGAACCATCCTTGTTAATCCTCTTTGAGCAGCTGCTAGCTGGCCTCTGTGGGACTTCCAAGAGGGCAGGTCCTTCCAGAGACCCGACCCATCGTCCTCTCTCTGAGGAGTGGCGGCCTCTTCACCTCTCTCTGTTCCTCAGCGCCTACCCCGTACTTCCCACTTGGCCTCCGTGTGTCTGTGTTATGTCCTTTTCTGTCCTGCTCTGAAAACCATATCATCACCCCTTCCCTACTACCGCTGTGTGCAGCAGCAGCTACTGTGCCTCTTTCGTACTTAGAAGGCTTAAAATACGTGTTCCTAATTCGGTGATGGGACGGTGTAGACAAACGGGCGCACAGAACATGTACACCAGGAGCTGCCATGGGGGCTTCACACACAACAGGTAGACTTGGGAAGCTCCCTTGCCTGTGCTCGAGGGAGAAGCGTCAATTGCCTCTGTTTAGCTGCGCTTGTCTGTGGATTGTGAAACCTCCATTGATGATGCCTGCACTGTGTGAGTGTTGTGAAGGAAGCCGAAGCCGAATCTTCTTTATAGTGAATGTAGGCTTTATTACACATGTAGTGAAGCTTAGTGCAGGAGCCCAGGGGCACGGCTGCTGCTTGCACTCACAGTAACACACAGTCTGGGAAATTGAAAGCTCAGCAGTCTTAAGGCGAGAACAAAGAATACAGAGCACTCACTCCCGATGTAATAATACGCTGAGACATGGGTTGTGACCTCAATATAATGAAGATACAACACTTTCCGCCCTTAAGTGAGGGATGGGTTGTGCAGATGGCAGGATCACAAAAGTAGCAGCGACTGTGTATCAAGCGGTAGACTACTGTGGAGTGCCAGCTTTGAACCCCTCCTTTATTTGTGCGCCTCGAGGAGATGATGCTAGATGTTCACACAACTTGCACATCTTGTGCTGACCAGATACTGAGCAATCTAGGAACATTACGGATGTGATTTAGGGGGTTTTACATTGGAGGTGGTGTCTGAGTTTGGAAATCTAGGATGGATGGGAAAAATAAGCATTGGCAAAGCCTTTGAGACCCGTTGGCTCTGCCAGTGCTTTTTTGTTTATGCTGTACAGCGTGAATGAACAAAAGTAAAATAAAAAGATGACCGCTGCGTGTCATTTTGTAGGCATGGACATTTGTCATTAGATATGCTTGACGCAGATGCCATTTTAATTTTTTTTACTGTGTTGTCTGGTAGGCTGGACCTAACAAGCATTGGCATAACCAATAGGTCTCGCCTTTGGGATCTTATAAGTGTTTGGTTATCCAGCACAATATCCTTGGTGCAACAACATCAACTATTGCATGGCTAAACACTTATAAGGTCCCAGAGGCGAGAACTATTGGCTATGCCAATGCTTGTCCTCTGTGGATATTGAGGCCAAGTTCTGCTGATGTGGCTGCTATTTTGCTGTTCTTCTTTTGCATCTGCAGATGGGTATGGGAGAGTAGGGCCAGGTCGTCTAGCTGTGTCCAAGGTGTCACTGGATCCCATTTCTTTTCCTTGCTGTTAATGTCTTCATGATCCAGTCTATAGACAGCAGCAAGAGTAAAAGGGAGAGCAAACAACCCTGGCAGGCTTCGGTCCTCACTTGGAAGGCTTCTATGAGTTGTCCTACATGGACTATTTAGCAGGTAATTCCCTTGTAAGAGTTCCTGATGATTTTACAAGCTTAACTGGCACACCGTAGTGGTGGTGGAGGAGTTTCCCAAGGGCCCCATTCTCCTCACTGTCAAGTGCCTTCTCATAGTTTATAAAGTTGACATAAAGACGGGGGAGTTCCATTCCATCGACTGCTCAATGATAGTGTGCAGTATTGCAGTCTGGTCTGTGCAGCAGCATCAACTTGTTCCTTCATTCTGTTCAGGATTACTCTGTTAATCACTTTGCCTGGAGTTGATGTTAACCCTCTGTAGTTTGCGCAGTTACTCAGGCCACCTTTCTTGGGTATCTTGATCAGATATGCCCCCTTGCTGTCTGATGGCTCCTTTTCCTCTCCCCAGATCCTTCCAAATAGAGAGAGAGCATGTCTACTGATGTCTCAATGTCTGCCTTCAATGCCTCTGAAGGAATGTTGCCGGGTCCTGCTGCCTTTCTATTTTTTTGCTGTATTTCTTCCTTGGTTGGCTGCTGCAGTCAATTGGCAAGTCGTTCTCACTGGCTGTAAGTCTGGGGGAGACTACAGGCTGGTTCAGCAGTGCTTCAGAGGGCTCCACCTATCTTTGTTGTTGTCCTTCGTTACCCATGATTGTCTTCCCAGCTTTGCCTTTAACAGGTCTTTCTGGCTTGCTATATCTGCCGGAAAGATTCCTTGTTATGTTGTCACGTTTCCATGACTTGCTACTTCCTGTACTTTTGTGGCAAAACCATCGATGAATCTTCGTTTGGTTGCTCTTAAGCTCCTCTTTGCTTCTTCGTTGGTTTTGGTGGATTCGCCTCAAGCTTTTGTGATTTTTCATCCTATTCGGATGGTCTTGACTGCAGCTTTCTTTTCCTTTCTTGCTCAGATTTTGCAGTGTCTTGGTAGAGACCCATTCTTTATGCTGGTGTTTTTAGGGACCCAGTACCTCCCAGCAGGTTGATGCCACTGTTGCTTTGATCTTCTCCCACTGTCTTTCTACTGGGTCTCTGTCATCCTCGAGTTCTTGCAGGACTCAAAACTTGTTACTGAGGGTGACTGACAATTCACTCCGAATCTGTGCATCTTTGAGGAGGGTGGTGTTATATTTCTGGTATTGGTTTGCCAGTTCCATCCATGCTTTCTTCTGCTTCAGTTTTAGAATGGCCACAATAAGATGATGATCTGATGCCGTGCCCGCTCCTCTCTTCACTCTACCATACTGCAGGGACATTCCACATTGAATTGTGTATTCTTTTGTGTGGGAATACACTTCTGCCTATCGCCAGACTGTTCTGGGCCTTTCACCAGTTTTGTTAAAGTTCGCTCAGGCCATGGTTGCCCATAACTACTTTATACCCAGTGTTGTCGCATCCAATCTTGGTATTGAGGTCCCCCATCAGTATGGTGACGTCGCTCTTAAGACGTTTCTCTATGATGGACTGGAGTGTCTGTTGAAAAACAGTTTTTTCCCTTTCTTTGCTGTCATTTGTAGGTGCATAGAACTGGATAACATTCATGTTAATCCTCTTTTTCTTTGTGCAGATGGTCGCTGTAATGATTCGGGAACCGTGGGCTTCCCATCCAATCAGGGCTCTGTTGGCTGCTGGCTTTAGCATCAGTACTACTCCCTGCGTATGTGGGGTGCTCTTCCTCGTGTCCAGAATACAGCAGCATTCCTCCTAAAATTAGTGCTTTCTGTTTGGACTGTGTCCATCTGGCCTCACTGATAGCAAGCAGGGCAAGGTTATATTTTTTCATCTCTTCTGCCACTTGCGGCTGTCTTGCCTGTCTCGTACATGGTCCTCACATTCCATGTCCTAATGGTGATGGTTGTGGTCGAAATTAGGTGTATTGGCTTTGTGGCTTCTAAGTATCTCTGCCTTTCACCAGAAGGCATAATAGCTCTCTGTGAAGGAGATTCCTCTCTTCCCTAGTCCAAGATGTCTTTTGGTTGATGTTTCTGTAGCTAGGATTTTTTTCATATAGTGGGGTAGCTAGCCCCACGGAAAACCCTCCTCCTTTTGCAGCTGGACTTGGGACTGGTCCTAGCTATTACCTAGGGCCATATACATTTTAAAAGGGGAGTAGGGCGTGTGATCCCCCTCCATGAGCCTCATTAGGCCCTGGTGACCCCATCCCCAGGGCCTTTTATTTTTTTATTATAGAGGGGGGGGACACAACCCACTCCCTAACCCTTATTGGGACCTTCAGGGCACACATTCCTTAAAGTTGGGTACCCTGGTGCTCACCCAGGACACCCACCATACACTTGTTGTGGCAGCGGGGGAGGCAAGGGCCCTTCCAGCTCCAGCCAGTTACCTGCATGCAGTGGGAGCAGGCATTGCTCTTGCTCACAGGTAGTAGCTACTTATGCTGCTCTCTCTGGGCGGAAGCAATATTTTGATCTGTTTCCCTGCCCTCCCCATAAACAATACGTCTGGCCCTGGGAAGGGAGGGCCCCCCTCACCCGAAAAATAAATAGCCCCCCCCCCCCTCCTCAGCCTCTGGCCCACTCCGGGGGATATAACAAAGAAGCGCGAGAGACTGCTCTAATATTTATTTTTTCAATTTTTGCTGCAGATTTGCAGATTCATTTGCAGCAAAATTAACAAAACAAAAACTTTTTTCGGCCCAGTCGGGACCCCTCCACCAGGCCTAGGGTATCAGGGTATCTGTACCCTCCGCCCTTATGGTTTTTTATTTGTTTATGTTTTTCTTGGGACTCTGGACCAAGTCTCAAGTCCTAAGAATGCTGACACCACTTCCTGGTTGAGGTGGTGGCAGGCAATCGGCTCTCGCTTTGTGATTTGTAAATCCTCCGTGGTGTGAAATATATAGACATTTTTTTTTAACCTTAACTCTCCAAAACTACTGAACGGATTTACACTAAAACACAAAAAGCATTCTTTCCGGACTAAGATCTACCTTCTGTTAAATTTAGTGTAAATACGCTTAGCGGTTTGAGCTGTAGAGGTGTCTAAAGTTCCTACGGGAAAAATTAATGGCGACCCACCATCTCTCTTCCCCCCCCCCCCCCTCCTCCCCCTTTTCTCGGCCCCTGCTTAACCGATCACCATGAAACTTTCCATATGCTAACTAGTCAAAAAAGTAGCCCTTTTTTAAACGTTTCGGGGATATCCATCAGACTAGGCTAAAGTTATTAGCAAAACAAAAATATGCAATTCCAGTGGAAACATGATCCTAACAATAACTACTCAGTGGATGTTGCTAGAATTCATCTACACAAGTACACAATTCATCTATACTTTAAGCGTACTGTAACTCTGCTGTTCGTTATTGAGACCTTTCTTCCCACTGTATTCAGATGACAATCACAAATTTTTAGGGCTAGACTCTAGATGGCGTGCATGCACTGTTCAAAAACGAGACATGGCGTATCTGTTTTGTGGGCTTCAGCCTACCCATAGGGTTCCCATTTGCTGGCTCCATCCTCGCTCTCCCAGTCTTTCTTCCCATTTGTCCTTAGCATGCATTTGGCAATCTTCTTCCTGTGTTTTCCCCTCGCCAAGAGGAGTGACCAAGTACACTATCCCTCTTTTTATGATCAATTTAGGATCTTCTTTTTGCTTCATTTAGGATTGCTGGTATTCTCATTAGCGCAGTTTTTTTTCTTCATATCCCGTGCACATGCCACTCCTTCATCCATATTTCAGGCTGCTGTGGCTGCCTTCCCTCACATTCTCACATTGGTTGCTATGCTTCCCCGGCAAGTGGCTTCCGCAGTGCGGCTACCTCTGCCTCCCATAGACTTGGCTCGGGCCTGGCAGGTGCTGCTGCTCGTCCCCTCCCTCCTGCCCTCAGCACTCCTGTGCCTTAACCTCGGCTAAAATCAAACATTCCTTGACACTGCTCCTTCATCTAACAATATTGAAACATTTGTAATTTTGGGTACTGTCTTATTTAAAAAGGCCACCCGCCTTACGCCATCCTCAGATATTCTTTCCAGACCAAACCTACTTTAGACAACTCATTATCTTTCTTTTAACAAATTCTGTAGGAGCAGAGAAAGTAAAGACTGTTTGAATCCCTTTATGATGGCTGCAATTCCAGACATAATACAATGAAGCATGTGCGATGATGTCCCAGAGTCCTATTGGTATTTTAATGTTAGAGTCCAGTTCTAAAAGGGGTGCCTGGTTCCCAGTGAGGGGGGAGGGTGTGGGGACAGAGGGATGGGGAGTGGTGCACAATGGGATAACAGGACACCGGTGATGAAAGACTGTAGCCCGGTACCTCTTGTCCACCCTGGTACTCTCTGACCTGGATTTCTTGCAGTATGTTTGGTTTTCACTTAAACACCGTTTTTTTTTTTTTTGTTTAAACATTTTTTTATTATTTTCGTACCAACATCCCAATACAATTCCCACAAGAGCCCCAGCACCCCACCGAAGAGCGTTACATACGACATTTCAACTGTGTATACATGGGAAAGGTTACTTCACTTAAAAAACACAGTTAATGTGATTTTATGGTTACTAAACGAAACCTAAAAAACACTGAAATTTGCCAATTGTGGTTGGCTCCCCAATCCATAACTTGCTCAATAGCCTTGCAAACCACCTTGCACACCAAATGCAATGTTCATGACCTCGGTCTTGATGTGACAGATGCAATTACAAATGTCATCAGTAGCCTTACAGAATAACTGCTTTTCACATTACCATTACCAATATGAATGAGACCTCTTTGAATGTAGTGTTATTTACTGGTTGAGTATGTGTTGTTAATTAATGTGATGTTACCTATTTCATATTGTGAGGTCATAAGCAATGCATTTTTGAAGATAAAGTTATGAAGGCCCTTCATCGGTGCAAAGAGCAGGTGTTATTTCTCAGAATAACAATTGTGTATTGTTTTGGTTAATGCCACACTCGTGTTGGAATGGGAATGACCTCTGCATGGTGACAGGCATGTGCCCGACGGCATGTGAAACTGATATACTGACGTGTTTTGTTTTTGGCTGCTCTTGCATGTGCATCAAGGCCTTGGCCTGTCTGTGGTAATATGGGTCAAGCACCTGTTTTGTGACCTGAAAGGACACAGAAAGCATGCCCTAATAGCAGCCAGAAGGCTACTGTCCATACCCTGGGTAAGTGACATAAAAGGGAGATGGCAGCATTCCAAGTTTTTATGAATCTTAATTCTCTCTGTCAGGAGAGAGTGTGGCCCACTGACCCTTATCGTGGAAAGCTTCTTTGTGCAGACATTTGTGTGCATGATATCAATATTTATTTTTGGATAGTGTAAACCTAGCCAAACAGTAGAAGAGAGCTGTACAGGGTCAAAGCCAAGCATACACTCACTGAGTGATATGGACTGTAGCTGGCAGCAGAAGTGTGCGGGTAGTAGATTGTGATTCAGTGTTCTTTAAAGAGGTGTTCCTTCATCTCTTTCCTAAACTGGGTCAGCATTAACGTGGTCCTGATGGATATGTGTATAGATTTGTAACTTGTGTAGTAGTAGGACTCTGTAAGTGGTCAGAGTTTCAATACTAACACCATTGGGATCCATTTTGGATGGCCCTTCGTTTAGCATGACGAAAGAACAACATGGTTCTTGTTAGCAAAGTGCTGCGGATCAGTTCCTCTTTAGCACTACCATTTGGTAGATGGCAGGGGTAAGGGGCACAATAGCGGTTTCTTTTGTTCAGTGTGAGGAAGTTTCTAGGCATGGCCTGCCCATATATTGCTCCCTGATCACTACTTCAAGAAGGCTAATGACTGCAAGGTGCAGCGATATTACACTCAATTGTAACCTTGCTTAGGATGTTGGTACTGGGAGCCAGAACCATTGCTATCTTTTGTGAGCACTATCACCTTGCAAAAAGGCTGTATCAGAGGAGCAGTTAGTAAATTACATTTGAAACAAAACTGGCACACACCTGTTCTGAAGTTTTAGACCGTAGATCCTCAGCCCCTGTTGAAAATTAGCCTAAGGTCTAATCCAAATGTATCTACTTTGTTCCAGTTAAACTTTTTTTTTTGACCAAGGAAGGGAGTACTCCGCAGAGTACTCTGACCAGAGTGAGTGTCTGCCTAACGGCTTGTGTCCCAGAGGTAAGGACACATCACTTGAGTCTGCGACTTGTTGGAGAAGCTGAAGTCTGCCTAAGAATCTAGAAGGCAGCCTACTGGGAGAGTAGTAGCAGGAGGAGACTATCCAGCAGAATAAGCCAAGAGAGTTCCCAGCATGTTGATCACCCAGAAATGGCTAACTACTTCAGAGAGCAAAGCCAGTATTGACCTGAAGTGTGAGGGATCTGCTGGTCTCCTTGTGCAGTTTCTGAGGTGGACTGTGTTCAAAGCTGAGGAACACATTGTTATCATGCTGCCTGGTATTTCTATCTCCGACCCCCTAAGGGCCTGGTGCTGCCACTTCCACTAAGAGATGTTGGTGCTTGAGAAGCTGCTTGCATTGGCTTGGAGGCTGCAACCACAGGAGAAGACCACACACCTACATCGATATTTATGGAGCCAGGGCTGAAGTATAGCATCGGCTTCCAAGGCTGCGCCAGCTTTAGAATATCGGCTGCCTGCATAAGCCCCAGACACAGCATCTCTCAAGATAAACAACTGCCTGCATTTGGCTTGCATGCCAGCCGAGCATGCTGTTTAAACCTGTGGTCCTGGGAGATGTCTAGCTCCTGTCCCAAGACTTCGACTCTCAAGCCAGAAGTGTGCAAACTCATTAACCGCACTGGCACATGCAACTGACTCCCCATTCAACTAAACGGGCAAAGCGGTGCTGTGTCCTCCTAAGGTGGCAGACTGGGCATAACAGACGCAAAGAGGATGTTGACAATCCAAGCTTGTTGGGCATAAGACTAGTGAACTGAACTATGAGTTGACATTGAGGTAATGAATAGTGATTCGCACTTGTGACTAAGCTAACCATACCCGTGTCTTAGCCTGACTTGCTCTAGACCATGGGTACTGCCAAACATTTGCCATGGGGTCACAAAGTACAGTCTGTGGTGTGCCCGAGGGGCGTACTGATGCCAGCAAGGTGGCGGTAGGGGTCTGGGTGGGTCAGGGATTGTGTAAGGAGGTATAAGAAAATGTTAAGTAAACGGGCAAGCACTTATTTGCAGGCTAATAACTGCTTGCCCGTTTATTTTCACATTTTTTCTGAATATTCGTGCTTGGCAACTAAACAGCAGCTTGTACTGTTGCTTACCAGGGGTGGGGGGGCGCATGTAAAGGTCAAGAAGCCCGCAAGTGGCCCCCGGTCTGTACTTTGAGTATCACTGCTCTAGACGGAGCAGGGCTGCCAAAAGAGAAGCAGTTGGGAAGTGGGCCTCATAAAGGGTAACAGCAGTTCACTAGACCTTCTAGAAAAATTGTAACTGTCACCTTTGAAGTGTGTGGTATTTTTTGTTCTGCTGAGTGATTTAAGTACATTCAATTAACTAAACGGTGAGCACTGGGTTGGACAGTATATTATTGTGGCTCCTGTTTGACAGTTGATGTCTGAGCTCTTACCACTCCCCACACGCTCTCCTTGAGAAAGCTTTGATTACTCACCCTCACTATCCTGAGAGTTAAGTGCAGAAAGGGTGTACTTGGCACAATTTGCATAGCCATAGTAGGATGGACCCAAGGACACCATTAGCAAATTGCATCAAACACCACGTTTGGAGTCCACAGCCCATGTTTGCCCATTGTCCCCTGTATGGGGTCAACTGCAACAACACGGTGTTGGATGTATGGAATGTTTGAATTAATTGCAGACACTGGCAATCGCTCTGGCCACATTCCATTGCATAATTTTTTACCCTTTACGCCACTCTAGACTAAGGCCCACCTTATGTAAATCCGTTCCGACTCTGCTTCCCATAGGAACAGTCAGACCTGAACTGCCAGGCGAGGCCCCCTCCAGAAAGGCCCACAAACCAACCTGGACCAATTTTGCCCTACTTGGGGCTTATCAATAGGGTGTAGCTTGAGTCCTGTACCGCAGTGAGCACGTGGCCCACGTTTAGGCATACCCGTGGCACTTAAAGCGTCAACTGCAACAACAGCAAGGTATTGGATAGAATGCATCAATTAATCTCATCCACTAGAAATTGCTGTGGTCACATTCCAGTCCATCATTTTTAGCCCACAATGCCAGTCTGGACAAAGGTCCACTTTAGGGAAATCGGTACCGACCCTGTTCCTCATAGAAGCAGCCCATCCCAAGCTGCCAGGTGAGGCCCTCTCCAGAGGGACCACAAACTTCCTCAGACTGGTTTCATCGTATTTTGGGCTCGTTAGTAGGGTGTAGCTTGAGTCCTGTGGTGCAGTTAGCACGGTACCCAGGTCTGGGCATACCCATCGCACTTAGGGCATCAACAGCAACAAGGTGATGGATCGAATGCTTGAATAAAACATTTCCTAGATATCATAGCCGAACGTTTCAGTTCCATTAAGGGCAATGGGGCCAGCTTTGGCTGTGGCAAGATCCCACAGTTTGGGATCTATCTTTATGAGGAGCAAACTGCGCCTCTCTGTCAAAATGGCGCAGTTCACATTCCTGAAAAAGATAATAGCTCTTTGGGCCCACCCTGACAGTACATCAGGCAAAATCAGGGTTCTGGACGCTTTGGCGTCCTCTGCGATGTCTAAAATGCAGGTCAATGTGCCAGAGCTGTCTAGTAGCTTGTCCTGACAAGCCCGCCAGGATCTGTTGATATCCTTCTTGGGGTCGCACATACCTTTCCCTAGAAAGGAGGCCATGCCTTCATCAAAGTCGGGGGTCAGCACCACCTTCTTGCCTAGAGACGAGCAGAGACACACCACCCGAAGGCAGTTGCAGAGCTCCTTATCCAATTGCTTGCGCAGCCGTCCAGCAACCTTGCCTGCCGGGCCCCATTCCGATGAGCGGGTGTGCAGGAGCTGTTTCGGTCTAGCATATCAGAGGCCCCCTGAGGGACATCACCTGTTGGCGTGTTATCGCTAGGTTGGTTTCCGGAGGGACACAGTGGGCAGGATCTTATATCGTGCTCCACATGTGACCCAGTGAGATAATCTGACCCAGCGAGAGAATGTGTAGGGGGGGCAGTTGGGCACTGGGGTTACCATACTGATTTAGTGAGTATGAAAACAGGTGCGGAGGGGTGTCAGTGCTCCAGGCGTAAGGGGTAAGATTTTAAGATTAATGAGCACCAGGCCAGCTGTGCCGTCACAGGCAGATCGCCTGAAGGGAATCGGCAAGCCAGCTCCAGGAGAATGAGAGGCACTGAGCGTGTTCAACACGCAGCGCCCTCTAGTGGGCGGAGGACCACACCGCGACATCTACCAACCGTAGAGGTGCATATCTTCAATGAAAGCAGCCGCGGAGAAGCTACAGGCATTCCTAAGATTGCCATGTACAAAAACAGTATAATCATAGGTATAAAGCAATAAAGAATTGTCCAAGAGGCCAGAAGCACTTATCTTGGCTGCTGGAGCAGCGAATGAAGAGGAGGCAGCAACAGGGACGAATGACTATTAAGGGGTCCTTGACACTGTTGATTGGCCATTGATTTAATGTTGAACTGTTGACTTTTTCCCAGGGTTTCTGGGAAATGTTAGTCTTTGTTGTTTCTTAACATAGATGCTGTATAATAAGAAGTGAAGGAAGAACAGCATAATACTCGATTTTGATACTGACATCAGCCTTTGACGATTGTTTGTGTCTGCATTCTAGTCCATAGTTTTTCACAACGCATAATACTCTAGACAAGGGCCTTCCTTAAGAAAATCTGTACCAACCCTGTTCCTCATGTTCAGTCTGTTCTGAACTGCCAGGCGACGCCCCCTCTAGAAGGGACCTCAATTAACTACAGACTAGTTTCACCGTACTTGCAGCTCTTCTGTAGGATGTAGCTTGAGTCCTGTGATACAATGAACTTAAGGTTGCTCTGGGGTTGGTGGTGGTACCTTATGGAGGGGGTCATTGCAGAGAGAGAGAGCGAGAGATGCATCAATTCACTTACTTCCTCTCTCGTGATAGATCACGCCTAACTCCTACTGTTGTAATCTACTACTTAGAAACTGGAGTATGAGCATAGAATGGTTTCTTGTAGAGCACAAGGCTAATCCCAATAACCCCCCCCCAGTCCCCCACCAACCCTGGGTTCTGGAACAGTGTCCTGTCTTGTGTACAGCACAACAACGCCTCATCAGGGGTAGTAAGTACTATATAAATGCAGTTACTATCCAATGCAATGTAAAACCCACACTAAAACCATAATATTCAGTAGTCAAGGCAGTTAACTTTAGTTCATTCACACTGCTTAGTTCCTTTTCACTGCTTGACACTCTTACACTCTCATAAGACTAAAATGTTCTGGGCCATGTTCCTCACCCAGTACTGTACCAGTCCACAGTAAAAATTCACATATTCCCAACTAAACAGGCATGGAATAACTGAAGAGATCTGCTGCATGCCACTGGCGGACATCTAATTTACTCCATTACTGCGGTCTCGACTAGCTACATACTTGCTGCCTCTTGATTATGGGATGCTAGTAACAAAGTCCATCCCAGCAGATCTCTCCACCCTTTCTCCCTTTAACCTATGCCTACTCAGAGTCGTAAACTTTAAACAAAATTTCTCAGAATGGCCAACCCAGTGCATTAACCAGCTAAGTGGACTGTGAACATAAGAAATATCACAAAAGGACTTTTAAAGCTGCCAGTTTACCGAAAACCATAAACTATGCACTTGTCTCCCACACTTCTTCATCCTTCACACTGCTAAGCACTGCGTACCATAACACGATAACTCCACCTTGGTGGTCTTCGGCCACGACATAGAGAAACACTTCCCGCAGGATCAAAATAAAGACAACATACTTTAACCACACACCCAGGGGCGGCTGGTGACATTTGAAATTAGTGGGGCGTAAAGGTTAGGGATGAGTGGCTGTTGGTGTGCTCGCACGGCGAGCAAGCCCGACCGTCATAAGGTAGAACCCCCCCAATTTTGGGGGGTAAAAATAGTGTGCAAATGGTGCATTGTCGAGGATATTTACCATGGATTTTTTAATTGGCACTGCCAGGGTACTGTCATGATGACTGTGTTTGCACAAATGCACACAGTAGTGTGAATATGATTGACAGCACAGGGCCTGAATGGACCCTGCTCTGTCAAACACAGCGTGATGGTGAGTATGCAGACATTATTCAAATACTACACAGAGTCTAAGAAATTGGGCAGTTCTTGAAATTAGATTTTTATGGTGTAGATTGAGGGGATGGAGAGTGTAAAGAATAAATGCCTAAAACAAGGAAAGGGAACCGTGGCCAGCAGGGGAATGAAGCAGACCTGAGAATCGACTGCTCTGCTCCATCCCTTTCAATGTCACCTTGCATGGGTGCAGCAGGTGCAGTCGCACTAGGGCATTGAAAGGGCCATTAAACCCTAGTAATTGCTGGATTTAATCGCTCCAACAGCAAAGGGGCCATTTCCCCTGCTTACACTTGAGCCTATGGCATCCTTGCTACTCTACTGCTTGCTCAACACCCCACTGTAGTCCCTGGGTAGGAACAGTATGAGTACTTCCCTAGAACTCCATCAAGGTACAAAAAAACAGGGATATTGTTCAGGACAGGTGATTGAAATCCAGGTAACGGAGCACTGGAAGAGTCACGAGGTACTCACTAGCCAGCTTAGTTTGCAAAAACTAGAGGAGCACGGAATGCCCAATTGCCAGAAGGGACTGGAGCACTGTCTCCATTGAAGGTGTGCCGGCTAAAAAAACATGAAGCGGTAGGAGCCCAGGAGTAAACCAATTACCAAAGACATCCAAGGCGACATTGATAAGTGAAGAAACACCGGAGAGCTATTGCAGCCCAAGAGGCAAAAGGCCCTCTGCCAAGATCGAACTTAGGCCCTGGCAGCAATGCAGAGCAAAGACAGTCTTAAACATGGAGGCCGACATTACTAGTACCAGCAAAACTGCAAGCAAGCCCAGCACTGCCGAGGCGCCAACCCGGCCAGATTATCCAGCCAAACCTGACCAAACCACCCTAAAATTAAAAAATACTTACCTGACCGGTGACTGCCTCTTCGCCTGGCCCGCGTTGGCGCCTCTCTGCCCCTTCAAACGGTCCGGAACACCACGTCCACGTGACGCAAGTGACTGGCAACCCGGCCCTCAGCCAATCCTGGCGCTGCAGCAGCGCCAGGATTGGCTGACGGCACAGCCTACTCCTCGGCTGCCGCCTGCCCATTAGGAGTCCGAGGGGCTCCTAATGGGCATGCGCAAGGCAGCAAAAACACAAGTACGCATGACTGGGCACGGAGTAAAAAATTAAGCTCCATGCCCACTCATGCGCACTTGTGCTGCCTTTCCCAAAGGCGTCTGACAATGATGTCAGTCAACATGACGCCGGACCGCCCACGGTCCGACGTCATGCTGACTGACATTCACAGAGGAGGGAGCTGCAGGCGGGGGGGGCTACGCCCCCACGCCCCAATGGACGCACCGCGCCTGCACACACCCTATGTGGTGTAGCATGCTACCCATGTAGGCAAGCACCCACATAATAGGTGAAGTAAGCGCCTCATACGTTTTGCAATACATTACAATACAATGGTATTTTGCTGGCCATTAGTACATACCAATGACTACAGGAGCCAAGAGAGTGGGCTACCTGTGATGGTCCCATATACTACTCGAGTTGGCTCACAGGTCCCAAAACCAGGTGTCAGTAAACAGTTATCTCGAGTCCATTGTTCTGAATAATAAATGGGGTGAAAGGATTTCTGAGTGATCGTTTTGTACTGCAGCGTCTGTATGAAATGTGCACATGGGCACAGGTCCTAGCTGGCTTTCATTGGGGGAGTACTAGATGAAGGTTGTTTCACGGTCACTGGGTACCTCTCGTTCTCAAAACTCTCCAAGTCCTCTGGGCCCAGGAGCCTCTTCCCCAGGCATTTTTTAATGTAACAATATAATTTCCTAATATCTGGTTAGATTAAAATGTCTTTGGTGTGGGCTTTGTGCCTGCCATGACATTTTCTGAATGACGTACCACTCCACCTCTATCACAGAGACATGAGCTATTTGATGATCTTTGTGTTATGAGGTTATTTAGTGTCATGCCAGACTTTCATCCCAAAAGAAATGAGGTTTTACAAATGTTCAAAAAGGCCTAAATAATAGATACTCTACCCTGTGGGGATCTCCCATGAGGGTATATCATTATAATGAAATGAGAAAGGATTGATTGTGTTCTGGTATTGCGTTTTGCATGGTGTACTGAGATGTTTGCTATCCATTAAAGTGTGATTACCCAAGACTGTACTGCAGCAGCAGCCTCACTGCAAATGTCTCTCATAGCATCATGTAGACAACACCTGATGGATAAGGAACCGTCTTCTGCATCGTTTTGCGGCAGCATCTCCAGTTTTAAATTAAAATACTGCACTTATCAAAATTGAATCATTCCTTATCCCACAGTGACGAGTTGATACAAACGTCTATGTATTCTTTGACATTTAGTGCTTTTTTCAGCCACCAGGTTTAATTGCATCCTAACTCCACTAAATTAACCAAGTCCGTGCAAAGCCGGAGAGGGCGACTTGACTCTGGTCTCTTCATGCCACCCCAGATATCGGCAGTAGCCTGAAGTTGCTTCTTCAAGTTTCAGAGGCTGAAGGAGGTTGGCCCTTTCGTCCGTGGCAATGCTTAACCGTAGCTACCATTATAGGCCCTAGTTAGACAACGTCAGTTCTTTGTTTCTTGGTCTTTCAACTACCTCCTTTTCCGCCGGCGGATGCTACAGAACCAAGCAGCCCATCTGGTGATGGGTGCTCACTGGTACTGTCACACATACTCTTCCAAATATCATGGAACGCATCACCCTTTAAGGTTCTCATGTCATTCATTGTTTTATGTCCACACTCCTGATTTTCATTTGGAATCCCCTCCATGCTCATTTCAGAGTCATCAACTTAGTCCCTCAACTGCCCACGTACTTGGCATCCCTAAATTCGACAGACCACACTAACCCGGCCAATTGTGCCATCAGGCGAGATCGCACAGAATAAACCGGCCAAGTGAGACCAAAATGCCACTTTATTAGGACAGACAAGTAGCTAAGACCTTGTAAACATTACAAAAATGTGCAACAACTCCACCTCACTAGTACAATAATTCAGCCTGTCACCTTCCACCCATAAACCTTCCCCTACAACCTGCACAAACCCTCCAACAAAAGCTTGCAACATTCAACCTTCTCCCCCTTTCTTTCCTTGCAACATTCAACCTTCTCCCCCTTTCTTTCCATTCACCGTCCTTTCACACCCGACCCCAGTGTCGCTCTCCTCTGCTCAATCGCCCAAGGTACCCCGGCAAAGCCCCAATCCTTCCTGCCTAGAGCGCGAGTCCCAGGCTCGTCTGCCACCCACGAAAATTCCTGAACAGGTGTTTTCCTGATATTAGTGTGTTGTCCTGTGCATAAGAATTGGATTGTCTCTCCAACACCGTCCTCTGTCACTAACAAAGAAAACGGGCTGCCGCCTAACAGCCATCTAACCATTCACGTGTGGCGGTAACCCAACAGCCAACTTCAAAATCACCATCGCCTGACTGGTCATTTCTTTGCTAGTTGTGCCTGTATCTCCAGTAGATAGAACTCATTCCCCATAAAAAAACAAATGCACCCCATCTTAGTGAAACAACAAAAACTCTTCCTTTGTGATGTCCTCATGCTCAATGACCCCACTCTCCCTGAGATGACAAAAACAGCACATCGCTCTTTTAACTTTGCGTGCAGCTTTTTCTATTTCAGTATATTTTAATGCACCTTTCTCGCTACAAGTGCTGAGGATATAAAAATCAGACCACGACCTTCTGATCACTTCTAGATCTGATTTCATCACCTTCATCAATCCAGACAATTGCACTAAATCATTCTCATCAACACCAGGGCAGGGTCTCATTCTTACTAAATCAGACAACCACAGGATCAATTGACCCCATTTCATTCCCCCCTGTTCCCCACCATTAAATCCTAAACTCCGGGGAACAAAATCCCACATATTTTCAACATGGATGAGATTCAGCCTGTTTCGCTGCCCACTTTAAAAATGCGGACCCGAAAATTCATACGGTGAATAGTGCCACATATGTTCCTGCGACGCAACCTACAATGAAAGGGAAAAAAAACTGTTAACTTCCAACCTACTGCATGCTTTCCAAATGCCTGATAATCCTCAAATAAGAATTTGATGATCATCTTCCCAGCCTCGTTATCTCCCTTAGTGAAAACCCAATCTACTGGCTTCAAAGTTCCAGTTCGAAAAGAAAGTGTGCAAGGTTCCTTCTCTTTCTCTCCTGTTTACCAGAATATTTCTCATGACACTCCGAACCTTTGATGCCTTCAATGGCTTCCTGTCCTGATGACCAAAAACATTGTCTTCCTTCATACCGCCTGCCAGTTTGAACTCTTGCCATGATTTAACCGGGCACACCACCCCTCCTATTTCTTACATTATAATTTTGGCCCCTCTGCCCAGTTGATATGTTTTTGATTTGTGCAAGATTAAAACTTATGACTCACCTCTTTGCTCCACCTTGCAAACTTGATTCCCCTCTCCCTGTTAGACCCCCAACAATTTAGAAACTCTAAACGCCCCTAAAAATAACCATAACGTATTCAATTTAAGCAGTCTAATCTCAAATTAATTAAACGCCCCGAAAAATAACCATAACATATTCAATTTAAGCAGTCTAATCTCAAATTAATTAAAGCATATTTCTGACCAACTTTTACCAAAGTCACCGGCCTGTGCATCGTGATAGGTTCTCTGTTTGACCTACCTCATTTTCTCTTTTACCCTTCGTTATACGGTTCTCCTGCCCAGCTGGCCCACTGTGGGTTCTCAACCTCATAAGAATATGCCACAAAAACTGATTTCTGCTAATTTCCCTGCAATGGCTGTGGCTGCTATGCCTTTATCAATGTTTAGTATTCTAAAACTCAATGTCTTCCTGCTTCTGTACCCTGCTGGTTCAACCGTCTCTTAGCCGCACCGCTAGACAAATTCCTCCCAACCTGGTCTGTATGCTGACCTGGTATTCTGCACAAGTGAATTCTCCACTAAACTCTGTTTCCTAGCTCCCAAATTACTTTGGGAACCTTTGTCTTAAGTCGATTCACTCCTGAGGCCAAACCATGGAATCTCTGACACTGTAAACAAGCAATGCATCTGCTGTGTTATTATTCATACCTGCCACGTGTTTGGGTCTAAACACTATGTTGAACATTAGGCAACCAAGCATAAATCGCTGCAGCAACTACGAAAGCTTCTTATCGTTTGCCTTTTGGTCATTCACCAATGCCACCACTGTCTCACTTCCCTGTACCGCTCACACCAAGGAACAGCAAGCCGGCCAAATAATGTATCACCAGTTGATGGCCTGACTTCACTGTAAAATACCATTGAAGCAAAGTGCTGAACAAATTAAATAGCTTATACAATATTGTACAGTCCGTGGGAAGGACCTTGTCCACATATATATGGCAATCCAATTGTATGCCTAATCAGGAGAAGGCCAATGGATGTACTGGAAGCAGCCTAAAGGTGGACTTTATATCGCATTATTCTAATTTAGTACATACCCCACTTTTCACACACATTCCATTGCAATGTCCACAGAGGCAAACTTTACTGATATATCTCCCCTCAACCCCCGCTCTGCCGTGCTCCTTCAGAACAGCAATCTCACTGACACTAGCTTGCACCGTTAAGATCATTGCTTCTCAAACTTTCATACACATGATCTCCCCGTCCCCCTGGGCACATTTATCTGCCTTCTGTTTGTTTCCTTTCGACTTGGTATGCAGTGGTGAGAACCAGGACAGCTGCTGCTTCACCGCTGGCTGCTCTCTTTTCGGCCAAGTTAGGCTGACCCAAGCCTACGTGAGTACACCAGGCCTAATTAAATCTGTCCTGCCTGCCTGACACAAAACCCTTAGTGCCCCACGAACTGCTGCACTATCCCCCGCCATTTTAACAATACCGCCCAAGCTGCAAAGCTTTATACCTTCCCACCAATTGACATTTGATGGATACAAAACCAATAAGGTGATAAAACATGACAAAACACACTTGACCAGTCCTTGATTTGTAAAAGAAACTATGTTGGTACAGACTGGTTATGGTTTACAAAAACTGCAACCTGCCATACCCAGCTAGACAGCACTACAATAACAGGCTAATTGCCTTGTTGGTACACTCTATTACTCAATGAATTGATGGTGGTTCAGGCTAGCGGTGTTCAGTCGACTTGTTTCAGAACCCTATATGTCTTTTGAGGTTCTCCTCAGGACCAGGACTTGATCGAACACTAAAATATGAGAAAGTATGAAACATTTGTAAGTTGTGTATCCCTGAATTATAATTGCCCTACTTGTCTTTGACACATTTGTGGGTCTATTCTTACCATTCTTAGGGAGGAGGTGAGCACAGATGGTGATTGGCAGTTAATGCCGCGTGGAACCCCTGAATACAATGAGGTTTCTAAAAAAGTAAAAAGAAGTTGGAAATTATCTCAGCTGGGAGTCAAGCAGCTATATTTTAGGTGCACTCTAATAAAATTTCCACAAATTGCTTCTAACATGACTGTACCATGGCGTTTACAGGAAAACGGTCGTGGTTACAGTGTTTGTCTTATTAAAGCTGGATTTGCCTCGTATTTGTAGCGGGACGCGTCCCTCAGCGATGTCTGGTGTCTCAGTGTTGCTGGGAATTCGAAAGGAATTGTGCTGTTTTCACGCTAGGCGGGACCTATAAAATATGAAGTGCCCCATAATTATTGATTAATGTTATTGGTAATGCCAGCAGGCCTTGCAAAAGGTCTAATCCCGCCGTGGGGTAGACATAACTCACTTGAGTGTATTTCGTACTACCGCGATGGCCGCAGCTTGAGATGCATTTGTTCACCAACCCTTCATGGCGGCTCCTATGCGAGACAGAAATTACAAGAAGAAAACAACGGATTGATCTTGTGCCAGCGTATGGAGTGATGTAATACCATCTTAACAACTACCCAGTGCAACTCAGTAAAAGCAGAGTCAAAACTCACTTGTATCGGTGTGATATTTCTCAAATAACTCTGTCAGGAAGTTTGGGTCAGAATGCCTTGTGCAGAGCAACTTGTGTCCAATTCTTGTACCGGCGTCGAGGACCGCGTTAGTTTTCCTTGCCTAGGGCACAGCTCCTAAAATGGTGGAGATTGTAAAGTTAAGTCAATAACTGCATCATTCAACCATCTGCGTTTAAGACAGAGAGCGAAGGGCGCGCATGTTGCAAAACTTGCCTGAGTACAAGTGTCCGCTTCTTGAGAGAGTTCCCGGCCTCATCTCTTCGGCATCTCTGTAATGCGGAAGTGAGCACCGCTACTCTACAGGCATTACTTCTAGATTCTACTGTGGCGGTTGAATCGTACTGCGTGCGCTTTGCATGTTGGTAGTTGTGGTGTTTGATTTGGGCGGATTACATTAGAAGCCTGTGTGATGGTTGATGTGCCCTCAAATATACTCAAAATTGTGCCAGTTGAAACCTTTAGGTCTAATAATTATAGTAATTGAAGGCAGTTTCACCAGGGCTATAATATAGACTAGATCGCGCAGTATGTAGTGCGTCTGCTAACAGTTATGAATTTGACTAGGCAACATAGAACATTCTAGGGTGTATTAATGTCATTTCAGAGGCATGTGAGTTAGTCTGTTAATTTCAGACATTTCGTTCAGTCCCATAGAGGCAGTGTTAAAATGCATAATTAAATAAGCTTCTCTTTGCCATTTTGCGCTCTTTAAGGAAAGTACTACCCCTCCTACCCATCCAGGCTCGCACTCAAGTAGTTAGATGCACTATCCTGAGCAGGTTGGACTATTGCAATGCCCTCCTGCTCGGGGCCCCGGAGTATCTACTAGATAGGCTACAAAGAGTCCAGTCTGCGGCTGCAAAACTTGCTTTGGGCTCTCGGCAAGATCTCATGGACCTTTCGCCTTGGCAAAACTACACTGGCTTCCCCTTAGACAGAGAGTGCAATTTAAGGCCCTCTGTATTGTTTTTAGGGCTCTCCACGGTCTCGGTCCTGCCCCTCTTCAATCCAAGTTTGTCTTGTACGTTCCTACCAGAAAACTCCGCTCCTCGGATGCCAAACTGGTGGTCATCCCCAGATTCAAGAAGGTACGCTCAGGAGGCAGATCCTTTGAGGTGACTGCAGCTAGACTCTGGAACTCTCTCCCCGCAGACATTAGACATACCAATGACCTTCTACTTTTTAGAAAAAAGATTAAAACTTGGCTCTTCCCGGGATAGCCCTTGTCCCCACTGTCTACTCCCCCCTCCCTCTTCAGACTCTGTCAGCGCCAGGATGCCTGCCATGGCGACAGTTCGCGCTTTACAAATTTGTAAAATAAAATAAAAATAAATAATTTGAAGCAATGTCCTTTCCGGGTCTCCCACTCTGGGGTTTGGTTTAATCGCCCTCAAAACTGTCCATCGGAAGTCTATTTTATGTTTGAACTCCTGAAAGTGAGTGACCAGGGGTGCGTTCGGTACCCTGTTTCTGATTCTTGACTGATGTTGGGTTATTTGTTGTTTAATTTCTTGTGTGGTTTTGCCAATGTACACCAGGGGACAGGGACAAATAATGGCGTAGACCGCTATTTTGGTCTTGCAGGTGGTAAATTCATTATGTTTCCACTTGTCAGATCCATTTATGAACTCTGTGTCTTCCATGGTTGAACTACGCTTGGCAGTTTCTGCACTTGTGATGTCCCACTACGGATTGTAAATTCAGAAAGGGGCGTATCGACTCCGATTTCTTAGGGGGATCATCCGATGCCCTAATAATTCGCTGGCCGATACTGACGTTTTTATTTTCAGTGCTAATAACGGTATTGGAGATCCTTGTCAGCGTCCTGTATCAGGTGCCAATTCTGTCGAATGATTTTCTTCAATGAAGCATTCTTGCAAATGTGCATGGTTTACTCCACGTGAGGTACTGCTAGTAAAACAACCAAAAAAGCCTATGCCACGTTTGGTGTGTGTCTCCACCTATGGTGTGTCTCCACCTCCATACACCAATTCTTTTAACAAAATCATTCGACAGAATTGGCACCTTTACAATGCTCCATTTTTATTACTCTTTCTTTTCTTACCATAGCCCCAATAAACCTTAAAAAGCATTTGTGCCCTTGGACAAAAATCCACGTTCAAAACAAATGATAACATGAGCTGTTTTTTTTGGCCTTCTGCTTAGACTTTTGTTTACGTTTTACTGTTATATATTTTTTTCTTTACTATTCTTACACAGCTTTGTGTTATTATGTTCAGACATTATACATGTATATACTACTTCAGCAAAATTCAGTCAACACTCTGGGAGGAGCACGAGGCACGCAGTCAGTAATTTGAGCACATTCTGTACTAAAAATTACCCCAGATTGACCTTTTCCAAATTATCTCGGCCTGCACTTGATTAACACCTCATAAAAATTAAAGGTACGCGGGAATTCAGGAGCAGCGGAGTGAAGAAGCAGAGTTGTGATGTGTGAATTACATAAGGTATGTATGAATAAGAATCGTCTATTTGTAAATGTGGGGCCTGCACTGCGGGCCTGTGCTACTTTAGATAAGGTGTCTTAGTTAGCCGATGACTGAAAAATGCCCCCTTAAAGCATTTCAGACAGCTTGTGGTCAGAATACTAATTTGTACGTTTGTGCTCTTCGAAATAACTGTTAATTAGTTCTCCAACGAATAACACATTTAAATACTTGTCATTTCAAGAGTCTTTCCCTTCGCAATTGTGTAAATAATGGTATCTGCAGTCATGGTACTCGGCAGGATATTTTCGTTACCAACATGTCGCAGTCTGCTGTGGGGCCGAGAATCCGACAGAAGCTGTGCTTTGGAGCGGAGTGGCTGCCACAATGGGACTGAGTGCCTGTGGGAATCCACTGTGCAGTGGGACTGAGTGCCTGTGGGAATCCACTGTGCAGTGGGACTGAGTGCCTGTGGGAATCCACTGTGCAATCGGACTGAGTGCCTGTGGGAATCCACTGTGCAATCGGACTGAGTGCCTGTGGGAATCCACTGTACAATGGGGCTGAGAGGGCCTGTGGGAATCCATTGTGCAATGGGGCTGAGAGCCTGTGGGAGTCCACTGTGCAATGGGGCTGAGGGCCTGTGGGAATCCCCTGTGCAGTGGGGCTGAGTGCCTGTTGAAATCCCCTGTGCAGGAACCCTGGATCCACGACTTTCCACTGCTACGACCCCGCCGCTCTCCACGTGCTCAACCCCGGAAGACCCAGAGGCTGCAAACAGGTCTCACCGGACTCGACCCACGGCCATTTCTCCTGCCTCCCCTGCCGTCAGACCTTCACCCGACACCTCAGACACCAGCACCAACGCCACCCTAAGATGTGTCCTCCTAAACGTGCGCTCCGTAAACAAACACGCCACGGAAATCTGGAACCTACTCGACTCCCTCTCGCCTGACATAGCCTTCTTCACGGAGACCTGGACCAACACCACTTCTGCCCCCAACACCGCCATCCCGGACGCATACAAGATCCAGAGGAAGGACCAACCCAACCACCTGGAAGAAACCCTCTCCATCACCCAGAAGAACCACCTCTGCATCACCACATCCAGCGAAACCTTCCCATCCACCGAAGACCTGCACTTCCAGATCCAGACCAGCCCCAACACCACTCTATGAGGAACCCTTGTATACAGACCCCCCGAACACCCTTCGTCACCACCATCACGGTCTTCATCACCCCCTACGCCATCGTATCTATTAACTACATACTCCTTGGAGACCTCAACTTTCACCTCGACAACACCAACGACCCCAACTCCTCCATCCTCCGTGACCACCTCGCCGGCATTGGACTCAACCAATCCATCACCACACCCACACACAGAGCAGGACACACCCTCGACCCCATCTTCGCTGCAGGCAACAGCGTTTGCTTCAGCCACACAACGCAAACGCCATGGACCACCCACCACTGCGTGCACTATACCATCGACAAACCCAGGGCACCAAAACCACCACCCGCCCTCCAGGAAGGAACTGGAGCAAGATCACCGACGAGCAACTGAACTCCACCCGAGACGCCCCCACCTGGGCACCCGACGCAAACACAGCAGTCAGAGAACTCCACACTTGGATATCCAAATGCGCAGACGAACGCGCCCGCTACGTAACCCAGGTAAACAACGCCCCAGGAAAGCCGCCTGGTTCACCACCGATCTCTAAGAAGCCAGGTGCACCTGCAGATGCTTGGAGAAGAACTGGAGGAACACCAAGACAACCGACAGCCACTCCATCTACTAGGACGCCATGACGGACTACCAAAAGCAAATCAGAACAACCAAAAGGAACTTCATCCACAACAAAATCTCCACCAACTCCAAGGAACTCTTCAGTGTCATTCAGGAATTCACCAATCCACGCAGCGAAGCCACAGCCATCACCCCATCACAAGACCTCTGCGACATGCTTAGAACATACTTCCACTTCAAGATCAGAACACTCCAAGACAACTTTGCAGACTGCCCACAAGACGCCACAGCCAGCCCCCCACCCCACAGAGACACCAGCCAGCCCATCATCTCTGACTGGACGCCAATCACGGCTGAGGACACCGTCACAACCATGAAAGGCATCCACTCGGAGGGCTCCCACTGACCCCTGCCCCCCGCACATCTATCACAGAACCGCGGACATCATCGCACCTGAACTACAATGGACCATCAACACCACCTTCACAACAGGCACCTTCCCCGACCAGCTGGAAGCACGCAGAAGTCAGGCCCCTGCTCAAGAAGCCCACAGCCGACCCCACTGACCTCCAGAATTACCGGCCCATCTCGCTCCTCCACTTCGCAGCCAAAGTAGCAGAGAAAGCAGTCAACAGGGAACTGACGCGGTTCATCGAAGAGAACGCCATCCTCTACCCGTCCCAATCCGGATTCCGAAGCAATCACAGCACCGAGACCGACATACTCGCTACCACAGATGACATTCGCACACTCCTGAACCAGGGCCACTCCACAGCCCTCCTCCTCCTCGACCTGTCTGCAGCTTTCGACACCGTCTCCCACCGCACCCTAGTCGCCAGACTACAGGAAGCCGGCATACGAGGAACCGCTGTGGACTGGATCCGATCGTTCCTCACTGGAAAAAGCCAAAGGATCAGACTACCACCCTTACTCTCCCCACCCACGGAAATCACCTGTGGAGTTCCACAGGGATCATCCCTAAACCCCTCCCTATTCAACATCTACATGGCCCCCCCCTCGCAGCCATCGTCCGACAACATGACCTCAACATCGTATCCTACGCCGACGACACCCAACTCACTCTCTCTCTCTCTCCCTCACCAGAGACCCCACCCCCGCAAAACTCAAGAAAAGGGTCACCTTCAAGCTCCTCACTCACGCCTACAAAGGCCTACACAACATCGGACCCAAATACCTCAATGACATAATAAACTTCCACGTACCCAAAAGAAACCTCTGATCTGCCAACCTCGCACTGGCTGAAACCCCGCGCACCCTCGGAGCCAGAGCAGGCGGAATATCGTTCTCCCACATCGCAGCCAACACCTGGAACGAGCTACCGGCAGACATCCGACACGCCCCCTCTCTGAACACCTTCAGGGCGATGCTCAAGACCTGATTCTTCGGCTGAACGGAGCTGCGCACCCTCCTCTCCCCCACCCCCCCACCCCTCCCATCAGCGCCTTGAGACCCTCATGGGTGAGTAGCGCGCTTACAATCCCATTGATTGATTGATTGTGCAGTGGGGCTGAGGGCCTGTGGGAATCCCCTGTGCAGTGGGGCCGAGGGCCAGTTGAAATCCCCTGTGCAGTGGGGTCGAGTGCCTGTGGCAATCTTCTGTGCACTGGGGCTGAGTGCCTATGGCAAAAAGTGCCTGTGGCGATCCACTGTGCACTGGGACTGAGTGCCTGTGGCGATCCACTGTGCACTAGGGCTGAGGGCCTGTAGTAATCCACTGTGCACTTGTGCTGAGGGCCTGTGGGAATCCACTGTGCAGTGATGCTGAGGACCACTTGAAATCCCCTGTGCAGTGGGGCCGAGTGCCTGTTGAAATCCCCTGTGCAGTGGGGCCGAGTGCCTGTTGAAATCCCCTGTGCAGTGGGGCCGAGTGCCTGTTGAAATCCCCTGTGCAGTGGGGCCGAGTGCCTGTGGGAATCTACTGTGCAGTGGGGCCGAGTGCCTGTTGAAATCCCCTGTGCAGTGGGGCCGAGTGCCTGTGGGAATCCACTGTGCAGTGGGGCCGAGTGCCTGTGGGAATCCACTGTGCAGTGGGGCCGAGTGCCTGTGGGAATCCACTGTGCAGTGGGGCCGAGTGCCTGTGGGAATCCACTGTGCAGTGGGGCCGAGTGCCTGTGGGAATCCACTGTGCAGTGGGGCCGAGTGCCTGTGCGAATGCACTGTGCAGTGGGAATCCACTGTGCAGTGGTGCTGAGTGCCTCTGGGAATGCACTGTGCAGTGGGGCTGAGTGCCTCTGGGAATGCACTGTGCAGTGGGAATGCACTGTGCAGTGGGGCTGAGTGCCTCTGGGAATGCACTGTGCAGTGGGGCTGAGTGCCTCTGGGAATGCACTGTGCAGTGGGGCTGAGAGCCTGTGGGAATGCACTGTGCAGTGGGGCTGAGAGCCTGTGGGAATGCACTGTGCAGTGGGGCTGAGTGCCTGTCGGAATCCACAGTGAAATCGGCCTGAGTGTTTTGAAAGTGCCAAACACTGGGTAAGCAGAGTATGTGACGAGTTTCCCCAAGGTCATTTAGAACTCAAGGGTCAATCGTTGGTTAACAGCAAGGTCACAGACTATATAATGATCCCTAATGAGATGTAAATGATCTTGCAAGATGGTTCGAAAAATCATGCATGGCCCTGGCCTTTGAGGAAAAACAGGTTGAGGTGCAGTAGACCTCTGAACTAGAGAGATTCTGGCAGAAGGGGATGTTGGAGTGAATGGTAGCTTCTTGCAGTAGCGTTTGCTCCCTTTCCAATTGCAGGACAAGCTTTCGCCTCATAGTGGATTGGTGCCATAATTACATTTGCAACAGATTTAGGAAAGTTCTGAATAAATAATCGTGATCCTGGGTGCTCCAATTTAAAAAAGAAACACTAAAAATTCAACCAACTTCAGCAGTATAAAACTTCCATTGCGAGGGCTATATCCACCACGTGTTCCTGTATTAAAGAAATGGGCACGATGCTTAAAATATGAGCCAAGATGGAGGTTAGATGGACAATGACATATAGTCAAAGTAAGGAGGTAGAACATTCACTGAGACTTAACCCTCAGTAGATCTGGACCAACCCTTATTCACTATCCACAGAGGGTTAATCCCACTGAAGAACCCAACTGTGCGACCTCTCTACGTAGGCTGGAGAAGAGAACATAAAGGGGATAGCTCCAGATGGACTCCACGGAAGACTATGTCTTTGTCCTGCAAAGTCTTCTGTTGTGGAAACTAAATACAGCGATTCTTCTTCCTGGTCGAATAGAGTGGTGTGGTGCTGTCAAACAAAGGAGTTCGGGGGTTAGAATTGTTGATCAGTATTTCAGGTGAAGATCAGAGCACAATGTACCTGTGCATTTTGACATAGAAAGTACAGCTAATTTCTTCTGATAACCATACGAAGAAATAACCACAGATGTAATGGGACAGGTCAGCAACATTAATCAGTCTGCCTGTTACTAGGCAGTGCACCTCTTCTAAATTCATCACGATTGACACTTTACTTGTCTTGTACCAACCTGGCTTAGCTGGTTTATGGGGGAGCCTGATGCCTAACACCAGCAGTGCCATCTTGGAAAGGCCTATTGACCTTTTATTTCTTTCATAGTTTTACATGTTCACATTATTATTTTAACTTTCAATCTTTTTCCAGTTTCCTACTAATAAAGGGGAGCCTCCAGTAGGGGCAGCAGTGGTTGGACTCCAGTTTTTATTCACTACTCTGGTGAGTCCGCACTAGATTCTGCCAGTTACTAAAAACTGTGACTCTTGTAACTTCACCACCACTGTAACTTTACTTTTTTGTATAGTTGTGCTTACCTAAGTTTTGGGAGGTACCGGTCTCCTAACATTGGCATTGTCATGTTGGAACCACCTGAGGGCCTTTTTTTATTTTTATTTTTTTTATTTTACATGTTCACGCTTTTATTTTAACAATATTTTGTGGCAATGGGATGCCCTTGTGGTAACATTGTGCTATACAAGCCTGGTTTCATTCTAGGATCACTTTTTTTATGCACAACCTAGATGATTTTTCTGGAGCCTTTGCCGATAGTTCAAGAATTGTGCTTGGATCGACATTGATGAAAAACAGTGACCTTTAGCTTGGTCCATACTAGGATTAGTAGGAGTGGATGTTAAGATCGGAAGATCCCCACTCCTCTCACTGAGATGCCCTGGTTTTAGGCAAATGTTGATGTGAGAGGCTGGCTTGCTATATGATGTCCACTTATGTAAGTGGGCACCGTGCGTCAATACAGATAACCCTTACAGTGACTTTAGTGGTCTTAGACAAGCTTAGAAAGCTCTCTAAGTGGTAGCTGTGGAGAGCAGCCTTCAGACTTTGTCCAGAAGGAGTGTAAAGCAGCGTGTTTCACCAGAACATAATCTTATAGGTATAGATTAAGTGAAAAAGAACCACACAGTGTATTTATAAAAATATGTATTTATTATAAGACACTCACTAAGACATACAGATATTTACTAGCCGGAGATGTACACAATGCATACAGTACTTTTCAATAGAAACGGGTAAGTATCACGAAATACACAGTGGTCACCAGGGGGAGACCAAACCATACACAAAAATAGTGGTATGCGAACCACGAATCGAGTCAAGACTATACCCAGAAGACGTAGAAGTGCCGGGGACCCAAGGAACCACCCGAAGTAAGTACCCAGGAGCCTCACGGAGGCTGTGTGCAGAATTGGAACACGACCGCGAGCTCAAGACAAGTCAATGGGTAACTCGCAATTGCAATTTTAAAGAAGGACCCTTCCCAGTGGACCCTGAAGAAACCCCGTGAAAGACAGAAGGTTGGAGAGCCACCCCACCCGTGGATACCTTAGGAACCAGGTTACTTATCCCAGGGAAGCCGGGTGCATAGGTGTGAAGTGGCGTCAGAAACCTCTGTCGAACTCAATGGAGGACTTCAGAAAGATGACACTGCTGGAGAAGAGAGAAAGTGTCCGGTGGAACCCAAAGGTGGATTCAAGCTGAGAAGTACCTGCAAGCAGAGGGGACAGTCTATGCCATTCAGGACTGACCAGGAGGCACGGAAGACAAATGTCCACCAATATCGGTGTTGCAGGAGACATGACGGGGACCTTTCAGCTGCAGCTGTGAGGACCAGGTGACACTGTGGAAGACCAGGACCCGTTCACGAGCTGTCCCATGACGGATGTCAAGAGTTGAGGGGTCGGTGCCCGAGAGCATTAACAACCCTTGGCAACTGCAAACAATGTGGAATGCGAAGAAGGTGCAGTGTTGGGACCAGCAAGGTCCAGGTGATTTCCCACAAGCAGGGGAGTCAGGGTAGGTCCCAAGTAGTCAGGGGAGCCAAGGTTAGGCCCCAAGTGGTCAGGGGAGCCCACAGAATTCAAAGGTGACCCTCAAAAGGACCCACAGGCCGGAGGCACTGGAGTCGCAAGAGGACCTAGAGCAGCTCACCAAAGAAGCAAGCCCACGATGCAAGTGATGCGGTGAGGATGAACATCTTGGTCACTGGAGGTGGGGGCTACTTAGAACCTGAAGATCTTGATGGAAGGAAGCCAACAAGCCTTTGCAACAGCAAGTCAGCGCGGTGTACAGGGGTTCAGTTCCTGCGGCTTCGACGAGGGATACTGGCCTCAAACTTGGTGAGAGGACAGGACAGGCCTCGAGGGATGTGGAGAACCACCACCTGTGTTGCTGATCCTTTTGGAGTCTGTGGGAGCCCAGGATCAGCAGACTGGTCAGCTTAGTTACGGTGCCTGCAGATGCAGGGAAGTGACTCCTTCACTTCAAGGGAGATTCCTTCAGGCGTCTTGGATGCCCACAGGCCTAGGATGGTTTCTGTATGGAGTACAGGCATGGATGTTGCAGCAGACGAGCAAGGCGACGAGATCTGGAGCAGCAGGAGTCTTCCCAGTTGCAGCCTTGATGCCCAGAGTGAAGTCCAGAGTGGCCAAACAGTCGAAGTAGAAGTGGTGTCTTGAAATGAGTCTTGTCCCACGACGATTCTAGGGACCCACCCTCCAGTAAGCCCTTAAGTACCCTAAGAAAGGGCATGGGACGATTCCGGGTTCCCTCCCAGGGGAGGGATCTGACAGTGGGGAGGATAAGCCCGACCCTGTTCAACCTATACGTATCGGACCTTGCTAGAATTATCAAGTCACACAATCTGCGGCTTACGTCCTATGCTGACGATACTCCGATTGTGTTGGAGATCCATGATAACGGCAAGTTAATTTCGGATAATTTCAGAGAGGGAATGTTTGCCATCAGTACCTGGATGGCAAACAATTGTTTAAAGCTGAACGGAAGTGATGATTTTTGGAAACCTCTCCCCCAGCTGGTCCCCTTCCTGGTGGCCTGAAGAGTTGGGTCCTCCTCCGCTCCCTGTTACTAAGGTCAGAAACTTGGGATTCCTGTTTGATTACAAACTTTCTTTTATCCATCATGTCAATTTGGTCGTCTCATCATCTTTTTTTACTATTAGGATGATAAAAAGACTTCTGCCCCACCTTCCTTCTAATGCAGGCAAAACTCATCAGTACACTTGTCATGTCAAAAATGGATTACTGTAACGGCCTACTTATTAATGCCCAGGAAAGAGTCCTACATAAATTGAAAGATGGTGCAAAACGCAGCAGCTAGAATTCTCTCAGGCACCCCTAAGTTTAAACCTATCTCTAAGGCAATTCGACAGTTACACTGGCTGCCCATCAAAAGCAGAACAAAATTCAAGGCCCTATGCATCGCCTACAAAACAATCCATAACACAGGTCCTGAATTTCTCCAAAAAAAAATATATGCCTCTACAGACCAACTAGAACCCTACGCTCCTCAGCAGATCATTTGCTAACTGTCCCTAGAACCAAAAAAGCCACCTGGGGTGACAGAAGATTCACTGTCGCCACCGGCAAACTCTGGAACACACTCCCGTTACATATTAAAATCATTCCCACCTTGTTATCCTTCCGTAAACAATTTAAAACTTGGCTATTTCATCAATAAATCTTCCTTTCCCCTTCTCTTCTCAACTCCGCTGTCCATAGCGCTGCAACACCTAAGGGTATTTGTGCGCTCAATAAATTGCCTAATAATAATAATGTCCTTTGTCCAGTTTCACGCCAGTGCTGGAGCCAACGGCTCCCCGAGCTGGTTTAACTGGACTATGCAAGGAGGGCACCAAATGTGCCCTTCAAGCAGACTGAGTGCCGCTGGCAAGTGCTCCCACCCGGCCCCAATACACTAAACCCTGTCTGGGAGGTGATCACACCTCCCTGTGACAGGATACCTATTCTGCCTTCTCCTGCTCGAGCTTGGCTCAGCAGCAGGAGGGCAGAATCGTGTCTCTGGTCGGCAACGGCCATGTTGTGCTGTCCGGGTCTAGAAGAATGGTACCGGGAGCACTGAGGGCCTCCCAGAGGAGCTTTACAGTGCATGGAATTATAGCCAAACGGTGTGAGGGTATGATTCCAACATGTTTAATACCAAACATGATAGGGTTCGTTCAGGCGAGTTTCGGGATGATCATCGCGTAATGACGCGGTGCCCTATATGTTAAATGGCTGTCGCACTTAAAATCCATGAGAATGGACTCCGTGGGCTGTAAGGGTGTCCTGCTCAGGCAGGGGTAACCTCACACTTGGAACCGAGCACCCTGCCTTCACGATTATAAAGACCTGCTTTAGGGGTGACTTATAGGTTTTAAGTGTAGTGATCTTAGATATAGGGACCCTATGTCTAGGCTTTCCTGTTTTTCTGTTTCTATTTTTGGTAAATTCTGTTGGGTTTTTTTCAGTGTTTTCAATACCTTTAAAAAACAGTGGTTACAAATTTCCGTGCCATTAAAAACAACAAATTGTTTTTCCGGTGTTTATGGAACGTTTTTCCTTTTATTATTGCTTGCATTCTGCATTGATAGTGCATAGTATATAGACCGTATACGCACAGTGTATATGAGGTCCAAATACATTTTGACAAATCAAACTTATTGTAGTACACCATACAATAAATCTTCAGTGAGTCTTTGGTCATGCGCACTCGCTCTTTCCTTCCCAGGTAAACTTTTATCTGTGAAAAGGCCCTCAACATTGGCACTTGTGATGGGCAACGCCAAAACAGCCAGTACACAATTTGCTAAATATGGCCACTGACATAGCTTTCCATGTCAATACTGGTACACCTGAAGATTGCGATTCTCTGTGACAAGTTCTGCAACATATGCGTTGAACTGGGTACAAATTCCCTCAGAGGTATTGAAGCAGTCAAATTAACTAGCACTTTTGAAACTCTGGAGAAAATTCCCCTTTACGGAAGGGATCTAGAACTTTTGCGTAGTACCACAGTGAGGCTTCATTATTGCAAGCCATTTCTCATACATTGTATAATAAAAGTTCCTGAATTGCTCCTCAACATTTCTTTGCTTACCAAGTGGCAAGCACTCTAACATGGAACATTTTGCAGCGCCAAAGTCACTAAGTGTTGCCCAGCCTACTCTCAAATAGATGTTTCAAAGCTACACCAAATATGCTGAACACTTGGTAGGCAAGGGTGTTTTCATACTCTAGTTTTTTTATTATGTCCACTACAGCAGTCATGTTTTCCTGTTAAAATCTAGGAATGTAGAAGAATGTTTTTTTTTCACATCACTATCAATATGCGACCAAAGATCTCCACATTTCTTTGCCTTTGGCATCATCACTCAGCAAAAATTCTGTAAACAGTTGCCACATGGCTAATATGGCATTTACTGCCTCTAGGACTGAGAACCACCAGCTAAGTGACCCAGTTGTGATGACTCTTTCTTTGATGCCACGAAAAAGCACAAAATGAGACATTTTGAAATTTGGTTCCCCTGCATAACAAAACAGTGCACCAGAATGGACTAAAAAGTCAATAACATTCTTCATTAACTCTGAAGATTGTAAAGATGCTTTCAGCATAACATCTAACAAGTGTCATGGATGTCTTACAGGGAAGTGCTCCAGCAATGATTTTGACAGGTCATCACACAACTTTTTCATATACAAAGCTGAATCACTGCAAATACAAACAATAGCACTCCAATCTTGGTTGAACTTGGTAGGAACTTTTTGCAGCAGCATTCCAAGTGACACTGCATTCCATGTTTTCCAAACGTCTGGTGTCATGGTTTCACCACTATCCCTGATGCTTGGTGACTGCACTCTTTTCACATATACCTGTCACTACACCTTGCATTGAATGTTTAAAGCCTGTGTTGTTTTGCAATTTACCTACTATCAATACCTCCCGCTAGAAAAGGGGGCTGATGTATCAAGGGTTTTTATCTATTCTCTTTGGGTAAATGTGATGGCACATATTGGTAAAGATTCTTATGAAACCAGCCATTTTACCTATCAGTAAAATAATCAAACGTAGCCAAAAATTCAAATATGATTTTGATATTTCCTGATTCGCTACAGTTTATAAAATAATTAAACCAGACCTAAAACATGCTTCTAAACCCTGCAACTTTAGACCAAAGACCACAAAACTAAAAAAAAAGGAAGAAGAAACAATATTTCAGTGACATTGCTAAACAACAGAACTCAAGTAGAATAATGTTAGCCCAGACTTTCTTGCTGCTAACTTCTATAACAAAGTTACTTTGCAATGACCCATTCAGGAAGAAATAAAAATGACTTTTTCAATCTCCTTTTCCTTTCTTTGAATGGCATTTAATTTGTGACCGTGCAGGTGTTTTTTCAGTGTCTATATGTTTACACTGGTGGGGGCTATTTCCCTTTCAGTGGCGTTTTATCAGTTATTATAGGGTTAAACCTAAAACAGAACAGCCTACCTATATCTTTCGTAAGTGGTGCTAGCACCAGCTTACATAGGCTGCAATGGCAGACCTATAAATACATTTTGAGTGGTCTCCCATGGGTGGCATAATACATACTTCAGCCCATTGGGGACCCCTGGTGTACCTATGCCCTGGGTACCTTAGTACCATATACTAGGGGCTGATAACGTCGCACCAGTATCCAATCTGGAAGGTACCCAAGTACTTACCATACCAATTTAGGGGAGAAAGCACAGAGACTGGGGTCCTGATTAGTAGGATCCCAGTCAGACTAGTCAGAAACAGCATATCACCAGGCAAAACGTGGGGGGTAACCATAGAAGTAGATCCTATAGTTGGTCTAGATAATTTGCAATTAGCTCTTAATAGTCTGTCAAAGAAAGCCCGGGATCGATCTTTGTCCCGAGCTCTCCTAAAGGTAATTGAAATCAAATTTTGTAACTAATCTGTTCTCCAAGTGGAACTCTTCCGAGCAGAAGAAAAATTGTATTTCTGTTGTCAGAGTTCCTTTTTTTTGTCAGAGTTGGTCAGTTCTTGGGTATTCTTATTCGGTTCAGTACTACTAAAAGGTATAATCAGCAAGTATTCCTTCAAGTGTTTCAGCTCGAAACTTAGATAAGTGATTCCTGTTAGACCATACACTTGCTTAAACAGCCTGTCAAACCATTCTCCTATAACCTGATATGGCTATTTTTCTAGAACTCCTGGTTCCTTCAATAGTAATCTTTGTTGGGGATTTTGTCCTTTCACTTTTTACTTTCACTTTTTACTTTCACTGATATTCACTCTCTTCCTCAGGAATGTGGCTAGCCCATTGGACAACAAATCTACTTTTCCATGGCAGATGGAAAGCTGGCTTTTTCTGTCATACCGTTTACTGTCCTAGCCTGCAGTCCCTAATTTAGTAGTGATTCCTAAATAGAACCTAAAATCAAGAAATCGTAATGTAAGTAAGTGAGGGTCATCTTATCTCTTGGAGGTATCCAAATGATTTACATTCACCTTACCTAGAGGTGGGAAGGGTCACGGCTCCCACTCTTGAATAGCAAAGAGGTCTGAAGAGAACTTAAAATCTGTCTTGAGGGGGAAGAGTAAATGCCACGACCGCCAAACAACGCATTGCCTTTGCAGCGCGGGCGGAAAAACGAAATGCTTTGGGCAAATCGGCGTTGGCCTTAAAAGTCCAACGCTTTCCCTACTGTTACAGGGACTGGAGTTCGAATAGTAAATTATACTATTCTAAAGCCCATCACCTCCCTAAGGCAAGTTGTTGTAATGACATGCATTGGAAATGGAATGCATGATTCAGACGCATTTGTTGTTCCGCCTGCTTTGTTAAGGAACGCGTGGCAAAGGAAAGCGTGGTTGTGTCATACAACACTTTGTGGTAGACCACATGAGCTTTGGGCCTGTCGGTTTCAACTGATGCAGTAAGCAGCTGTCTTCAGTCAGAGGTGTTCAGAGTTGCAAAGCCTTTTCCTCTGGAAACTTTGTATATATTTTGATAACTTTCCAAATGATGAATCCTGCAAATGTGGATTATACAAAAAAGAAAAACTCCTATCATATTGGAGTCTTTTTCTCACAGAAAAGCTTTTACTTCTTGTAGAAGTTTTTATTTTTGCAGGTTTAGGTTTGAAAAGTTCTAAAGCTTCAGAGCCATTATAAAGTGCCAAGTTTGGAAACTTCAGAAAAACGTTGGAAAAATTTAAACTTAACTGACTGCTTGCTTCTCACGTCCTTATTCCCACGTCCTTATTCCCACGTTTGTGAAACTCACTCACTCTGAGGTTCTTTTCTTTCCCTCCTTTCTGTTTCTTTTTTTGTCTAATTTCTTTTTGTTTTTTTAACACTCCTCTCTCTCTCTCTCTGTCTTTCTCTCTCTGTCTTACTCTTGCTGCCCCTGCACTGCATTTGCATCATTCATTTAGAACATTTCCATCTCTGGCACAGTTCATACTTGAGCCACGTGGCTAATCTAACTTGCTTAAGTTTCAAACTAACACAGCTTCTTCTTGCATAACTCAAGTTCCCACAACTCTCTCTTTTTTCCCTTAATTCTCTTTTTTCAGTTTTAACAGTGCAACATCCGTGCAGTCATACATTATTTTTCCCCTTCTGTAACTTTCATGCATTGAAACATTTCCCGCCCCTAAGCCTGTCTCTTGCAGCCCAAAAGTCAAATCATTAAGGCAAGTGAGGGGTACTTGGTTTGGGAAGCTCTGGTTAATGGTGACAGAAAGTTGGAGGGTTGGCATATTGCTTTTGTGTCTCGTGGATGTCCTGTAGGTTTGCAGTTGAGTAATGATCTTCTCAGTTGGCTATGCTGTTCGGGATTGCTATTATGGTGTAGGGTCCTATTTTCGTTTCTGTCCCCGTTGACATTTCCTTTCTGTTGAGGTTGGTAGGGGTGTGGGCTCTTTGACCTATGTGTGGGTATGTGCGTTCAGTTCGAGTCTGTATGAAATGTGTCCCATCTGGCCTGGTTGTATACGGGTTCCTGTTCAGAGGTCTGCTTTCTATCTATTGTCTGTCGTTGGGGGTTCAATCTAATCTTTTGTTCAGGGTGGTCTGGTGTCATTCTTTGCTTCCAGATTCGCAATGTAGTCATCCCACATTACACTGATAGGTCCACGTCCTTCTTTCAGTCTAAGTAGTGAGAGTGTATCGGCTTCAGCCTTTGCCCACTTTAGCAAGTCATTTGTCCACCTTCTCACCTCCGGGGCTGTGCTTGCCTTCCATCCCATTGTAATGCATTTTTTAAATAATATGAACGTCAGATTTACAAAAGAAATCAGATCTCTTCTGTTTAAATGTGTTGTTTCTAACATCTGCTTTGCTTAATAAGAGCAACCCCTAATGTGCTCCATGCAGCCATTCCTCAGTAAAAGTTAGTATTTACCTTTACTGGTGTACAAAAGAGTTTGGAAACAGTAGATGTGGGTGCTCCGGGATACGGGTTGAGGTCTCTGTACCGGAGGGATGTGGATTGTGTATGGTTTACCCCAGCGCAGCTGGGGTATGGTCACAGAGACGCAGTAGACTCAGGCCATCAGCACCACACAACCTGAAACCTCAGCAGATCTCGACCAGGCCGTCCAGAACTTCACCGCCTAGATCAACAAATGCTCTGACAAGCTTGCTCAGCAGAAACCTGCAATAACCATCAAATCCTCAAAGCAAGCCTGCTGGTACATCCCAGAGCTCAGAACCACCAAACGCAACTACCCCAAGGATCATCCCTCAGCCCCACCCAGTTCAACATCTACATGACTCCCCTCGCAGACATCGTCGGATCCCACAGATTCAACATAATCTCATACGCTGACGACACTCTATTTATCCTCGAGCGCCAAAACCAACTCCTGCAATACCATGACCTACGTAGCGAAATCGATAAGGGACAGCTGCCTCAAACTCAAATCTGACTAAACAGAAGTACTGATCTTCGGGAAGAGCACCTCCGCAGGGGACCACAGCTTGTGATCTTCGGCTCTCGGACCAGCACCCACTCCGACAGACTGTGCACACAACCTTGGCATCATCACTGACAGCCAGCTATCATGAAAATGACAAGTCAATGTGGTCGCCTCCTCTTGCTTCCACATCCTTCACATGCTCTTCAGATGGATCCTAATCAGCACCAAAAAGACTGTCCCGTAGGCCCTCGTCACCAGCCGCCTCGATTATGGCAACGCTCTCTATGCCAGAATCTCCACGCAGCTCTACAAAAGACTCCAGATCGTACAGAACACTGTCGTCCGACTCATCCTGGACCTCCCCAGATGGACCCACATCACCCCTTACCTCAGACACCCCACTGGTCATCCAAAAGAGATGAGAGTTCAAGATCCTCAAACACGCATACAAGGCCCTACACAACCAAGGACCATCCTACATCAACCATTGACCGATCTACAATCTACCCGCAAGACAGCTGCGATTCGCCTTTCTTGCCCTTGCACACACCCCAACATCCTTCGCAGCCGCAGTGGGGGCTTCTTCCACATTGCTACCAAGACCTGGAACGCCTTGTCCCACCACCACCTCCGTAGAGCACCCTCCCTGGCAGACTTCAGAAAGCAGCTCAATACCTGGCTTTTCGGTTGAAACAGAGCACCCTCAGTGCCCAGATACCCCTAGGGGTGATGGTGCTTGCGCTATATAAATGCTGATTGATTGAGTGTGCTGCTGTTGGATGCTGGATGAGGTCTGAGGCGGGGATACTGTAAATTTTTGGTGAGGTCTGGTGTAAATCTGGGTGACGGGCATGGATGCAGTAATTTTTTTGTGGGGTGGGGTGCTTTAGTATTCTGGTTGAGGTGTTGGGGGGCTATGCAGTATGTTTTTGGTGATGTGCTTTTGGATTTTGGACAAGGTCTGGGGGGGTGGATCAGTTTGTTTTTATTAGCGTGTTACTCTGGGAAACTTTGAGAAGTGCGTGGATGCAAAAAGATTTTGGTAGCATGAGGTGGTTCCAGATCCTGGTAGGGGCGAGGCTGTACTATGGTTTTGGTGAGGTTCTTGGAGGTCCTGGTTTGGGAGTGGCATGAATGACACATGTTTTTGGTGAGGTGAAATCCTCCAGGGTCACGGTGCAGGTGTGTGCGGCGCCATAGATGCAGCAGTTTTTTCCATGTGATGAGGGCCACGGGTTTGTGAACTGCAGGGAATTATAAAAGTGTGTAATAGGCCCGGGGGTTGGGTGGGGGTGGCAGTAATGTAATTTGTGTTGTGTGGAACAGGTAGTCAAATCGGAAGTGGAAATGTTATATACCTATTTACTGGGATAGTGGCAGCGATGAAATGTGCAGACTAGTGGAATCATATGAAGCATTTCAAACCTAGATTCCAGGGCTGTAACGCAGGCCCCTGCGGCCCCCTCGCAGTGCTTAATTTGAGCTTGGGGTTTCCGGTACTCTGAACCTGCACTCAATTGTCAACACCGGCACTTATGACAGATGTCACGTGGTGGCGGCACTCTTTTTCCAATTAAAAGATGAGCAGAACAACCAGTTGTTTTTAATGCATATTGAAATAATAAACCACTAACACCAGCCACTCAAGCCATTCTTTTAGCTTTATGTGCCTCAACAGTCTGAAATGTCACTCTTGTATCAGTGTGATGTTTAATAGTTGTGCTGGCACTGTCATTAGCAGTGCTGGCAGGGGCAATGAGTGGTACAAGCTGTGGTGGCCTCCTGAGGAGGGCTCTGGCATTTTTAAATTTTACAAATTTAGCAAGGCACCCAGAGTGAGTGAGAGTGATTGATTATTGATGGGCCTTTCCTGTCTGCAACTTGGCAGATAAAGACTCGTAAATAACATGAAAGAGTTGAGGGAGTGAAAGGATTTATGAATGTGTGAGTGAAAGGGTGGCTGGGTGATTGAAAGGGTAGATGGATTTCTAGGTGGATGAATGAGTGTAAGGATGGATGAGTGAAATAATAGATGTATTAGTGAAAGGGAGGGTGGATGGATCTATAAGTGAAAGGATGGATGGATGAATGGGAGGGAGAGTGGATAGATGAGTGAAAGGGCGGGTGGATGGACGAAAGGGCGGGTGGATGGACGAAAGGGTGGATGGAAGGACGAAAGGGCGGGTGGATGGAAGGACGAAAGGGCGGGTGGATGGAAGGACGAAAGGGCGGGTGGATGGAAGGACGAAAGGGCGGGTGGATGGAAGGACGAAAGGGCGGGTGGATGGAAGGACGGACGAAAGGGCGGGTGGATGGAAGGACGAAAGGGTGGGTGGATGGAAGGACGAAAGGGCGGGTGGATGGAAGGACGAAAGGGCGGGTGGATGGAAGGACGAAAGGGCGGGTGGATGGAAGGACGAAAGGGCGGGTGGATGGAAGGACGAAAGGGCGGGTGAATGGAAGGACGAAAGGGTGGGTGAATGGATGGATGGATGAGTGAAAGGGTGGATGTGAGTATGGGTAAGTGAAATAATGGATGAATGAGTGAAAGGGATGGTGGATGGATGAAAGGATGGCTGAATGGATAGATAGATGAGTGAAAGGATAGAGCTGGGAGGGGTCATGAACCCCCAGCTTTAGCAGCTACAGCTGGGGTAAAATTCTTGATGGGCTTCTTTCTGTAACTTGACAGAGAAAGGTGAAAGTGAGTGAAAGGGTAGATGGATGTGTGAGTGAAAGGATAGATGAGTAGATAGATGAATGAGTGAAAGGGATGAGGAACAAATGAATGGATGAACGGGAGGGTGGATGATGAGAGGATGGATGGATGGATGGTTGTGAGTGAAAGGGAGGATGGCTGAGTGAGTGAAAGGGTGGATGACTGAATGAAAGGGAGGTTAGATGGGATGAGTAAAAGTGAGGATGACTGATAGATGAGTGAAAAAATGGATTGATAGAGTAAAAGTGAATGGATAAATGAGTGAAAGGGAGGGTGGATGGATGAAAGGGTGGTTAGATCGATGATTTGGAGGGAGGGAGGATGGATGGATGGATGAGTGGAAGGGTAGATGAATGGATGAAAGAGTGTAAGGATGAGAGAGGGTGAATGAATGGAGTGAAAGGATGAATGACTGAGAGGATAGATGGAGGAGTGAAAAGATGGATGGATGGATGGATGGGTGGATGGATGGATAGGTTTAGATATGGATGGACAGACAGCATGGTGAATGACTGAAGAATAGATGACAGAATGAATGGATGACAGAATGTATAGGTGAAATTGTGGATATCGGCAGGTAGATTGAAGGATGAATGGATAAATGTTTGAATTTAAGAGACGAGAGCGCATCTGAGAACAGTCGTGATAACTTGCTTCTTTGCCTAAGGGCCATAAGAGCTTTGGTTCGAAGTGGGGGTATTTAAATTTTCTGGCTACTCCCTTGTCTGTGAGATATGGGAGCCTTGCACAGTAGCTTAGCCAGTGTGTTGTGGTTCCTAGTTCGAGGAAGGAAATAACGGCTGCTGTTTAAACAGTGGGCCCCTCAGACCTCTGGACCCCGGTGCCATTGTACCTGCCGTACCACGCCTTGCCCCGTCTCACACCACTTGAATTGTGCATGAAGGCTCCATCATTTTGTGTATCGCCGCCCCTGCTAGAATCAAGCACGCAGTGTGTGTTTACTGTTCGCCCTTTGCAAACCTATCCGAGCCCTCACGCCGACAGTCTGGCGCGTTTCATTGAAATGCCCCTCAAGAAGCGTTGGCATGACGCACTCTCTCAGTACCTGCCTGGCAGCAGCGCCGTCTCTCGAGCACGTGCGCCATATGTTGCGGGGACCTAAGCCCGCGTCAGCTCCAGCAGCTAACAAAGCGCCGTGAACCCTTAAGCGGATGCCTGCTGCGCAGACTGATTACCAGCTTGCAGCCATCCAGAGTTTAAAGTCTGAATTCCCCGAGGCCTTCGAGTGTTAATAGTGAGGCGAGGCTTGCGTTAAGAGAACAATCTTCTAACAACACGTGTAATCTGCGCTCTATGGTAACAGCCCGCAGTTCTTTTAGCAGCCGTGCCGAACGCGCTCGTGGCGATGTGAGAAATGTGGCGAGCTCTTTAAAATAGGTACCTGCCTCTCCAGGTCCTTTCAAAGCCTGCGGGGAGAAATGTAGAGCACAGCTGGCTGCTTCTGATACTGTGGTATGTTATCAAATGTTATGTCTGGGCACTTAAAGCAGTCTGCTTTAATTATGCATATATCGGGCAAATCATAGCTCTCCTACAGATGGGGTGGAGGAAGGGGTTGGGCTTGGAAATAAAAAGAAATGCGTGTCAGTAATAAAGGTAAAGATGTCCCAATTATAGGCTGTTTGGAACAAGTGTTTATGTATAACTACTTTCACTTTATGACTGCAACTCAAAGGTCAAATATCAGGTTTCTTACCATAGCACAGAATAACGTGACACAACGTTGCTTCTGTGTTCCTTATAAGAATCACTTTACAGGGGAAAGCCACGGTGCCCATACCAGCATGGCCTGTTTAATGAAGATGTATTTCACTGTATCGATTTAATCTTACATGCCCAGATTGTTGATAAATAGGTATATCACTTCTATACGTGAAAGAACAGTACTGTATAAACCATGTCTGTCTGCAGTGAACAGAGAGAAAGTAATATGCTGTCTGTTACCATTTTCGTGGCTGGCATCATGACCGCCTTAGAGTAGACACCTCTACAGCTTTTACAGAAGAAAAGAACTCTGGTAATATTCGCAAAGTATACTTGATGGGATGTCATCTCTTTATTTAGTTTTATCCCCTGGGGGTTTATTGTATTTTTTTAGGTCTCGCCTAGGCAGTCCGTGCACTGTCTCTTTGAGATATGATGTATCTCCTCTGTGGACTTTAAGAACGCCGCTTGCTTGCCATTTGTTCCTGTGTGTGCTTTTCAAAATTCTAAAATTCCGAATTGTTCACATTAGTCTCTCCTTTCTGTGGGTGGCTCGTACCCCTGGAGACTGGCCCTGTTGCATGTAAAATTGCACATTTTGTCTATTTCTGTTTGTTTTATTGCACTCCTTTTTCCATTTGCTTTGGTAACATTTTTTTTTGAGAACCGACATGGAGTTTCGATCTTGATTCCACAGTTCCAAAATCGGCAGCGCTACATGTTACACCACATCCTCTATCCAAAAATTGATTTGTTTTCCATTTTACTATGGTAGTTTTTTTTTTCTTTTAAATTGAGATTCAATTCTAAATAGTCCTATTTTACATATTAGCATTATTTTTCGGCATAATTTCTTATTTAATGCCATCTGGCAGTGTTTCATAGTTTTGTACCATTCCCAAAGGAAAGGCATGCTTTTGTACTACCTAAAAGGGGCAAAAGAGAAGATCCGTGTTAATCAGTCTCCCATGAGAGAAGTCAAATTATTTAAGCAAGAGATTACACCAACATCATGTAATGTTGACCGTCTCCACTCAGCAAGAGGCATTTCAGCTCATCTCTACTGAGGACATAATATGTCTCCAAGAAACCTGGGCGACAAGCATGTTCCCATAGAAGGATACCATGAATTATTTAAACCAGTAATAAAATCCATGCAGTTTGGGCAACCATCAGGTGCGCCCTCCATATATACCTCCACCACCTTGAATCTCAGTCAGACAAGTCGATTCTAGCAGCCCATCAGTGCAAGCCGTGAAAATGGTTAGTTGCAATATTGGTACCAAATTAAAAGCCATACTATTGTTTAACACTTACTCAAACCTGCATAAGGTTCGCAAACATGTGACACTGGAGGATGAATGCAACGCTGTGGAAGATCTTATTTGCTAAATCCACCCGCTGAGATCATTCTCATTGTAGATTTCAACTTAGCCAATCTTGGTATGTTTCATCTAAAAGATCTTAATCCATCTTTAAAGCCCTTGCCAGAGGGTAAATTGATTGACCTTTTTGTTAGCCCATAACTTAGTCCTGCTTGCATCCTAGCAAAAGCCAGACTTATAAAGACAGCAATGCACTACCCACATTTAGAGGCATTTCCACTTTGGACTACACAAACACTGCATCTACAAAGACTACGAAATCAATCCACTTCAGCCCAGTGATCAACTTTCACAATGTTTCTCCTTTCATCTAATTGCCAGATCAGCCACCCAGCTACACGCTGTGCGTGAGACCCATGGGGATGATTACTATGTGCCTCTAAAAAAGCTAAAATGGGCAAGATGAGCAAATTGGGATTCACAAAATTCACAAATTCAGTCGAATTTAAAACACTCTACAGTGGGTTTAAGGTATGGAAGGCGGTGAGAAAAATGCTAGGCTTAGGGCGAATATCACATTACACTCCCCTAAGGGATAACCCAATTCTTCTGGAAATTTTTAGAGATAACTGTATACACAGATGGAAAAAGGCAGGAATAGTACAGTTAGGATGTCTCTTCGCCCCTACCGGGATCAAATCTTTTGAAACTTTGAAAAATGACTACCAATTGGATTGGCAGGACTTTTTAAAATACCTTCAAATCAGGGACTTTCTGACACGAAAGCTAGGGGGGAGGGTATTGGGCGAAAAAATAACGCTAGTGGAGGCAATCACCCACACCAGGAAACACACTATTGGGGGAATTTACTCCCCTCTCATTGCAATGTTTCCGGATGACTTGGAGAAAACCTCACAGAAGTGGCAGGGTAAAATAGGAATATCTTCCGAAGAATTTAATCATGCCTATTCACTTTCACAAACTATTATCATATCTACCAAACTTCAGGCACAGTTTTACAAGACCTGCTTTTTCTTATATTATACCCCAGACAAAATTGCCAAATGGGGGAGTGGCAAGGGAACATGTTGCCCTAGATGCATGGTATTTAATGCTGACTCTGTACATATCTTTTCCACATGTACTGGTCTATCGACTTTAAAACAAGATATAGAGAAATTTTTGTCTGCAGTATTGCATAGGGATATAGCTCTATCTAGCGAAGTAATCTTATTAGGGGCTGTCGACCCTAGCAGCCCTAGTATAGGACATGAGCCTATCTTTATTGCAATGGCGGTTTTAAGATTATGTATAGCCTCGGCATGGTTGGATCCTATGGCACCGTCCTTCCAACAGTGGCTAGCCAGGCTATTAGCTATCTCTAATCTGGAGGTTGCCATTTATAAACGGAAAGGCAAGAAACTGCGCAAAACGGGGTTGAGGATTTGGAGTCCTCTGGTAGAATGGAGCCTAGCCCAAAGTTAATGGTTATACATTTTTATGAAGAATAATCAAATGTATGCTGAATAAGAATGCTTTTGTTGAATATAATTTAATGTGAATAATGAAGCTGTATGTATGCTTGTCTGACTCTGGTGGGGAGGGCGATAATTGTTGGAAAAAAATCTGAATAAAGATATTTTAAAAAACAGGAAGGCGACCTTCAAGTATGTCAAATGTAGAAGGGATCCTGACCCAGTCTGACATCATCTTGGGGTTATGTCATTTAAACTTTGTATCGAGCATTAAAAGGCAGTCAGGAAACAACTTATCCATTTAAAGACACTCAGTGGCTTTCTGAAAACCAATGGCACCCTGCGGAGATGGAGCAAAGCAGCAGGTTCGGCCATCTCTCATAAAGCTGATATAGAGGAAATAGGACATGCGCTCAAGCACAACTAATGGTTAAATTCTACGAAAGTGGAAATATACAGCCTTATCTTAAAGAGTCTTTAAATAGATTGACTAGACGCTTAATTTTATACCATAGACTAATAACTCTGCCGATCCAAGAAAATAAAACAAACTGGGCAAAATAACTGAAATGGCAATGTTGCAGATTTTGTGACTATAGTCGAGAATTAATGCTTCACCTACTATGCTGCGCATCAGTATTTTTAAAAGCACGTCACCCTATATTAAGACCAATGTTTTTAACTCATGAAATTCACACCTGCAAGGGTGCCCGTGCATACCGTTGAAGTATTAACAGCCTGATGGACCTCCCCCGGTTTGGATTTTTTAAAAAAAATCTTGAATGCTGCCATGAACTGCCTTTACACCCGCGCATAATAGGGGGTTAATTTAGTCTACTCGGAGTCCCTAAGATTGTTTCCTCTTTGAATAAAACCTACTCGACTGCTCTTCCTTTTTATATCCAGTTTATAATATTGTATTTTATATAGAACTGTTATTTTGAATTGTGTTATTTTACCAAGTTTTATTAATTGCCACAATAAAGGTTTTACTTACTACCTAAAAGTGGCAAAGCCCAATTTTATTTTGCATCACTGTTTATGCCACAAACACTGTTTTTACATATTTTTGTAGTGTAGTATTACGGAGTGTTTGACCTAGGATGTAACAAGGTCAAAAACATCTTTTAAAGCATTGTGTTCACTTTCTATGCACCCCTTCCGTAGAACTTTGTTTCCTGCCTTCTACTGGTTTCGTGAACCATTTGCAAATTAATAATCTCGTAAGCCTTAGGTACGCGTTCATCGTCCTAAGCAAGGCTATGGTACACATAGCCTCATTTACTTCTTGTAATGCCTGTTTCAGGGAAGCAGATTGTGTTTAAAGTTGCGCACAACTGTGCAAAACCCAGATTCTGACCAATCTAAGAATGATCATGAACAAGCTATCGAAAGCATGATTAGTGGTGCTCAAACTCTTTTTTTTTCATTTTTTTTTTCATGGAAAGTCATTTGGAGAACCTGGATACATTTTAAGATTTGTTTTTAAAACATCAAAACCCTATCCTAGTGTACACAATATTAATATAAATAATAGGAAAGCAACAAAATTCAGTAAAAGTATAAAAAAGTAAATAGTATTGTAACCTTGTTAAAATCATAACGCTTTTGTTTATATCAATATTTACAATCTCACCCTGCCCTCTTTGGCTAACCAAACTGATCTTCGCACCAAAGAAAGGGTCTAATTTGAGTTTCAAAGATGGATCACACCTTCTTTAAACCAATAAGCAATGCTCAGTATAATGGCAGTGTCTGCTGTTCACACCTACATTGACAGGCTGACCGATAAGCCAGCCGAATGAAGGATAAATGTGCCTTCTGTGGCCTGCAGTGAAAGGAATGAAATGTTGCTCGGTATGGCCTCTGTCCCTGGTACTCTTGTACTAAGTTCCTCTCTTTCTCTCACACTATTCTTAGCTATTCTAATGTATCTGATCATTGCTGAATCTTTTAAAATAAACAATTGGCAGAAGAGGCCTTGGCACCTAATATCTTATATTGTGTGAAACCGGGCTCATTGCTTAATAATAAACACGAAGTCAAATGATTAGCTTTCAAACATTTTTTGTATTTATTTCAAGCCCTTTATTGGAACTGAGAACCCCATTCATGTAGAATGACGTGAAAATATTCAAGCAGACTTGATTGTCGCATCGTGATGAATAGTGGCACAAATAAAAGTGCATTTTATATTCGTCATTTTATATTTAGTCTAACCTATGTAATTCAAAAAGGAGAATACCAGGAAGGAAAAAAGACACGGAAATTAGACCAGCATTTGGCTTTCTTTAGTTGGGACCGACATGACTATGTAGGGACATAACTTGCTACAGAGGCATTTATGATCTCCACCCATAGGGGAATGAGTGCTTCAGCATACTCTTTCAAGAGGGAAGGGGGCAGAGGGTGCTAGGAGTAACGTGAAGATTCTGTGTCACAGGGACATGTCTTGACAAGAAGATGGGTTTTGAGTCAGAATGGGTACAAAGGCTTTCAGAGATTGAGATGATCATTTCTGATCTGATGGCTCTCATTCTTGGAGTTCTGCTAGACCGTCCCAGTTTGGTTCATGGACAGATCTGGTCTTGGCAAAGGGCGTGGTGGCTCCATGAACCTGTTCATGTAAGACACTGTAAAATCCTATGAGTTTATTCATTGATTTCCGAAGTGAAGCTCTGAAAATGTCAGATTTTTAGTTGATAGAAGAGTTGTTCTGTAGGATTTTCTGTCTGGATGTAGTGTCACAGATAATAAAGTAATCCGATCAGTCAACAGCCTAGAGATTGACGCTGTGTATTTTATCTTTTTTAGTCTGTATGTCACAATGTCAAAGTCCATAATATTGACCTGCGCATATATCCGCTCCACAGCATCGTCTACCACTGCATTGCAACGTAAGCATGTATAGGGAGGTTTAGATTTACTCTTGTAACTTCACATCTACTTACCATGACTATATAGTGGTATTCGACATTCTGAAGTCGATATAGGTGCAGTTCGAATATACATCTAAGGTATTGGGACTTCCCAACATTTTATTTCAAATGTATAGAACTAGTGTAGATATTTTCATAAGTATGGCCGTTTTGCAGTGTTGTAACAGATCGTACTCCTGCAGGAAAGATTTTAAGGGCTGAAATCTCTGAGAAATATGTATTTACAAGAAGACAGGAGCTGAGTTATCGTTAAATAAATTAGTGACTCGACAAATGTATTTCTGTGGTCCGCAACATGATATTTAGTTTGTTGTAGGTATTAGACCTGACATCCTTGGCGTGATATTCCCCCCCAAACATTTTGCCTGCAGTCCAAGTTCTTGTTGAATTTGCTATTGTTGTTGGCACTTTACCCCTACTAACCAGAGGTAACATGATTGTGCTTTTTCCCTAAAACATGGTAAAATTATCCCACACCTAATTGACACATTTAATTTACATAAGTCTCCATTGAATGGGACTACAAGTACCTAGAGCCTCTAAATAAAATTATACTAGTGGGTTGCAGCACTCATTGTGCCACCCACCAAAGTTACCTTTTAAAACGTGTCTCAGACGTGCCATAGCAGCCCGTAGTGCAGTTTAAACTGTATTTTGACTTGGCAAACCTCTTACAAGCTGGCAGACATTAAAACCCAATTAAGGGGAATAGTCCCTAGAAAAAACCGGAAGTCCCTTATTTGTGTCCCCCTATCTGAACTGAAACCAACCAAAGGAAAATAAAATTCAGAAAATGGAGCAAGAAAACTCAATTAGTGGGATTTTTCCTTTGGGGAAAGGGCCCTTAGTACTACATCTCCGGACATGTATAGGACACACAGAATTTAAAAAAATTATTAGGTGTGGCCTCACACCACCCCAGGTGTCATGCTTCATCATCGGCCATACCTCATTCAAAAAATAAACTTCTAGTTATGACTGGGAACCTCACGATATAGAAGAGATATGTTTGTAAGTGTGGGTGAATGTGTAAATAGGATTTGAAAAGGTTAAACATCCCTGTGCCTAACCCCAAGGCTTGTCCTCTATTGTGATTCGGTCTAAGGGATGATTAAAAACAACAATGACGCACATGATGTGCAAGTATCCCTGCCTCTGAAGGGGTTAACATGTTTCAGCCTTTCACCATGCTTTAAACAAGCCTAGGCTTCCTGCAGGACACCAGATCCTTATTTTCCTAATTCCTAACTGTAAACACACATTACCAATCCTACGCCATTAGACACACAATACTTGTTCGTATGGTCCTGTGAACCAGCATGTGCTGCAGTTGCATGTTTTACTGGTCCTGCAAAATTGCGAAAAAAAACATAAGCGGTCATCAATAAAACTACCTAACTGGAGACCTAGAAAGACTAGGCATTTAAATAATAAAAGAGAGAGACGTGAATTGTTTTGTGTCTGAAAACTATTTGTTACTATTGTTTTCACGTTTGGTGCACACAGGAAACCACTGCAAACCTGTGTGGATAGTGCAAACCATGCAGAAATACTACCATACAACTCTTGAATCTGTTGCCTTAACTATTACTATAAAGAGTGTCCCATAGAGTGGTTTGAGGGGAATCCTTGCAGTCACACACTGTGAGATAAAAATATCCAGACAGAGCATGGTTGTTAAGCCATCTGTAATTGTTGGTCACAGGAGAAGAAATGTGCCTGCCCCCGCGGATACCCAGCACTTAATTTGTCAAAGGTAATGCCCCTCTGTTACACCTACAGATGTCTGATGATCCTTTCGAATGTTAGCTAGTCATGTAATGAAGCGACGTTTTAAAGCTTTTTGCCTTTACTAACGTGTTCCAGTTACGTGGGACGAGACTCTGCCCACATAAGCCTATGACATGCTGACATCATTCGGTGCATTGTGTGCCATCGAGGAGGATGGGGACTGAAGAATTAGAAATCTTTCCCCATTCTAACAAGAAATTCTCATGCCATGTACGTCCACGCTCCGAAATGAAATATGAGGGTGGAAATGGGAGTTTGTCTGCTGCTCTGGTTTCCCCACACGCCGCGCACGAAAACCACGAGTAAGTTTTGCGACCTGGGGCTGGTGGTGGCCAAAAGGGAAATTACTCTACACTGGAAGTCGAGGACTGGTCCCAGCTTCGCGAGGTGGAGAGCGACCTTCACCAAATGGGCGGGTAGCGAGGGCACGCTCCGGCTGCAGCTTGCGCTACGGGGAAACTATGAAAAGGCGCTGGCCATGGCACGTGCATGGGAAGCACTAGTGGTTGACCTCCAGGGGGTGGGGAACAGAAGGGGAGGAGGACATTGAAGCACTGGAACAACCGGCGGAAACCTAGAGGGGGAGAGGCACTTGCTGGCATGCTCATGAGGGCGGGAGGGCTTTTTTTTTTTCTTTTTCCTCTCTGCTTTGAGCCGGTCTATGGGGGTGGGGAGTAGCCCGCGGCCACTAACACGGCTACTTACAAGAGAGACTTATCCTGGTACCTGCCAGTATGGCACACTGACATGTGGGTGGGGGGGGCATTTGTTTAGGGGGGTGTTAGGGGACAGCGCATTGGTAGTTGGGAGTGGTTTAGATTGTGCTCTGCAACGGTTTCTATAAGCGGGAGACGGCCACTGCTATGATGAACATTGTGGATGACAATTGTAATTGAGTAATGCAATAAAAATTGTTTTTGCAACAAAAAAAAAAAGATAGTTAGTACCAGAGACTTGGTCTACCCGGTGGAGGAAACCTTATTTTGTGAATGTTTGTTTGGTAAAATGTAAAACAGTTCTACATGGTTCTTTTGCCACCATGAATTTAGACTCTTACCCTGTAATCCATCCTAATGCTAAGGCCTTTTCTTTTATACTATGGATAATAGCTCTGAATTGGTGTTGGGATCTATTTTTAGCTCTTTGTGTCAGATAGAAGGCTTTTGCATTCATTATCATACATTTCCCTAGACAACAATGGCACCCTCTTTATCTTTTGGTTTAATGACCAAATCGTTGTTGTTCTCCACGGATTGTCATGCCACTCATTCGGTGTAGGATACATTATGAAACAAATTATCTTGTCTAATGTTGAGATTTTCCTCATTGTAGATAACCTCTCGTTCAAATTCCAGTATTTCTGCTGCTATCGGTTGTGTAGGGTGTACAAAAGTGGATTTATTGCGAGTCCAGTGGTACGTGTCGGTGACTCCTGCTCCTCATTATCCTGAAAAAATGGTTTTAATCTCACTTGCCGGAAGAATTGAGCCAATTCACACCGGAGACCGAAACGTTTTTAGGCAGAGGCAAAGTACGGGGCAGGGGCAAACAAAATGACAACACCAAAGTACAGTGGGCAGAAGAACCACTAATAATAACAAGAAACAAGGGCCAAAGGAGCCAGTAGAGCACAAGCAAAATGACAACCCAGTTGTGAATCTAAGTTCTACGGTGCTTACTAAGTAGTGCCGGGTATCCTGAAGGTAACTGAGCTTTCCAACTACCTTAAATCTAAACTAAACTGTGTTAGGCTTTACTTGGACTCTGCCATGCGATGGCAAGTTGGCTGGGTTTGATGGCGTATTGGGCTGGCTTTGATTTTTGACTTTGATTTCTCCTGATTTTCTATTTTTTTTCCTTAAACTTTATTTTTCAGATTTTAAGATACAACACAGGAGTAATAAGAATGAGTCACAGCACACGGTGGGTAAAACACGGGAAAGCACTCACCATTGCATCCAGCATTCACTCGCACTGTCAGTTTCTCGCAGGGAGATGGTTTGTCATTCCATCACTGTCATGTACTCCAGTCTCTAGGAGTGGGGGTAGGTTCGCTCCCTCCCTCCACAGGCTCATTTCCATAGTATTCATTATCATCCAGGCTGTCGCTATCATCTGTTGCTGAGGCAGTGTCTGGGTCCAGGAGCCTATCACACGAGCTTCACCAGACAACAAGTAGCTCCTCGCCCACCTTATCTAGTCTACAGCACTTTATGTGGACTTCCTCAGCTAGGGACGTCACTGTGCCAGTATTCTATCTTGGGGGCACGCTGGCCCATCCAAGTGATGGCAACCCTGTGCCTAGCCAGTGCTAACTGCAGAAATTTGTATAACATTTTGGGACCATTGGTCTGTTTAATGTTTCCCAGCAGACAGCACTGGGGCAGCCTCTCTATTCTTAGCTGTGTGGCCTGCGCTAATTCGTCTACCACTTCAGATAGTGTGTTGCAGAAAATTGCAATGTACTAGTTTGGAGCTGGCATTGCTAGAGACTAATCGAGTAAGCTCCCAAATTCTTGCCCAGTCCCTATCTTCCAGTAAGGTCACTAAGTGGGCATCCCAGGCTGTACGAGCCTGCATCTGTCTACCCGCCGCAGTGTCAACCCTCATGGCTTTGTACAATAGGGTTATCAGATGCCTACCTGTCCCGCAGGACCGCACGATTCCTAGCACGTGGTGGCTCCTGGGGCTACAGGGAAAGAGGACCAGGTCAGTTTGGCCACCTTGGCCGAACCCGTATGGTGCAAGAAGTGCCCTGGCCCCTTTGCAAACTCCGCTTGTGCCTCCTCAAAAGTGATAAGATTCTCCCTGGGGTGCAGATCCCCTAGTAGGGCACACCCACCCTCCCTCCAAGCTTAGACGGGGGGGCGTATTGGTCTTCATTTCCCTGATTGGTACTACAATCCATATCGGCAGCTCTTGGTGGAATGGGGCACACCTCAGCACCGCAGTTCCAAGTCGTCTGAGACCCCTGCTCTCTCCATTAACAGCTCTGGTTGCTGGTCTGCCTCCACTGTCCCTGCCAGCAAAAGCTTCTCCTAACTGTCTCCTGCCTCAAGCCATCGTGCCGCTTGCTGGAAATGCGCGGTTGTAGTAATACAAGTCTAGCTGCGGCACCTCCAGTCCACCCTCCTACTGTCTAGTCAGCATAGCCAGGGCTACTTCTACCCGCCCACAACAAGGAGATGAGGATGAGTCCAGTTGCCTGAACACCCTCGCCGGTTGGGGGCAAAGCGAGTTCTGCAGAACGTATAGGCAACGCAGCAGGTGCACCATCTTGGAGATGGCCAGCCAGCCCATCAAAGACAGATGGAGTACATTCCAGAATGTTACAGAGGACCTCAACAAGTCCTGCACCCTGTCATGTTGAGGCGCAGTGGCTTTCTCCTGATTATGCTGATATGTGCCTCAGGCAGGGGTGTGTGTATATAGCTGACACGAACAAGGCAATACAACAAAATGCTCTTTATCACCAAAGTCCAACCATGCTCAAGGAATAGCTTTTTAAAGTGTTCTTTAAAAGTGAAGGTGGCGTGGCCAAGATGGCGGCGAGGTGAGACGCATCCTCTCGTCTCTCCCTCTGGCCGTCCGAGAAAGCACCAGGTCTGGGCCATCTATAGCCTACACTGGGCCGGAATTCTGAGCGGGGCTGCATGCTGATTGAAGACAGCCCCCGCTCTGCCCTTGAAAGCCTTCTGAGCAGCGGCGGATGCCGCGTAAGGGGAGAAACTGGGCCTGCGACCGGAGGTCAAGCCGTGGCCTAAAGTTGTGGACTGCACCGGACCTGCGGAGAGGCCCGGAGGTGGGCAGCGTCGGGTCTGGTGCCTCGCTATACATTCTCACCGTGGGGAAATATTATCGTCGCATTTTCTCTGCAGCACACAGTGCGGGGGGCACGACCGGCTGTGGCCGTGATTTATGAGCCGCGCGCTCGCATCACTGGAGGTTACCCATCAACCGGCGGCCACCCCTGTCTGATCGTGACCGACAGCTCGAGACCGCTTCGGTCTGTGTCTACGCCCCCAGAAGTGGGTGATTGTTCCCGGGGCCTCCCTTGCCCGGAGCACCGTGTGGGTCCGCACTGAGGCCTAGACGGCCCTTGAAGGAGCATGTGAGTACCTGGGACGGTCTTGCGGCGTGGTCCTTGCAGGGCCCTCCATTGCAACTTGCGGGGCTTGCTGTTTGCCCACATCATCCTGTGGTGGACTTTTGGCAGGTGCCCCCGCACTTCTGTGGGGGGGGGGCCATACGCACAGACCCTGAGCTCGCAGCCACAGGTGGGGGGGGGGGGGTGAGCGCGACCGCTGGTAGATGTGGCCGCCAAGGGTGTAGCCCGGCGCACCGCAGAGGCCCCCCCTTTCTGGACAAGCACTGCAGTATACCGCATTGGGTCGATTGGCACCGATGTACGTGACTCCGACCCTGAGGACCCAGCGGGAGAGTGCCGGTTCCCACGCCTCGCCAGCCGTGAAGTGATTTTGCATCGCAGGAGCCAGTCGGGACTTAAGACGGCAGCTTTGAGCAGGAGGCGAGGCCTTGTCATCCACGCATTCTGCAGACTGCACACCTTAGTGGGTTGCCTGGATAGTCCTTTTTAGTGTTACAACCTCGCTCGGGCTGGAGGTGTCCCCTACTGCTGCTGGCACCGGGAGGCCCCTGTTCTGCAAGTGCCTCCTGTTCTGCGAGTGCCCCCCTCCCTGCCCTATCCACATTGTTTGGTTCGGAGTGGGAGCCCTTGGTAATTACATTAGACCTGTCTGCCCCTGTGACTTTGGCGCTTGGCGCAACTCTACCACGGGGACACTTCCTAGCGACCTCAGCGCCCTTCCCAAGTGCCTGGGTGGGGCTGCGAAGTGACACACAGCCTACGCCATATTCCACGTTCCCTCCTGACTTGGGCAGCACTATGCCCTCCACGCAGGGGAAGAAAAGTAAGTCCCTCCAAGAGCTTTTCGCGTGCCCACGGGGGGGGGGGGGGGGGGGGGAGACAACATCTGCTCCTGCAAAGCAGAGCGACGCCACCTCGATATCAAAGGGTGGCCCTAAGGAGGAACCAGTAACGCAGGTCTTCTTGGAATCTTTGTTCTCGGCCCTCACTGTGAAGCGGGATCTCAATGTGGAATTTAAAGATGTCCGCAAAGAAATGGATGGCATAGGGGAGCGCGTGGTAGCCTTGGAGGACAAAAGTGACGCATGAGGCAATGAGGTCTCTTCCTTACAACAGGAAATTTTCTGCATACACGACCAGCAAATGCTCCTCCAGACTCATTTAGAGGATTTGGAGAACTGCTCCAGACATCATAAAGTACGGATCCGCGGAGTGAGACCCAATGAGGAAGCCGGCGATATATTCACATACGTGCGTGAACATTTTAATCGCATCTTGGGTAACCTCGTGGACACTGAGCTCAGGATTGATAAAGCACATTGTGTGGGTCTTCCCCGTTCCGACAATGCCCCACCAGCGGACATACTTGTCTGTGTCCATGATTTCCGCACCAAAGAGGAAATACTCCATAAAGCCAGGACACTGCATCGGATCACGTTTAGGGACCAAACACCGGTTCTATATCAAGATCTTGCTGCCCTCACACTCCAAAAATGTAAAACTTTCCGTCCCATCACTACGGCGCTACGCCAACGCAGCATTGCATACTCCTGGGGCCACCCATTTCGTCTTATATTCCGCTATGATGGCAAGTTCTACCAACTGTGCTCCCTGACAGAGGCCAGCAGATTGCTTGGATTTGAAATATCGGTCGAGGAGGACGGCAGTGACACACAAGACCGAGGGTCCAGCGACGCGCAACAGCGCTGCAGGCAGCAGCGACTAAGACACCGCTCCAACCGCCCACGGTCCCCAGACCCTGCCGAGATCACAAAGGGACAGCAGGAAGCCTTGGAGGCGTTACCAGAAACCGTCGCTAAGACAAAGTCCTAGTGAATGGGCCTGGGCCATATATCTTTTTTCTTATCTACTCTGTATCTCGGGCGGTTTCGGTGGGGTGGCGGGGGGGTGCAATAGGCAACACAACTCCCGTATCAATGTTTAACCTGATCTTCCGTGGAAGACTGACTGCAACCAGGACTTTAGATTCGTTTTGGCACCTGTTATGCCGGGGTTTTTAAAATATTTTCAGGGGCTGTCCTTCTTTCCTCCCTCCTGCGCTCCCCATCAGTCTCCCAGTTCTCCTGGGAATAGCTTCCCGAGATGGCAACATGCTCCCTTTGACCACCCTGCGACGCTACATCGGAGCATTGTATCCTGCCTGAGGCTGCTCACGCTTTCTTACGCACGATATTCCCTGCTGTAGATGCCACCTCATAGTCTTAAAGTCCTCACATTCAACGTGAGGGGGCTTAACAATCCCATCAAGCACCGTGCGATTTTGGCTTATCTGGAGAGCTCAGGGCCTGACATATGCCTATTGTAAGAAACGCATCGGTTGGTTAAAGATTGTTACAGGCTCCGGTCTCGCGCTTTCCCGACACAATTCTTTTCCTCTGGACCATCTAAATCTGCAGGGTTGGCTATCCTGATCTTCAGGGCTTTTAAGGGGAAAGTGGTACAGAAGGAGGCTGAAATCAAAGGCAGACTGCTCCCCTACCAATTTACGATCGGGGAACACACGCTGATTAGAGGGTCCATCTATGCCCCTAATGAAGGGCAGGAGCGTTTTCTACTTGAAGCACTGAGCGAAGCCACGGCTACGCCTGAACGCAAGCTTCTCCGGGGGAAGGGGGACCTTAAATTAGTTTTTAATAACGATCTGAACAAGTCGGTGCAGCGCTTTGGCCAAGTGAGTGCCCTTTCTCGCTCTGGATTCGCTAGATTGGAAGACCTTAGCTTGATGGATCTGTGGACATATTATCACCCGTAATCCAGGAAATATTCTTACTACTCCAGCGTCCATAGGACTTATGCTAGATTGGATTATTTCTTAGGTACTAAGACTCTCAGGGACATCGCAACCTCTTCAGACATTCTAGTTGCCACCTTATCGGACCACGCTCCTGTAGTGACTACACTGACTCTACCCCTGGCCCAGCAGCCTACCCGGCGGTGGCGCTTCCGCGATACACTTCTACATCGTGCCGACACCCTTGCCCAGATTCAATGCACACTCGATGACTACCTATTCCATAACGACAATCCTAACACACCTATCTCCATTAGATGGGAAGCTCTGAAGGCAGTGGTTAGGGGGTCAATTATTGCTATCTCCTCTGCGGACAATGTAGAACGCAAACACAAGAGGGAAGACCTCACCCAGAGAGTTTGTGAGCTAGAACTGATTCACCAACATACTGGGGCTACGGGCATTTGGCGTCAATTGAAGGCAGCTAGTTCGCAATTAGCTGCCATAAAGCTGAATACGTTGTGCTACGCCTGCGTCATTCCTTCTATATCGGTGGGGACAAGTGCGGTTGGCTGCTAGCGCACAAACTGAGGGAAACCCAGCTGCGCGAGGAGTTCCAGGAAATCAAAGATCAGGATGGTCGTTTACGCACAGAGGACTCTGACATAGCCGAGGCGTTCCGTGATTTTTATGCACAACTGTATGATGAGCTGAAGGGTATAGATGCCTATATGGATCAGGTTACTCTTCCCAGACTGTCCCAGGCGCAGTCTGAACACATAGAGGGAGATCCGTCCGGAAGCAGTTGTCTCTGCATTTCTCGCTTGAAATCAGCTAAATCTCCTGGCCCGAACGGCTACACAGTGTCTTTCTATAAGCAATTCTGTCCCTCGCTTACTCCTCTCCTCACTCTCCTTTTTGATTCTTTTGCGTCTTTGGGGGCGATTCCTCCTTCTATGCTGGAGGCGGCTATTGTGGTTATTCATAAGTCTGGTAAGTATAAGACGCTTTGTGGGGCATACAGGCCCATCTCCCTTTTAAATATTGACCTAAAGCTTTACACTAATATTCTGGCGGCCCGTCTGGCTCCCTATATTCCTGGTATAATCGACCCCGAACAGGCGGGTTTTATACCTCAAAGACAGACCAGCGATAATACGAAGAGAGTCCTCCACCTCATTGAAAAAGCTTCTCGCATTCCAGGAGACTACATGCTCCTTGCCAATGATGCCGAAAAGGCATTCTATCGCGTGCATTGGCCCTACTTGGAGCAGGTGATAATCCGTTTCGGCCTCGGAGAGAAGATGAGGACCCATATCCTCAACTGTTATTGCGACCCCCTCAGCCGTGGTACGGGTAAATGGGCATACATCTACCCCCTTTCCCATTCATAGAGGCACTAGACAGGGGTGTCCACTGTCGCCCCTCCTCTTTGCTGTATACATGGAGCCCCTGGCGCAAAGAGTTCAGGAGCATCCACAGATCACGGGTATACGCTTTGGCAGTGACATCCATACTATCAGTTTGTATGCAGATGATGTCCTGGTCACCCTGACAGACCCTGCAATAGCTCTGGGCGCCTTTCTGGAGGAGCTAGACTCCTTTGTGAGGGCGTCTGGGTTCAAAGTTAATCTCACGAAGTCCACAGCTCTGAATCTCTCCTTATCGCCCCAGCTGCTGGCAGAACTCCAGGCTCGCCATCCCATATAGTGGTCTAACGAAACGGTTCCCTATCTGGGAATCCAACAAGCTCCTACATTACAAGGAAGGAGGTCAGTCAATTACAATACCTTGGAAACATTATCCTATCTCTTGGATGGGGTGCATTGCGGCCATCAAAATGACAATTCTCTCCAAACTCCTTTATCTTTTTCAAACACTCCCTCTACAGCCTCCCACTGGGTGGCTTCAGCGGTTACAGTCTGAGCTCTCTCAATTTATTTGGCAAGGCCGCAAGGCTGGTCCAAATGAAGAGGGCCTGGGGATTCCTGATCTCGCGCTTTATTTTAAAGCAGCACAGTTACGGCATTTAGTGGAGTGGAGCCGGGCTGAGTAAGAGAAACACTGGCTTTGCCAAGACCGTGGGATAGCAGGCACCTCTCTGATGAAGATCCCTTTCCTTAGGAAGCCTCAACGTCCTCCCAACCTTTACTTCTCCCAATTGACTCGCTCTACTCTTTTGGTTCGTAATCGGACTAATAGACGACACAAGCTGACGACTTTCCCTTCCCCACTCACTCCTCTCTTTGGCAACTCTGACTTTGACCCTGGGATGGAAGAGACATCTTTCCCTCTGTGGAGAACCACTGGTTGCCACACGTCACGTACTCTGTACGATACAAATGGTGTCATGCCTTTCGCACAGCTACGCACTGATTATGGTCTCCCTGAATCTGAGCGCTTGCATTATTTGCAGTTAATACACTGGGCCTCGCACCCTGACAATAGATCGCAGGCCCATGGGCAACTCACTCAGTACGAGAGATGGTTGACCACACGCTCATTGGACAAGAAGCTGATTTCAGACCTGTACAGAATGCTTCTGTCCTGCTACACTCATACCTTCCATGCAGGTCGAGCTTGATGGGCAAGAGATTTAGGCTGAGATTTCACTAGTAAGGAATGGGAGGGGATCTGTTATAGGGCGCAACACACTGCGACTCACATAGGTCTCACTGAAACCTTTACTAAGCTAGCATATTACTTGTATTACACCTCCGAGCGGCTTCACCAATTTGATAGCTCACATAGCCCGGATTGCTGGAGAGGGTGTGGAAAAGTGGGCGCATTTGTCTATCTGCTATGGGATTGTGAACATTTGACCCCTTATTGGACTCAGGTTCTCCATGAAGTCGACAAGTATTTAGAAACGGAGCTTCCTCGGCTCCCGGAGTATGTACTTTTGGGGGTTCCTAATCCGCTTACCTATCCTTTGAAATCCAGGAGGCAGAAACAGATCACGCTTGCGCTGTGCACCACCACCCAAAACATTCTCACACATTGGAAATCTACACGTATTCCAACACATGCCGGGTGGCTTCACCGAATGTGGCATATATTAGGCATGGAAAAGATCTCGCTCACCATGGCTAGCAAAGGCTCGGGGTTCACCGAACTATGGCAGCCTCTCCTGGCCCTTTTGGCTCAGGACATCAGGGAATTAACATGCTGTAGCTACCTGCGCCTTCTGCGTCTTGCAACACCAAACACTCCTACTTAAGGGGTTAGCCTCACTATAGCTATTGTGCCGCTCACATACCGATTGGCCGGGAATGGTGGGTGGTGGTGGGGGGGGGGGAGCTCTACTCCAATCCTTTTCTTCCTCCTCTTTTTCAGTTTCTGGCTAAGGACGGGGGGGCTTTGTTTCCTTTTTTATTTTTATAGATTGCTGTTTGTAATTTTGTATGTCATTCAATTACACTGGGGCCCTGCATGGCCTAGTTGGCTGCATTGCCCCTTCTATGCTGGTATAAAGTAATTGACATTTGTTTAAATAAAAAGATTTAAACCATAACAGTGAAGAACGTGTAAGATAGCCCAGTGGCCTGAGTGCCCACCCAAAGGCCTGCAGTTCACAGGCTTCAGTCCTGGGATGCCATCTGGATCTTTCATTCTCATAATGTCAAGAAAACTATAACATTTCACTTGAACGCCTAGAGAATTAATGTTGTGGTGCGTTATGAAAATAAGAAATGGTATGCAGTTCCTGAGTGGGTCAAAAGGGGTTTGTAGTAGAGAGAGGTGGATAGAGGATAATGTAGTCCTATATCATGGAGTGGGGAGTGGGAATTATCCTTTCGGAACTAGGGCCCTCACACACCCAGCCAGCTAGATGTCATGCTTCATCATTGGATCTGCTCCTCGTCGGGTCGGCGCTGCAATCCCCAACGGGCACCCAATGAGGGGCTCTTTAGTGGAGATCTTTTGTTCCTGCCGTTTGGTGAGGTGTGAGTAAGGGGCCTAGGAAAGTGTAGATGTAGTGTAGTGAAAGTGTGGGCTAAAAAAAGGATAGGTAGTCCTAAAGATATTTTAATAAGATGGCTCCCACCTGATTAAAAGAAGGAAGAGTGGCGACTTATCTGAATGTAATGTTTCCAGATCCTAGCGCTCTACTCTAAAGGGGTCAACATGTTTTTTGGCTAAATCGTCCTACGGATCTAACGGCAGTTCATCAGGACCATGTGTAAACCATCTACACCCAGTGGTAGTAGTGGACCAATCTACCTACCACGTGTCAGCTAGCTCACAATGCCACTATAATCTCCTCCTATCGGGGAGAGAAAAGTTTCTGGCAACCTCAGAACATGACCACCCTGATCCCCCAGAATCGTGGAAACAATATACTACCTTTCGCTCAGTCACTCGTGCTCACGTAGTTTGTCTCAGAGATGCACAGAATAAACAGGCTGGGCGTTTCAATAAGAATTTATTGAACAGTTGTTATTCTAGTGAAGAATAGATGAGCTGCAACAACCATTAGACTGTAGCAGAGATATATTATTAGCAGTACTACGAAAGTAAAGGAATGGTACAGTTCTACCATTTTGCAGTAATCATGAATATATACAAGTACATAAAATCCATGATAATAAGTGCGTACTCTTACGATGCCTCCCTAACTAGCAGGGGCGGCTGGTGTTAATGGGCGAAATGGGCGTCGCCCCCCCCTGCCCCTACCACTCTGAGGGGGGAGGCAAAAAGAGAACTTAGAAAATCGCCAGAGGCTTAAAACAAACTACTGTTTGCTGTTGTTCTCTTATTTTGTATGGGCAGCTGACTGTGAATGATGAACTTTGCAGATGCCCTGCTGTGTATTGTGCCTGCTGGGCGAAGTATTCTTCGACCTGCTGGCACAAGCTCCAGCTGTGACATCAGGGCAAAGGGCGTGCCGATTTTCAATGCTGTGAATAGGTTTGGATTTCGGGCGCTTACACAATGGCCCTGGGAGGAGTTCACAGAACTCCATTCATTTCAATGACAGGGGGCGGGGCAGGCTGAGAAGGAGAACGAGGTAATGGGTGGTAACAATTGAGTCATCACGACAGGGGGTGGGCTGTAGGAGGGGTGGAGCTGGATTGTCTGATTTGTGCTTCCCACGTTGCAGTTATGCAGGACGCCATTTCCGCACCAGTCAGACTTGTGGTTTTGGGAGAACCAGTGCACTGCAGATGGCGAGTGAAGATTGAAGGAGTCGCCTAACTTGAAGGCTTGAAGCTTTCCCCCATTTCCAGCGATGCCTCGCAGCCTCAACGAGCAGATATGTAAAAAACAAAGTAGCAGCCAGCCCCCATGGGGAAACAAGTAAGCAACTCGCTTGGGCTTGGCCTTTTTTGAAGTTTTTTGCATAAACTTCTGTTTACTGTTGCTTCAACTCTACCAGAGAGGAACTTTAAAATTAATGACACCTGTTCTTTCTTCCATGGCAACAGCAATTAACATGTTTATTCTTTATGTGCTGGCTATTAGCTTCCGTTTCAGTTCTCGGTCATTGAAAATGCTTACAGATTGAAATACCTGGCACACGCAGAATTGGAAACGTGCCGCCTTTTATCACTGGGTGAATTAATTACATTAGGACTGGAGCATCGTTCGACATTTCCATGGCGGACGGATGTAGACCGATATTTCTCTTCATATATTTAATACATGCCAGCCTTTTTATTTTTTAATCTTCTGCTCGCTTTTAACAAGTGCGTGTGCACTTCTCTAAACTGATTCGAAGGATGAAAAGCAATAGGATCAGGGTGGCCAAAATGACGCAGTTTGCAGTTTTTTTTTTTTTATCGAAGCACAGACCCCCCCCCCCCCCCCCTCCCCTGACCATCCCACCCACTTAGCCAGCTTCTCGCCCTGTTGACAAACACACTGCTTTGGCGCGCACATGAAACAGGAGGATTGTGTCTGAATCTTGCAGTGCAGCTCCCATACTCCTCGTTTTCCTCACAGCCGTTCATGGAAGATAGAGGTAGATTAAGATTTAAAAAAAGAAATCGAGAGAACATATTTCCCCCTTTGGCTTGTACTGACTTGGGGGCAATTTCAGGCCGCGGGAGAAACCTAAATAAAAGCCATGTTTGGCTTTCGAAATTCAAGCGGCTCCCACCTGGATCCGGTCTGTTGCTGCCATGTATGCAACCCACAGCCATGCCCTGCTCTCACCCTGAGAACACTGTTTCACTTGTAGGCGCTATTGCTCTTCTTTATAAAAGCTCTTTTCATATTTGCAGAATTGCAGTTTTAAATTGTAGCGTGAACTTGACCAGAATGTATTGGAGTGCTTTACCTGTTACATTACACAAGAACACATTTTGTGTTTTTTAGCCACGAGGAGATTGTGATCTTCCTAGGATGCTGTTGAACTGATGCTGAGACTTAAACCTGGTTCTCTAGTTTCCTCAGCTGCAACTCTATTATCCCACATTTGCCCTGCCGTCATCGGTCTGAGCTACAGCCTTCTGGAGGAAGGTGAGGGGTCAGAGGCCTGGACAATAAGCTATCCCTCCACGGTTACCTTCTGAGCAGAATTTCCCACTTTTATTTCCTTCCCTGGGTTAGTTTTTATACATCAGCCTAAACTTTCACAAACGAAACTGTCTAAAACCATGTGGAAGTCGGCTGAAACAATTTTTAACAACTTTTAGCAATGCAGACTGGCACATATGCATGGTACTGAGAAGGCGCCACCAGTATGGGCCTTGAGGCAAGGGTGCTAAAGTTTTAAAAAGTCTATGGTAGTGGGCCCAGCCCCACAGTGCCCAAAAACAAGCAAGGAAAATAGGCCCCCATCATCTGTCTTCTTAGTTCAAAAACACCTTTGGGGTACAGAGGGCCCTTGTGCCACAGTACCTGCTGCACTAATGCCTTTTATGTTGCTGCAACCATGTGGAATAGTCACACTTCCAATTTCACAATTGCTTTATTGACCTTGCTTTTGTCAAATTTGTTTGGAAATGCACCATTTGCCCACTCTTAGTTCAAACTTTTCTGGGGGGAGAAACCCAGGAAACACGCTTGGGGCAGTCAAGGTCACTCGCTACACTCACCTGCCATGGGACACTCATCCCAAACTTTTACGCCCTACCACTTTCAAATGTCACCAGCCACCACTGCTAACTAGATGTACCTAAATGTTCCTAGCATCTCTGCAGGTGTTATGCCAAGAATCCCTCTAGGATCTAATGACCACATTACCTGAGAATGAGAGAATATGGGACCCTGTCCTGGTCTCGAGTTGGACACCCCACGAGGGATGTTAGACCACTGCTAGCTGGAGCGTCTGCATGCAAGAACCTCAGCGTCTCTGGTCAGTGTGTGAGCCGGGAAGTCACGGTCTCCTCTGTCTTTCTAAAGCAAGACATGATGCATATATACCCACAGGTCTCCCCAGGGGTCCTACCTTGCTGTGTTACTGTGTCAGCCTAGAGGATGACATTGGGCCTGAACTTTATACAGAGATATTATACAGGAGATGGTAGTCCTGCTGTGCTTCCAAGAAACCTCATGCATAATGTATGAGATTCGAACTAGGGAAAACACGCGTTCTGAATGCAGTATTGTATCTAGGTGAAAGGTCGGTGCCTAAGAACTGTTATGTATGTAATGTAGGGAAGAATATAGGTGAAAGGTTGTGATGTTACCTGTGCCTATTTAAGGTACTTATATAACACTGTGATGTGGAACTTGAACAACGGGCGTTCCATGTTGGAGGATGACGTGTTGTTCCATGTTGGAGGATGATGTATCAGTGAATGTGGTGCAGCTGCAGGGGTGGGGGAATCATACCGCCCGACGCCCGAGCCATTTTGATTTTGACCGATCTCCTTGCTACCATTCCCGGCCAAGAAGATTTAATGTCTATTTTGTCCGATGGACAAGTAGACATTAAACCGCATACATAATAGAGGCTGTGAGCACTCACAGCCAATCAGAAAAGCTGGCTGAGAGCCGGAGACGCTTTTGAGGCATGCGATTGGCTAGCAGCCCATGACTGGGCTCTAGCCAGTGATTGGCTGGGGAACTTAAACATCAGTCTCAACAAATGGTATTCTCAGCAATCGGGTGTCTCGCTTTCTCGAGCTCAATAGGGTGGATATGCAGAACCACTAGGAAGCTGTCTCAATTTTAACACGCGGGTAGCTGAAATATTTCGGTGCTGGTGGCATGACCTGAGATAGAGGTGAGGAGGAAGGGTGGCATTAATGTTACCAGGTTAATGCCAAGTGAGCTTGCGGCACCAGGGGGCGGGCATAGGAGTACAGTTAACTTTATTCTCTCTGCTCGCGATGGAAAGAAGAAATGCAAAGATCCTGCTGAGAGCTCAACGGATTGCAGTCAAAATAACGGCATTCTGCTAGTGCTCAGTTCAGATTCCACGAGAGAAAACAGAGCGCGCTAACTTGTTTGGAGCGAACTGTTCTGTAAGTGGAGCTCTGCTATGCAATGGCTCATATTATACTAAATGTGGCATTGAGGAATTGTACCGGGTTTTAAACTTTTCAAATTCCCGTGATCAGTATCTCAGCTACACCACAGGTGGAATTAAAGCAAATGAGCAATATGTTTGTTTAACCTTGTATCGCCCGTAACAGCTGGTGGATTTTAAGTGATGGGGCGGATGGGTGATTTATATTAATTTCCTTTAGGGACAGAAGCTGCTATCCGTTACCTGTAAAGTGCCTGATGAAATTCGTCTACTTTTTGCCCGGATGAGAATTGAGTTGGTGTACAGTCAGCCGCTGTATGCTGTTACATAATATATGTAAAGACGAAAAGATGTTGAAACTCCAGTGTCCCGAATCAGTCATACATCTCAGACACTCCAATCAATCAATCAATCAATCAATCATGGAATTTATATCGCGCACTACTCACCCGGAAGGGTCTCAAGGCGCTTGGGGAAGGGGGTCTGCTACTGCTCGAACAGCCAGGTCTTGAGCTGTTTCCTGAAGGCCAGGTGGTCCTGGGTCAGCCGCAGGTGGACGGGTAGGGAGTTCCAAGTCTTAGCTGCCAGGTAGGAGAAGGATCTTCCTCCGGCGGTGGCTCTCTGGATGCGAGGGACGACGGCGAGGGCGAGGTTCGCGGAACGTAGCTGGCGGGTGGGCGTGTAGAAGGTGAGGCGGTCGTTGAGGTACCCTGGGCCCAGGTCGTGGAGGGATTTGTGTGCGTGGGTGAGGAGTCTGAACGTGAACCTCTTGTTGACAGGGAGCCAGTGCAGGTCTCTCAGGTGGCACGAGATGTGGCTGCGTCGGGGGACGTCCAGGATGAGTCGGGCGGAGGCGTTCTGGATACGCTGAAGTCTTTTCTGAAGCTTGGCTGTTGTTCCGGCGTAGAGGGTGTTTCCGTAGTCCAGTCTGCTGGTGACGAGAGCCTGGGTGACCGTCTTCCTGGTCTCGGTCGGGATCCATCGGAAGATCTTCCGGAGCATGCGGAGGTTGTGGAAGCAAGCTGAGGAGACGGCGTTGACTTGTCTGGCCATCGATAGGGAGGAGTCCAGGATGACGCCCAGGTTGCGTGCGTGGTCAGTTGGTTTGGGTGCGGTGCCTAGTGCCGGAGGCCACCAGGAGTCCTCCCATGCGGAGGGCGATGGTCCCAGGATGAGGACTTCTGTCTTGTCCGTGTTCAATTTCAGGCGGCTGATGTTCATCCATTCAGCGACGTCTGTCATCCCTTCGTGTAGGCTGGCTTTGGCGTTGTCGGGGTCTCTGGAGAGGGAGAGAATCAGCTGGGTGTCATCGGCGTAGGAAATGATGTTGAGGTTGTGTTGGCGTGCGATGGCAGCGAGGGGTTTCATGTAGATGTTGAAGAGAGTGGGGCTGAGCGACGATCCTTGCGGGACGCAACAGATGACTTCGGTGGCCTCGGAGCGGAACGGAGGGAGGCGTACTCTGTGTTCTGCCGGAGAGGTATGAGATGATCCATTCCAGAGCCTTCCCTTGGATGCCGGTGTCGTTGAGGCGCTGGACTAGTGTGCGGTGACAGACAGTGTCAAATGCTGCGGAGAGGTCTAGGAGGATGAGTGCCGCTGTTTCACCGTTGTCGAACAGGGCTCGGATCTCGTCGGTGGCTGCGATGAGGGCGGTCTCGGTGCTGTGGTTGGCTCTGAATCCGGACTGCGATGGGTCGAGGGATCCGTTCGTCTCGAGGAAGGCTGCCAGTTGCTGGTTGACGACCTTCTCGATGACTTTGGCAGGGAAAGGAAGGAGCGAGATGGGGCGGAAGTTCTTGAGGTCGGTCGGGTCCGCTGTTGGTTTCTTCAGCAGAGCGCTGAGCTCGGCGTGCTTCCAGCTCTCCGGGAAGGTGGCTGTGTTGAAGGAGGTGTTGATGATGTCTCGGAGGTGGGGTGCGATGGTAGAGACGGCCTTGTTGAAGACATGATGGGGGCACGGGTCGGTCGGAGATCCGGAGTGGATGGTGTTCATCATGCGTGACGTGTCTTCGGTGTTCACCTCGGTCCATGTCTGGAGGGTGGCGGCGGGGTGCGTGGGTTCGACCGATGGGTGCGGGGGTGGAATGCTGAAGCTGTTGTGGATGTCGGCGATCTTGCGATGGAAGTACGAGGCGAGGGAGTCGCAGAGGTCCTGTGAGGGAGTGATGTCGTTGTTGCCGGTGCTGGGGTTGGAGAACTCCTTGACTATGTTGAAGAGCTCCTTGCTGTCATGGGCGTTCTTGTCTAGTCGTTCCTTCAGAGATTTCTTCTTGGTGGTGCGGATGAGCTGGTGATGTCTGCGAGTGGCGAGTTTGAGTGCGGTCATGTTGTCGGCGGTCTTGTTGAGGAGCCAGGCCTTCTCGAAGGTGCGCCAGGCCTTCTTGGAGTCCTTAAGTTCATCGGTGAACCAGGGGGCCTTCTTGCTTCTGGGCCTGGTGAGTGGGTTCTTCAGTGGGGCGAGGTCGTCGGCACAGGAGGTCAGCCACTGCGTGAGGTCGAGGGCTGCTGTGTTAGGGTCCGGAGTCCTGACAGGTGGGCTCTGGCTGAGGGAGGTGGCGAGCTGGTCGGCGGTGATCTTGCTCCAGTTTCTGTGGGGAACCTGCTTCGGGTGATGGTGGACCGTGTTCTTTCTGAAGCTGAAGTGGACGCAGCTGTGGTCAGTCCAGTGAAGTCCGGTGGAGTGGCTGAAGGTGACGTGTTTGCTGGATGAGAAGAGGGGGTCGAGCGTGTGGCCGGCGTAGTGGGTGGGGGTGTTGACCAGTTGCTGGAGTCCGAGGTTGGCGAGGTTGTCCAGCAGGGCGGTGGTGTTGCGGTCATTGTTGTTCTCCAGGTGGAAGTTGATGTCCCCGAGGAGGATGTAGTCGGCGGAGGGGAGGGCGTGAGGGCTGATGAAGTCCGTGATGTCCTCGCAGAATTGTGCGCGTGGTCCCGGTGGTCTGTAGATGAGGGTGCCTCTGAGGGTAGTCTTGGGGTCGGTGTGGATCTGGAAGTGCAGGTATTCGGCAGCGTTGAATGCGTCGATGGAGTCAGTCGAGATGCGAATGGTGCTCTTGTGTACGATGGCGATACCTCCTCCGGTCTGGTTGACGCGATCCTTCCTGATGATCTTGTAGCCGTCCGGGATGGCTATGGCGATGTCGGGGGGCTGAGGAGTCGTTCATCCAGGTTTCCGTGAGGAAGGCGACGTCTGGAGATGCTGTGTCGAGGAGGTTCCAGAGTTCCACGGCGTGTCTGTGGACGGAGCGGGTGTTGAGCAGGATGCACTTGAGGTGGTTGCTGTTGTTCGTCCTGATGGGTGCGGTGCCGGGTCGGAGGCAGGAGAAGTTGCAGGATCGGCAGGCGAAGGGCCCATGGGTGCGTCGCGGGGATGCTCGGTGGCACCCGGGGGCTCGGGCGGTGTTGAGTGCGATGAGTGTGGCGGCATCGTAGGTCCTGCGGGGGGGCTGGCGGACGCGGGGGCCAGGGGGTCTGGCGCTGGGCGCGGTCCAGGCGCGGACGGGCGCAGACGGGCTTACCTTTGGCGCACCTTCGGCGCTCCTGCTGCGCGCGTCCGCTGCGCGGTCGCTGAGGGGGCGTCATAAGTAGGTAGCCGGGCGCGAGGGTCGGCTGGGAGGCGGGAGGCTGGGCGACCAATGGGAGGCGGGTCTGGGGTCAGCGGCGGGAGGAGCGACTCACCAGGGGCAGCGGCGGCGGGAAAAGGCGCCAAGAAGCTTAGCGTCCGGCGGGGAGCAGGAGGTGTTCCCCACCTGAGGGAGAGAGGCAGCGGCAGCAGGCGGCGGCATTCAGCAGGCGGCGGCAGGCAGCAGGCGGCGTCGGAGCAGAGGTAAGGAGCGACCGACTGTGAGGGCACAGTGGGTCACACTGACCGGTCCCCCGTGGTCCCCTTAAGTAGGTAGCCGGGCGGGAGGGTCGGCTGGGAGGCGGGAGGCTGGGCGACCAATGGAAGGCGAGGGGAGGCGGGGTCTGGGGTCAGCGGCGGGAGGAGCGACTCACCAGGGGCAGCGGCGGCGGGAAAAGGCGCCAAGAAGCTTAGCGTCCGGCGGGAAGCAGGATGTGTTCCCCTACCTGAGGGAGAGAGGCAGCGGCAGCAGGCAGCAGGCGGCGGCAGTCAGCAGGCGGCGTCGTAGCAGAGGTAAGGAGCGACCGACTGTGAGGGCACTCATTCATTGGTGGGCTAAATAGAGTGTGCGCCTCACATTGCACACACTGTGACATGAGTTAACACTATCCATCTCATTCACTCTCCCTCGCTTCATTTTTCTCTCACGGGCCCATGTTTCATGCTCTCTTTCCTGCTATTTTTCGGAACATGTGTCTGTTTCATTACATTTTGAAATAACTGCTTGGCTCGCGAGGATCGTGGGCGCTGCCTGCAGCCACGTGCTGCAAGCGCATCGGCCCTGTCTCTTCCTCCCCAAAGCCCCCTCCTAAGATGCTTCTCGCACCTCAGTACTTGCAGTTTAACTGTTTGACTTGTATTGGTCAAACCACATCAGTCCGATCAGAGGACGCCTGGCACCCTCCCTCTTTTGCACATTACATGTTGCGTGTTCGGAGGAACGCATTGTCTGCTTTCTTCCAGGAGGCTACAAAGAACAAAAATTCCAACTAGTGCTCTAACGTCATTTGTGATAATTGTGTGTATGTACGAGCTAGACGGAATTGGTGGAATTCATTTTATTGCATTGAAAGTCGGGTAATTTCCCCGAACACTCACCTGGCACAGAATGTCCTGCCTGTGGGCTGCACAGGAGGCATGCAGAGTTTGCAAGAGACGCCCCAGCACTCTGGAGTAGCGCTCCTTGAGCTCCCAGTCATGAGTGCACAACCCAGTAATACCCCCCGCCCCCCAACGACTAGTCCTTGCGACTAGTCCTTGCACCGTCTTCACAAACTCCATGCACACAATTCGGTTCTTGCTAATGCACCTCACCGTAGGATGTTCCTGCTGTTCTATAAATGTCCTCTGTAATCCCCCCTGTTGATCCAGGGGGTTAGATTATATCAACTACTAGTAAACACGCAATAAAGATACCAACGACTCCACACTTCCTTGCACTAATACAGGCTCACATGCAGTCTATTGCTCACATTCTCCCCCTCCAGCAGGTGCATCAACTCTTCAATCTAGCGCACTGGCTTTGGAGCCTGAGACAGGCACATTGCAAACGGATCACTGAAGAAAATACTGACCCGGATGATCTAACCCACTGGGGTCGGAGCAGGGGAACTGCAGGTGTCTCTTTACCTTGTAGGTGGTAGCAGGTTCCAAAAGCCCACCTAACTACCATATTCCTACCGATCTATGGCACGTAGGTTACAAACCAATCACTGCAGCAGACTCTCGACCTCATTAGCTGTCCTATCGGGAATGGAGGCTGTAATCTGAAAGTGTAACAGTTTGCCTGTGATCTGATCAGATTTCCTCAAACTATCTTTAGGCAAAGAGCCCTGAAAGCCTGGGTACGTTACAGGTACATTAAGAATGTTTAGACTGTTGTCCTCCACCCTATTGCTGCCTCTGCACCCCATGCCCAGACCAAAATCACTCTCTATGCTTGCACTCGCCCATCCATATTACTTTTTATTCTGACTACAGAAATGATTTTCAGGGGATCTCAGGGTCATAACCCCACATTGTCACTGGTTCAGTGTCACTACTAGGTGGCATCAAAGCCTCCAGCACAGGCCCCTGCGGATAAAGAGCTGTTTCATTGCCCCTTCACCTGCGGTGACCAGAACCTCCTTCAACCGAGACCCTGTGTACAGTCATCTCACAGCCTGCACCTCTACCCCAAGTAATTGAGGGCTGGCCTGGCTCTTTTCACAGTTTGTCTCTGGTAGAGTTCAGTGTCCTGCAGGATGGATACTTGTGGCTAGCATCAGAACTCTGCAGCAAAACCTGCACAGTCACCGTTGCATAGGGATGCACGTGCAGTCTGCACATATGGGTGCCAGTGCCTAGGACGGTCTGTCAGATTCCTGCCTGCTGTGCTAAATGCTAATGGGTTGGTCAGTGCATGAACTAATAGAGGTTTCATAATATCCCACTGATTAACATAACTCATTTCAACTAAAGATGTCCATTATTATACATGTAGTTACCTGAAGGTGAAAGACCACAAAAAGTTAGAAAATATTTGTTTTTTTTTTTAGCCACTACTTTGACCCTGCCCCCAGACACTCTAACCCTGCTGCCCCCTTTTCGTGCAGCATCACAGTTCCCATACTTTTTAGGTCTCGCCTACTTTAGCCGTTGCGCTGCTCATTTTCAAGCACTGCACTCGTGCTTGTGGTGGCATCCACCTTGCGGGAGCGCGCAGCGGCGCGCCACAAGCACGAGTGCAGTGCTTGAAAATGAGCAGACTGCTCTCCTAAGCACGCGCGCCACTCGCGGGCTCACCTCCTGCTCCCCCCCCCCCCCCCCCCCCTCTCTCTCTGTGTATTTCCACCGCACTCTCACTTAGCGCCAGGCACGTTCCTCGGAAAAAGGCACAATCGACAAACCCAGCCACCGTTTCTTTGAACTTGCGACCGGCGCCATCCACTAACACGCTGAACTTTCTTCTAGCAGCAATCATGTTTTCCTAAGAAGCGGTGCTTTACCTAGCAATTGCCGAGCAACTGCCACCCTCCGCTATCAGCCAGAAATTTAGCCAAACGCTAGCTCCTCCCCTAGCAACAGAAGCTTTCTTGCATAGTGGATCAAATAAACCTTTTCACATAATCTATATTAATTCCAGGTATTATCTGATTGGCTCTCATGGGGTCTCATTGCAGCCGTGTTTAATTTTGGCACAAAGCAGTGGCTGCTGAGAGCGTCACGGCTTTGAGGCGCTGCACTCCTACACACACGTCCACTAACGTGTTTTGAATAATGGCATAACAAAGCAGGCATGACATTCTGTCCAGGTTCTGAAACCGTGACACTGCAGAGGAGGTAATCGTTTTAAAATCTGCTTTACTGTAAAAATTGCAAAGTAAAGGATTTTTTTTTTTTGCATCTATTTACTTTATTTGTAGCTGTAAAGTCATCCGCCCACCGTTTTATGTATTAATTTGTTTTATTAGTATTTGTGTCATGCCACGCTTTAGTTTCACAGGTTTAAATCTAAAGCGTGACATGCTGCGATTGCTGCAAAAGTAAATAAAGAGAAATGAAATTGGGCGATGCCGCATTTCTTTTCCGTTTATTTACTTTTGTAGCAATCACGGCACGCTACTCTTTAGCTTTAAAAATCTACAGCGAAAGCAGGCTGTGATGCGATTTTCTACAAAAGTAAATAAATAGAAAAACAATGTGGAGGCAGTCCGCTTTTTTTTACAATTTACTTTTGTAGCAATTTTTTGCCAACAAAGCACATCACACACTTCATGTGTTAACATGCCGGCCGCGCTGCTGTTATTATATTGTTTTTCAACACCGAGCCCAATGCGCTTCATGTTTTAACATGGCAGCCAACAACCAACGGTGCACAGATGGTTGGCTCTACGCTCCCCATAAGCTTGTTATATGGCTGATAAGATGTCTATTGAAAACAGCTAAAAGTTGGCTATAGGTGAGAAGTTGAATCACAGTCTGTGAAGGAAGCTTGCACAGCTAAGATAGCTTTTTTAAACTGCATTCTATTCCTTGAATAGCAGCAAAAGCAAACCTGTCAGCACCCGAGGAAAGCTTTGAGTACGCACGGTCTGAGACTTAAGCTGTTTGTAAAAAATCTCACACAGTTTAGAAACTCATTTTCCTGCGTGGGACAAGAAACCAAGTTTTTTGCCTTTCCATTTAATGGTGATACAGCGAGCTCAAGGTAAGTTTTTAAAAAATGTAATATTACCTATCCCGTCGTTTGTTGAATTCCAACACCCCCGACCCGCCTCACTGTCCCGATGCTCTTACCTCTGCGGACTGCCACTTGCCTGTGTGTGTGCGCGCGCCTGTGTGTGTGCGCGCCTGTGTGTGTGTGTGTGTCTGTTCCACGTCACTGACTCCATCCAAGAGTTCTATGCCATACCACTCAACACAGCCAAGTGACAGTGCACGCAAGGATAGTGCTCCCATAAGGATAGATGAGGCAGTTGCCTTATGGAATCAGCAGTAGATGGTGCCCAATAGCAAGCAAGACCTGGAGAATAGTTTTGCCAGTGGCTGCAAGACTCCAGTGTCCATGTGCTGTTGTGCCCACCCATGCACCGTTCGTTGCACACAATGCTACGACCACTTACACTTCCACCTTACTTGTCAGCCCCCACCTCTGTAGCCCAAGGGGTGTGCTGAGATCCCTAGAAATGCTTCCATAGCCCGCAAGACCATAGACATTCTTTGGGATGATGTTGTGTGTTGAGTAAGCGATAAATGTTCCCTAAATAAGTGAATAGACATGCAGGCATCCAGGTCTATCCTTCACACTGCTCATCAGGCGCTTGCTGATAAGAATAATCCTTGCAGTGGAGGTGACTCTTTTCTCAATGCAACTTCTCCCATGTCTGTCACTGCACCTTCTCTCTTATCTCTGTCACTGCCTAGCCTTTCACTTCTTTCCTTTTGCCTCCTTTCAGTGTTGTCGTCACACTTTCTAGATGTCTTCCCGTCTCGCTGTCAACTTTCATGGGCCGCTCCCTCAGCGTTTGTCACACAGTAACGCCTTTCCCTTTTCCAGATTAACGAAATTCCTCCCATAGACATCAGTGGGCTCACTTGCCCACGAAATCGCCCTCACCTGCCAAAACAAACTATTAATTTGTAGTCTCTCCTCTTAAAACCACTAAATATCACGCCCGATACTAGAAAGTTTGAGACTTATTCCTTATATCACACAGATACAAATACAAGCATAAAGGAATAACAAGCATTGGCATAGCCAATAGGTCTCGCTTTTGGGACCTTTTAAGTATTTAGTTATGCAGCACAATATCCTTGGTGCAACAACATTAACCGTTGCCTGGCTAAACACTTATAAGGTCACAAAAGCGAGACCTATTGGCTATGCCAATGCTTGTTTTTAATGCACTTCAACCACTGAGCAGACAGCTCGCAGGCTGTTCCTGCTACCACTGCTGCACTCACACTGCCCTCTGAATACAGTATTCAGGACTTGCTGCCATGGGGTTTGGAGAGCAGGGCAGCAGGAGAAGAGGTAGGCGGAGGGCCTCCTGTCATAGACTCCAGACTGAGTGAAGGGAGCAAAGAGTCCCCTTATTTTAAAGAGAGAGTGGGGCTGCCCCTCCATTTTACCAACCACCATCCCTATGCCTTTCACACACACATACCCACCCAGCTCCCAACTCCCCAGTTGCAGCCAGAGCTGCCGACTTTGAACTTTGGGGACCAGGTTCAAGTCTCAGCATTGCTAAACATCCTGTGATTCTGGGCAGATCACTTTATCTGCTCTGGCCTAAAAAAAAAAATGATCATGACCTTGTGTAATGTAACTGGTGCTCATGAGAAGCACTCCAATACCTTTGGGTCGTGATCGCACTATATAAAAAAAACGGTGAAAAATAAATGCCCACACCAGGCTCACATGACAAGCATGGTGCTTTCCTTTCACAGATGAAGCAGATTCTGAAGCTTTCCCAGTTTTAAAGGTGAAAGGAAAGAATCCTGAACTCGGACTTTATCTCGATTAGTGCAAGAGGTGCAGGGAAAGTGCGTCCGTGTTTAGGCCTGTGTCCTTGCTTGATAACCTAACGTGCATTTTTAAAGCGCATGTTCACCCAGAAGGGTATCTTGGCGCTGAATAACATGTTTATTGTTACCCAACTCAATGTTACTCATTTTATCGACCTCAGAAGGATAAAAGGCTGAGTGGACCCAGCAGGATTTGAACCTGTGACCATGAGGTGTTTGTTGTTGGGTTGGGGTTTATTCTTAAATCCGCTGAAGAATAAACAAACTTTATTTACCAGATAGCATTTGACTATCCAAGAGGTCAGGACAGTGTTTCCAACTCTACTGTGACTGAGCGTAGGCGTCCTTGCTAGATGTGACATGACATTTTGAGTGGTTGCAGTTACTCACTAGCCCCGACTCGATGATGCTCAGCTCTGCACTTCTAGATTTACTGTCTATACTCCTTCCCTTCGCTGTGAGACTAACGCTTGCTTTCCAGCTGTGTGAGTATAAAGATTTCACTGCTGCTACATGTCCTACAAGTTTGTCTCTCTCAGATATGAATATCAATTGGTGAGCTGCACTTTTTCATGTTAGGCTAGCTTACTCCGCTCCTGCCATTACTATATGCAAGAGAGAACCCTGTACTGCTACTGCCAGTGCGGCATATGCTCTTTGTGTGGGAGAAGAACGTAGAGATGTAGGGGTGAGTTCACAATAGTGTAAACACACCACACCTGACCAGATGTGTAAAAGGGGAGATTGGTTTAACTGCCTATTACTGCCTCTTGTGTATTTGTACTTGCGTATCCTGCCTCAGTGAGCCACAGCACATCTGATACGTGATTTTGCTGCCCCATAAACCGCTCATAAGCTCTCCCAAGAAGTGCAGTTATTCCCATTCACAAGTTTATCAGAACATTACATCTGAGTATTTTTGAAGCTGGACAGCTATGAGTTTGCCCTATGATGGAGAACACCCTTCTATCCTACAGGTTTGTTTTTCGACAAAGTCTTGTCTGTGCCAAAAACACTTCAAGAAATGTAGTCAATTATAAGTCTGCACTCTACCTTTAGGTACTATTTCTCTTCATATGAAAATGTGTTACATGCAAATTAGTTGATAATTGGGTGCAGTGCACAATGACACATCTGCAGGCATGCTGTACAACCAACCACTACAACAGTTGCATTTAAGAGTGCATGACCATGCATTGCATAATTGGACTTGCACTTGAAATATATACTGCATAGTATGTTGCACTGATTGCAGTGCAGGTTCTCTTCGTGCAGACCTCCCTTAGTAATTTATGGAATAGGCGGGGCAAGCAGTTACCTTCCCAAGACAAGTAGATTTGTGTAACTTTTTGTCCCTTTGCCAAGTAGATTTTTGAAAAATTTCCACACCCCTGAGCTGATGGTGTTCTTGTGGATGATTGTGATTCCACCTCCGGGCTTGTGAAGTCTGTCCTTCCTTGTAATGATGCAGGCGGGGAGGGGGTTGGGGTGATGGCTGTAGCAAAGTCAGTTGCCGATGCAGGGTTGAACCAGATTTCTGTGAGGAAAAGTAGGTCGGGGGCGTTGTCATCAGCAGATTCCAGATCTTTGTGGTGTGTATTATGAGTGAGCAGTTGTTGAGGACCATGCATGCTACTGTGGAGTGTTGTGTGTGGGTGTGTGCAGGACTGTGAGATCGTGGGGTGTTGGTTGCTATCGGTGCAGTGAGTATTAGGTGTGAGTAAGTCCATAAAACTTGCAGGCAACATAGTAGAATGCTCCCTCTGTGTTGTGTGGCTCAGCGAGGCAGCAGTATGAGGAGCAGCGCCCAAGGTGGAGGGTTACACCGTGGTAGCAGCGGGAGGAGGGAGGGCCAGGGTTCCTGACACTAGGTGTAGTTCAGGCGTGGACAGGTGCAGACGGTTTTCCTTTGGCGCACCTCTGCGCGTGTCCACGCTTTGGCATCCATTAAGAAGGTCCTGGAAGAGAATAGGAGTGATGTCACTTCCTATGCAGATGGATGATGGGAATGAGTCCTGCTTGAGTTTTTCTTTTAAAGACAGTTTTGACGGGAAATTCAGTTATTTCACTTTCTTTGCAGATGGGTGATGGAAAATCCAATGGGTCCTCCTGCTCACATTTTCCCTTTCCCCTCGGTATTCCTTCGTGCTTCAGTCTGCCCCCCTACCTATAGAGCCTAGTGGCCATCTGGAACATGACCGGTATGAAAAAACTACTGTGGGAAATCGGATCTCACTGAGTTTAGAGGGACAGAAAACTTAACTGCTTCATGGCTGTAACCTGTAATTTGGTCATTTTTGGAGCCTTCAAACATTTTAAACACGTGCAAGTTTTCAGCAAAATTAATACTATGAAATAAAAACCGTTCCTATGCAAAAGACTTTTGGCTATCACAGTAGTTTCTTAGGTTCCAGAGTGTGAACCACGTACACTGATGTTGTTGTTCCTATGATTTTGTGTTGTTGATTCAGTTCCTTGAAGCGGCTAGAAGTGATAACCAGCCACGTATATAGTGCTCGCTGCATTCCCTGAAGTGATGGCTCGCGCACTCATCTCGTGGCTGTGGTCATTAAGGGATACATTCCAGGCACGTGCACACTCCGTTTTTAGTGTGATCTGGTTGCTGCCTCTCACTTCATTAATCGTTGGTGTAATAAGCCTGTTGTGGACACAAACCCAAATAAAAACCCCATGGTTGAGTAACGGGTAACGTTGTGGTGTAGTGGCCCCCTTCAACGCTGGACCCCAGTGGTGTAAGGAGCCACATTCTCACTGCAGGTAGTGCACGAACGAGAGCCAGGCCTCAATCTTTGTTTTTATGTATTGTTTTACACCATACTTCTGCCGTTTCTAAATTACTTTTCTCTTTTTGAGTTCTTAGTTTATAAAAATTAAAGATATTCACAAGGACCACTTCTAGCCATACCTTTTGGCAATTGACATTTTCTCATAAAAACCTGGCGGCGTGGCTCATGACTTGAATGTTAATAAACCTTGGCACCTTCAGGAATCCGGCGATGGGCTCAAGCAGTCGCGTTTCTTGAAATGCAGGCTTAAGAGATCACAAGTCTTATTAATGAAGTGGAACTGCAGAGAATTAATATGAAAAAATCCCCATAACAACGTGTGTGCTGCCAATGACGTACACTCGTACGTGCATGCGTGTGTAGCTACATTTGTTAGTGAATTCAGGATAACTGGTTCTTACAGCCTTATTCCCCACAGCCTTTTATTGCCATTCCGTTATAATACTCTTCCTCTTTTTTTTTTTTGGCTTAGATCCATCTCTACAGGGCAGGTAATTAATAGCTATTAATACCCGCATTAAAGTGCTATAAAGCTTAATATCAGATATTGTAGCTCAAGGGATGATGATGATGACGGAAAGTTGCACTGTTATCTATGCAATGAGAACATTTACGAAGTGCTCAGTTAATAATGAAGCGTACTGCAACTATACAGCCACTTTGCAATGCATTAACCAAGATGAGTCTTAATGTTGTATTGGGTCCACGGGCCCTTTGGAGTTGATAATATAAATGTTGGTGTTAAAAAGATCAATGCAAACCCGCACACACAAATAAAACGCTCTGTTTGTTTTAGAATCGTTAAGAAATTGTGCTAGGTTAACAATGATGTTAAATAGGACCACTATATGGGAAAAGAGCAGTATTTTATGCTGGGCGTGGCTGTAACGCAAATGTTCTGAGGAAAAGACTGTGATGGCCCTAAAGGTTTAGTATGTCAGCGCAGTTACTGGCTTTACATAATAAGTTGACATTGGTTTTTAGGTTGAGCCTAGAGCAGCGCGCATGCGCTGCTTGCTCGACTTTTAGTAATTGGCTTTAGAAAGCTCACCACACCCTTGTGCGTGTGCTTTCATTTGTCTCCCAGACTATTGGGCTTTGCATGCGTCTTTCTAAGAAAGACAGCACGCAATTGGGCAAAGGCGGGTGCGTGTCCTGCCTTTGCTCCGCCCACAGCCTATTGCTTGCGGTTACCCTCACAGGCCACATCTGTTTTCAATTATCGTGCCCGGACACGGGCATGATAGTTGAAAACAGATCGCTCGCTGTGGTGCGCGTGCACGCACGGCTCGCTGGCTTGTTTTCTCATACCACCGATTAAGTATACTCTTATTTGCCCTAGGGCACCTCAGTTACTGGATGAATGGGGGTGGGGGTCCCATGGCTGAGTACAAGCAGTTTCACAAATATCTCCCTTTATACGCTGGAGCGCATAACATCTGGACCAATCACCCCTTCAATCTTGATTCTCTAGGTGGAAGGATAAAGAGGACTCGGATTTAATAAAAATGAGCCTCCAGCAGTTGAGGCGGGGTAACTTTCGCCTTCGTAGTTATGTAAGTTTTAAACCCATCACCTGAAATGTGATTTCTGTGAAATGTGAGAAAGGGGGCAATAGCTATAATTAAAAAAAAAAAAAGTGGCTTTCTGGGACCGCGCAGCACATATGTCCTGAACAGAAACAAAGTAAAACAAATCGCACATGCCACAGAACCGAGCTATTGTTACCTGTTGACACTACCGTTTAATCCCATTTTGCTTTTACGGATCTCTCCAATTACCCTCTATAATAATTAAAGTCGGATTGGCTGGCGCCTTAACTCACCTACGGCGCAGCTGACGAACAGCAGTGCCCACCACATGGGCAGCAGGCAGCGGAAGGAAAACATGTCGGGCGAAGAACCAGCACCACGGGTTCGGGACTCCGAAAACTGACCCTCCGAACAGCGCAACAGCTTTCTGCCCACAAGCTCGGCTTTCTGTAAAGGTCACGTGCCATACTCCGCCCACAAATAGCGTAGCCAATTACAGCCTGCAGCTCCACCTGCTTCAATTTCACGCAGCGCGCCTTGCTCTGGGTGGCGTGCGGCTGCTCACCTGGAGCCGCGTCCTATGAGGAGACGCAGTGGGCCATATTCTTTTTAAGTGCACATTTTGTTTGTGGAGAGCCAAGCAAGTATGCGGTGAATATGAGCTGCAAAGAGCACCCCTCCCATATGTCCAGGCCCAATATGAACTTTCCGTCTCAACATTTTGACTTGTTCTCTAGTTCCCCTAATTCGGCTTCTTTAAGAAACGCCCTAGCGCCCTCTAGATGCCCTGTGCCCACACCTCAGGGTTAACATTGGATGAGATAATGCAACAAGCCCTGGGTGTGTTTTGCGCAAGATTTACAACTTGAGGTGTAAAAAGGTGGAGGGCCGGGTGCAATTAAAACCAGCATCTGCAATGCAATATGTCACACGTTAATGAATGTTTGAACTATTGCCGTTGCTAATAATAATGCAACAACAATAGCTCAAACTTTCAGTGATGCAAGACTTATTGCATTGTAAATGCTTGTTTTCTGAGCTCCTAATCCGTGGCCCATCGCTGAGTTGGGTTCCCTTTCTTTGCTTCGAAAAATGGATTTTCAGGCAGTCAGTTCATCCTGGTTTGTATGGTCCTCTTTGCTTATGAGGTAAAGAGTCCATAAGGTCTCTATTCCACAATTAAAATGAAACTTTAGTAATCTCATTTGCCAATCTAAGCACATATATACAGTAACATAATGAATGCACTCTGACAATGAGCAGCTTCTTCTGCACCTCTGATATGAGAATTTAGGCCCCCCCCTCTCCATAGCCCCTGGATATCCATCAACGTTTTAAAATTTAGTCTGGCAAAGTCAAAGATACAGCGCAGTAAAGAGGATTCCTCGTTCTGGAAATCTGCCTATTGCTAGACTCGACCAGTCTCTGTCTGGCCGCAGTCTTCAGCTTTCTGAGAATTTTGGTTGGTGCCTATTTGTCTAAAGTGTTCATCTTATCCTGTTAGTTTGGTCATGGAGAAATCAGACTGGTTTTGCATTTGTTCCATAATGTCTTTTGACAGCCAGATTTCTTCTGTTGCCGGAACATGTTTCAGGGTACTAAAGATGCTCTGTAAAATCCTGGGGCTCCTTCTTGGCTCTACAAGGAAGACCGTAGTCCGGGCTCTTCTGGTGTCCTGACTGGACTACTGTAATGTACTTTACTTGGGGATCTCCAAGGGTAGGATGGAAATGCTCCAAAGGGTGCAAATGCTGCTGCCCGGATGCTACTGAATATTCCCAGACACTCTTCCATGGGCACAGCTCTTTCTTAGCTTCACTGGCTCCCCTTCAAGGACTGCTTTATATAATTCTATCTAGTAATAACTTGATTGGCCCTACAGTGAGGGAATGTTCAGGGACCTCCGAGCATTGGCATTTATGCTCAATCCATCTCAGGACAAAAAAACAGGCACTGGAATTAATGAAGTTAGAACAACCATCTTTATTCCATCAAACATTGTAGGGGTAGCTCAGTGAGTTGAAAAATCACTGCTGGGAAAATAGTGATTGGCAGGTGATGAGATTGAATCTAGGCATTACCAACTCAGCCAAGCTTCCTTCGGATGGTCGGGAATGGGTACCATTTACATTGGGAAATAGTAACACCTAATACTTACAGCGCTTAGAAACAGCAGTATTGCAGTATTAAGCGTTCTATAAAAACAGGATGTTATTTTCTTTCTGTACATTGTTTTCATTTCTCTTTGACATCATGTTTATCTTGAGAGAACTAGAGAACACAGCGAGGTAAATTGATGTTAACTCTGAAATTAGCATAAAACAGTACTTTCTACTGAGTTTAAACTCTTATGTACAATGTGGCGGTTTAGGATTAACAAGTCGTGAGCCAGGTCTGTTCATATAAGATTTTATTTAACTGAAGACACGCATATGCCGACTTGTTAGTCTTTCCGTAGCAAACTGGGTGGGATCCGTCTTGCTGGCTGTCTCTCGCCTTCTCTGAGGGGTTTACGTCTCATCTTCCTGCTTTCAGGGACCAATCTCTGTGCTCCGTCCGGATCCGTCAAGCGAGGAATGGTTTGCGGAAGATAATAAAAGGGAAAAAGGTGTCAGGATGTTGTCCGGTGTATTTCACCGACAAGAGGGACCGGGAGTGAAGGAGGCACCACACACTCTGTGCACGTTGTGAAGCAAACGGGTGAACAACGGGATACGAGGGCCAAGTGCTCTGGTGTGGGACAAGTGTGGCGTGTGGTTTAAAAACAGGGATTATAGGGCTCACGGCTTAGGCGGTCGGATGACCCCTCCTCCCAACTCACCCTGAGAACTTGTCTCGTACCTGTTCCAGCCACGCTCCTCCGGGAGCATGGCCCGGCGACACTCGGGGACGTTGGCCTTCCGGCTTCTCCTCAGCTGCTGATGGTCTTGTTCCTCGCTCTCCTTCGTCTTCGTCGGCTCTTTCACGACACACCAAAAGCGCTCCTATTCCCAACTCTGCTTCCTACTCTCCGGTGGTGATACACCCAGTCTTCCGGGATTCCCCTGTTCTTATTGTTGGAAATGCACTGATGTCGGCCGGAGACGGAGTCTCATCATAGCGAAAGCCCCAGTTAAAGAAACCGTCTCCAGGTTCTGTCTCCGTGGGTGTCAAAGTTGTGGATTGCGGCCAGTCATCCTGCTGCAAGGAAACAAGAGGGAGAGATGGAGGCACTGCAGACCACCAATCGGCATCGGGCTCGCACAGCGATCCCGCCCCGTCACATACAAAATGCATTCGGTGAAAGTGGTCGCAATTTGTGAACTGGCTTTTATCCAAGGCATTGGTATTTCACAAACTAACATATTTAGAAAAGGTGGGTTCACAAAATACAGAATCGTAGTGCGTAACAGTTCAACCTAGTTCATGAATATTAATGAGGTAGGTTGCATATTGCAATCCACTACTATTTGGTGCCATCATACGGATGATGGCCTGCTGGGGCCAGCAGGCCACTAGAGCAAACATTTCTTAAACTAATCCCGTTTTTTCAAAGAAAATGAACCTTTCCCATTTGCTAATGAGTTACTACCTCATTTGAGGTGTCAGTAAATTATCAATAAATTGTGACTGAAATTATGGTCGTAAACCATGGGTACATACTTGAAGGATGGCAGGGACACTCTAAACGCGCCCCTTCCAATTTGCGATCAGGCATGTACTTGGAATCTATTTTGCAATTTGCTAACGTGTTACCCGAATTGCAATTTGAGTTTTTTACATACCTAAAGCTATTTTGCTTTTGCGAAGTCTCCAATTTAGTGATTGAGAGACTTTTGCAACTGCAAAATAGCTTTGTACATAAGGGCCAGGGTTAAGTGATGGCTAAATTTTCATTTACTTTACATCTACAAGCAAATGCTTCCTATACCTTTTTGCACTTGATGCTATAATGTGTTGATAGCCTGCATTCTTCTGCCTCTTCTGATGCCCCTTGAAACCAAAAGTCCACTTGCTGTTTTAAAGTTAATGAAGGAACCCATTTGAATACCCCAGACATTGAACATGATGTTTGAATTTAAGTTGTCTAAGCTGTGTAATATGCTCTGTGCAACATCTGCAGTTTAGGCTCAAAACTGTTTTGTGTTTGCCTTGCACCAAACAAATATGTTTTGAAGGGCTGAGCTTTAATTTAACTATTCTTTACCTTAGTAGAAAAGAAGCACCAGTGTAGGTGGTTTGTAAGTTAAAGCTAACCAGACCGCTAAGGACTTCTTGGACGCATTCTGAAAGCTTCCCTTGAAATTCATTTTGCCCACTGCTTACGATTTAGCTTTGTTTTTTCTAACTCACATTTGCTTGTTTTCTGCCCTTACTTGTGTTAGGCTGCCCAGATTGAGTTCTCCCTCCCGTGGAGCATACCCTGTAAAAGTATTATCCAGTATTTAATCTTTCATAGACTCGCATGCTTAAATATTTCCCGTCGTCATGGTGGGAGTCCCACTGTACTTTAAGCAGTACTAAAAGTTATACTTTCATTCCACTCATGCCTAAAGATGCCATTGATATTTTTAGTGACTGTCTCATCAATGTTCTTAAAGTGCTCAATCGTAAAGTACTGAGAACAATGAAACATCGATCTTATCGTGATAAACAGTATTCAACTTTGATGAAAAAACTGAACAACAACACTGATATAATAACGAAGGCCGACAAAGGAGGCAATGTTGTGGGCAAAAAGTCAATACTTACAAGAGGCACACCGCCATTTGAATGATGAATTGTGCTATAAGAAGGCCACGGCCAATGATGTAAGACAACTAAAAGATACTATCCACAAAAAGCTTGGACAGTGGAAAAGGGACGGACTATTGAATAAAAATGAACACCGTTTTCTGAAAGTTGATTTTCCAATCACTGCGGTTTTATACTTTATTCCTAAGGTACATAAACAAGAGTTGCCCACCCCTGGCAGGCCAATTATATCTGCTCAGCGTAGTCTATGTAAATCTATGTCGAAATATGTGGATTTTTTTCTCCATTAATTTGTTGAGGATATGCCCTCGTACATCAAAGACACTGGCCATGTTTTATCTGCTGTACAAACGGTCACTTGGCAAGATGAATATCTATTTATTTTCATGGACATATGTTCCCTTTACACAAGTATACGACACACGGATGGACTAAATGAAGTCAAATTTTATCTCAACAAAAGAAACATTATTTTCCATCAGCTTAATGTTATGTTATTACAAATGATTGAGATATGTTTACACAATAACTATTTCTTGTTTAACAATGAGCTTTTTCAGCAGTTGCAGGGTGTAGCCATGGGGGCATGCTTCTCTCCAAGTTATGCGTGTTTACACGTTGGCTGGTGGGAGGAGCATGTCCTCAGGCACACCCACAGCGAGTTGTATGAAGCTCATGTTATACGCTGGTTGGCGATTTATTGATGACATCTGTATTGTTTTTGAACGGATCCATCGAAACAGCTAATGAATTTGTAAGATGTCAGTAACCATGAATTGAATCTAGAATTCACTGCACAGATCAGTTCAGATCGAGTACAATTCCTTGATGTAGAACTATATATTGATAGTAACATCATACAAACTAAAATACATCGAAAAAGTACAGCGGGTAATGCAATATTACATGCCCAGAGCTCTCACCCTCATCACCTTCTCAAAACTATACCCTAAGGTGAATTCCTTCGTATTAATCGAATATGTAGTTCTGAATCTGATCTCATAACATGCCAAAGGGATTCCTTTTCTAGATTTTTAGCCCGCTGGTACAAAAGAAAAGACTTAGAATCAGCATTAGCTAAAGCGAACCACGTGAGTCGCAGTGATTATTTTGAGACTGTCACCAGAAAAACTACCCGCAGAACTAATCTCAGTACGAGCACTAAGCCCAGTGATCCAAACCCTGTTCGGCTAATCACAACCTTCAGCAGTCAGGACAAAGATTTAAGGAAAATAATCTACAAAAATTGGCCCATAGTGAAAAGTGATTTGACTAGGTCTCAGCTAGTGCCCAATTTACCGCATATCACATTTAGATGAGCACCCTCCATGAGGGATGCACCTGTGAGGACCAGACCTGAGGTTGTTACCACCAAAACCTGGTCGTCTAATCGAAGGGTTTTTCAAATGCAGCTCATGCAGAGCATGCAAATTTGGCACCAAAACTTTTGAATTTACTAATGCTTTTGAACAAACTCCTACTAGCATCAAGGGATTCTTCACGTGTAAAACTGACCATGCAGTGTATATACTTGAATGCTCATGTAAACTAAAGTATATTGGTAGCACTAAACTGCAGGTATCGGCACGCATTCTGCAACACCTTCGTGCCATTGTTCACTCCGATCCCAGTTACCCTGTAGCACGCCATTTCTAATGAGTCCAACAGCATAATTTGAATGAGCTGAACTATTTTGTAATTGATGCGTAAATTACCTAGGGGAGGTAACAGGGAAAAGCGACTTGGACAACTAGAATCCCATTACATACTGTTACTTGACACCAAAATGCCCAACGGCCTTAATACAGGGGAGGATCTGCACAATTTTCTATGATACTGTGAGCTGTTTATAGTAACATTCCTTAGTGACCTGTTTGAGGATACTCATTTTTACTGTTTTATTTTTATTTTTTAAGTGGATTGTATTGTAAGCATTCATTTAATCGTTCTTTTAGCCGGTTCGTGCTTTGGTTTTAACCTTCCAGTTGTGATTGGGCTTTTACTGGGGTTTCGTTCCTGGATTTTTAGACTATTTTATGGGTGTTGCAATATTTATCTTCTTATTATACTAATGTTGTATATTTCTTCTTGATCTCAGCGCTTTACTCGATGTATAATGTAACATCTATTAGACCACTCTTTTTGCTGCTATTGTTTGCTATTTTGCACAGGTTTTGCTGGTTATGCACTGGCGCACTTGCACTTTACCCTGCGAACTGATGGTTTTAATCTTGTGGTGCACTAGCAACTTTTTAAGGACGCTTGTATATATTCATTTTGTTTTTAGTCTTATTTATCCTAATATTTATTGCACTTTATTAGGCATTAGCATATTCCCATTTCCAATTTACCATTATTGCTTATGATATATTATGCATAATAAGCTATTAACTGACTGTATTTATATTTATATGCCCTATAGTTTTAGAATCATGTTGCACATCACACGAGGTTAACCACTAACTACATCATTACTGTGTTAGCAAAAATCTGTATTGTGGGTGAAGCTTCAAATACGAGTTGGTCTTCCCAAATTTTCCCGTTAATCTGGCAATATGGACATTTATATGGATTATTCGCTATGGTCTCTCTCTCTCCCCCCCCCCCCTTTTTTTCCCTACATATGTTTTAGTTCTATACAAAATTCTCTTCTTTCCTTCTTTTTTTTTTTTTTTTACCGTTGACCTATCTATGCATTAAATGGAGGCCAATGTAACTGAGGTTTGACCTTGATTTTATAATTTATTCCATTTTATTTTTTGTCATTTTCAGCACTTGCTCGCACTCTTTCTCCAACTTAATTTACTTTACATTAGTAATTTTCTTGCCTCTCTAATTTTTTCCTGCTTTTGAAATCGCGATGGTTTTATGATAAGGGCATTGTGATGTTGATTTTAACCACTATGGTGTTATTATTCTTGATATTTATGATTCCAGTCAACTCACGTTTGGTATCGCCAATGTACTCTGTGAAAGAATATTTCTTCTATTTGTCTTGCCCCGATTGTACTTGTAGTATGCTGTTTATTTCCAGCGCATTTCCATCGCATTTCCATTGGCTCAACAGGGAGGAGGGTATTTTGAATTCACTACATTTTGAAAAAATGGTTCCCGGCGTGTTATGTGATCAAGGTCGTGGCAACACGGCCGAAACGCGTCATGCCGATCCATATGAAATAAATCTACACTAAAACCTATCTTCAGCGCGATGTGATCTTTACCTGTTCCTGTGTGTTTGTGTGTGTATATATATATATATATATATATAATCTCTCCCGAACACCGCTGAAACAATGTTGAAGATGGCAATGGATATGCCCCAACTCCAATGATCACACGGACCTCCAGTTAAGTGCTGCTTTTATTCTACTGGCAGTGTCGTCTTGACGTTTCGGCTCCCATGAGCCTTGTTCACATGACCACGTGAGTGTGTAAAATGACCCAATAAATAGTGTTAGTGCGAGTTCAATTTAAAATCACGTGGTTATCGTGATCATAGACATAGAGACATAGAGAAGTCACTACATCTCGATCTAAGTGCTAGTTTTGCCGAATAGGTTATAGTTTGTTAACATTCCACTTGTATAATAAAGCATATCAATTTGATGATGTGCAAAAAATAGCAGTGTGCAAAATAAGCAGTGTGCAAAATACGCTGGTAACATGTTCAACAATATATAAATATATAAATGCACAAATAAAATCCAATTAAATAATTTTTTCGAATAAAAAAATGTAAAAACACTACAAAAGCTTAAATGCCATGGCGTTATTGGATTGTATAAACAACAGGGAAGCAGGCTTACATCACATTATTTGAGTTGAGGTTGCGTTGTTCCCTTGAAATAGTCTGAATACATTTACTGATAATGCCGCAATAAATTTGTACTTTCAAATTCTAATGTTCTCGGCTTAAATGCCAATGGCTTATAGCATCCAGTTAGTAATGAGTAAACAAACAATGATTAAAACCAGTTGACAGCATATTACATGTGAATGGGATAAACATCTGAAAATGTGTGCACTTTTGTATTTTTTATATCGTTTGTAACTAACACCTACAGATGTGTAATCTGAACTCATGTTAGAAAATGCTATATAAGATTTACTAGACAAATCACTAACACTTCAGAAAAAGTGCCCAAATTATATAACATCACCTAATGTGATACAAGGAAAAAAGAGTGAGAAAATGATAAAGAGAACCATGCACCCTGTGCTTCATGAATAAAAAATATTAAATAATATAGATTTCTGAGTTGAAAAAGAAGAATAGTAAATCAGTTGCACTACCCTGAAACAATTGTGGAAGTTCTCACAGTTATAGCCTAATGTTCACTCAGCAAAATCATGACTGTCCCAAGACTAAAAGTTCAGAGCTGACTATGTATTAACTTTATACCTGAAAAATCACAGAATATCACCTAATGAACCAAATACTGAGATCTCCAGTTCAAGCGAACCGAATAAAGGTATGTATATCACATTGCATTATTAGATATATTAAGGCAACCTAACATAACATATTAAACATGTAGAGGTATCTCCTATCAAGCCTGATAGAATACAAAAGTAGATTCTACTCAAACATTGGATGTGCATCAAAGGATATAAAATGCACAATAAACCATGTTAAAATAACACAATTGAGGTCTACTAAAATCAGATGCTTCCAAACCCACTACATATTCGAACTCAATTGGTATATAAAATGATAAAGAAAGCAATGTTTCAGCTTAAACAATACTAAGCTATGGTAAACCGGTGTATAAATCCTCCGTAACATTCAGACCATTAGGGTATTTGGTATCCAGCTGCAGAATATAGCGAGTTTCCAATTTCCGGAGTTTAGCCTCCCTGTTACCCCCACGTCTGCTGGCATTAACAGCGTCTATCACAAAAAAATGTGAGGAGTCGGTTGTCACTCTGATGTTGATCTTTGAAATGCCTCGCAACAGGGTAGGTATTATCCTGGTTGGCAATGGCTCTTAGGTGTTGCAAAATACGTTTATGTACGGCCAATTTAGTGCTGCCGACATATCTGCGGGAACAGGGGCATTCAAGAATGTATATTGCATATTCTGTTTTACAAGTCAGTGATTTGCTGATTTGATGCTCAGTGTTACTGAACCCATCCTGATAGGTCCTGGTATTAACCCCGTGTGTGCAAGAGTTACAGGTTTTACACCTAAAAAAAGCCTGTATTGGTTTGTGAAGCCAGGTAGATTTTTCAATGACTTCCGGATTAGTGTCAACTAAATGGTCCCTCATTGACATAGCCTTGCTGAATGTTAAAGATATACGTGTAGGCATAGATGGCCCTATAATTGGATCAGTTAAAATTATGGGCTAATTACGACTTATGATCCTAAAGATATCTTTATGTTGCTTACTGAAGCCTCTTATGATTCTAAAAGTGTTGTCTTGAGGGGTATCAGATATGATAGCAACTTGGGTTTCCAGTTCAGTTTGAGCCATGGTAGTATAGATACTGGGTAGTTTCTCTCTTGTGTGTGCCATTGATTTTGAAAGAGCACTGTCAATATTACGTCTAGAGTACCCTCTTTGGATGAATCTCATCTTGCTAGCCAGTTTTGCATTTTCCAGGTCTAGACTGTTGCTGCAGACTCGTCTAATTCGGAGCATTTCCCCATAAGGGATGCTAGCTATGAGGTGTGCTGGATGTGCACTGCTTGAATGTAACACAGTATTGCCTGCTATTTTCTTTCGAAATAATCTAGTTTCAATTGCATTGTTCATAATATAAACTTCGGTGTCAAATGTCACAGATGTCTGGCTCATATTGGCAGTAAACGCAAGATTAAGATCATTCACATTTAAGCTAGATATAAACTCATTTGCTTGATCCTCATTCCCCCTCCAAATAATAAAAAGATCATCAATATATATTCACTTAAAAAACCATAGGTTTCACACATGTTATAGTTAGGAATTAGCATTTAAAAAACCTTGCAAATTCACTTAAAAAAACCATAGGTTTCACACATGTTATAGTTAGCTGGACATTTTACTCGTAAAAAACCATACAAATTCCCCCGTTATAGTTAGTTCAGATAACTACAACTCGCGCGACCGCAATCCACTGCTGATGACATCACATATTACATCATTCATGACATGGTCAGTGGCATCACTCATGACATCATCCTTGTGATAGAGTGGCGGCCGCGCGAGTTATAGTTATCTGAACTAACTATAACGGGGGAATTTCAATGGTTTTTTACGAGTGAAATGTCCAGCTAACTATAACATATGTGAAACCTATGGTTTTTTAAGTGAATTTGTACGGCTTTTTAAATGCTAAGTTATGTATGTTTTATTATATTTTTTTTATATATATATTTTTTTAAAGGTTTTTCACCGTGCGCGCACGGTGCTCGCACCCCGCGTTTTTTGGAACAAAAAAAATAAAATGTTTTTTCCACCCTTCGGGGTCCTTCAGGGACCCCCTGACAAAGGCTAGGGGGTCAGGAACGCACTACCCTGCCCCCTTTTCACGTTCGCCACCTTCCTTTTTCACTCTTGCACTGAAAACAAACAAAATGGCGGCCGACACTTCCTGATTTCGACCGATTCGAACGTTGACTGACATGAAACCACCAATCAGAATTACGCTCGCGCACGTTAGGGTGCTTGCACGGTGCTCGCACGGTGCGCGGCTATAGATATGTATGTGCTTTTAACTGCAATTTTCTCAAGAACTACTGAACAGACTGACTCCATATATGCAAAAGGCACATCCCTGAGCGGAGGACTACCTCTTTGCCAAATTTCAAGTAATTCTGTTCAGCCGTTTCACACATGTTCTAGTTAGCTGGACATTTTACTCGTAAAAAACCATACAAATTCCCCCGTTATAGTTAGTTCAGAAAACTATAACTCGCGCGCCCGCAATCCACTGCTAAAGAAGTCACATATTACATCACTCATGACATGGTCAGTGGCATCACTCATGACATCACTGATGACATCATCCTTCTGATAGAGGCTAGGGGGTCAGGAACTCTCTACCCTGCCCCCTTTTCAACTTCGCCATCTTCCTTTTTCACTCTCGCACTGAAAACAAACAAAATGGCGGCCGACACTTCCTGATTTCGACCGATTCGAACGTTGACTAACATGTAACCACCAATCAGAATTACGCTCGCACACGTTATGTTGCTCGCACGGTGCGCGCACCCTGCGCGCGTATAGATATTGATATGCTTTTAAATGCTATTTTCTCAGGACATACTGAACAGATTTACACCAGACCTGCAAAAGGCACTTCCTTGACCTTATGGCTACCTCTCTGCCAAATTTCAAGTAATTCTGTTCAGCCGTTCGGGCTGTAGCTGCGTCTAAAGGTCCTATGGAAAAATGCATGGGGAAAACGCGTTTTGGGACCCCCTTTTTTCTCGGCCCCCGCTTGACGAATCACCCCGAGACTTTTAGGGTAGGAGCTGAACGGAGCGCCCCATTAGTTTTGAAAATTTTGTGAGGATTCGTCAACCGGCGCCAAAGTTATTCAAAATAGAATTTTGAGATTTCCTATGGAAACACGGTCCTAACTATAACTATCTACTGGCGACCGCCAGTAGATTATATATATATATATATATATATATATATATATATATATATATTTCACTGAAAAAACCATAGGTTTCAGACATGTTATAGTTAGCGGAAATTTTACTGATAAAAAACCAATGAAATTCCCCCGTTATAGTTAGTGCAGGCAACTATAACTCACGCGACCGCAATCCTCTGCTGATGCTAATACTGTATTTAGACACTTATTTGCCCATGTCTTCTTCCATAAATTTTTAGCTATACATATATTACAAATATTTTTTTTTCATAAAGACACATATGTCATCAGCAGAAGATTGCGGTCGCGTGAGTTATAGTTGCCTGCACTAACTATAACGGGGGAATTTCATTGGTTTTTTATCAGTAAAATTTCCGCTAACTATAACATGTCTGAAACCTATGGTTTTTTCAGTGAATTTGCAAGGTTTTTTAAATGCTAAGTTACTTTACGCCATTCGTGGCGTGCACGCCCACTTAACGCATTTCGTTCCGTGCGCGCACGGTGCGCTTCGCGCACCGCGCGCCCACTTTACGCAGTTAGTGCCGTACACGCAAGGTGGGCACGCAGTGCGCTACGCGCACCGCGTGCCCACGTTACGCACCGTGCGCACATGGAGGACATATTATGCGCTTCCTTGTGATAGGTAATCTGTTAAATTTAATTTGTAAGTGATGACAATAATATGCCATGCACAGAGTGTTTTTTTTTATTAACATTTTTAGCGTAAGCGCACCGTACGCGTACGGTAAGCGTAATCGGCGAAATTTTCAAAAAATAAAAATTTACCGTTTTTGGCCTTGGGGGATCTTTGAGGACTCAACTAACATGGCTATGTGCATGGGCGCTGTCTAAACAGCCCCTTTATATGTTTTTTGCCTTTGTTTACAGCCCCCCCCTCAGAGTGCGAGAGAGAAAATGGCGGCCGCCGCTTCCTGGTTTCGACCGATTCGAATGTTTACTTAGATGTAACAGCCAATCGGAATCGTGCTCGCGCACGCCACCGTACGCGTACGGTAAGCTTACGGTAAGCGTACCGTAAGCTGGCTCAGATATATATATTGATTTAAAGGCTATTTTCTCAGAATCTACTGAACAGATTTACACCAAACCTACAAAAGGCACTTCCTTGACCTGAGGACTACCTCTCTGCCAAATTTCTAGTAATTCTGTTCAGCCGTTCGGGCTGTAGCCCTGTCTAAAGGTCCTATGGAAAAATGCATGGGAAAAACGCGTTTTGGGACCCCCCTTTTATCTCAGCCCCCGCTTGACGAATCCCCCCGAGACTTTCAGGGTAGGAGCGGAGCGTAGCGCCCCACCTATTTTGAGAAATTCGCGAGGATTCGTCGACCGGCGCCAAAGTTATTCAAAATAGAATGTTGCGGATTTCCTATGGAAACAGGGTCCTAACTATAACTACCTACTGGCGACCGCCAGTAGGTAATATATATTATACATATAGTTTTGCTTATCGGATTACATGTATTTTCACTTTGTGTTTAATAGTTTATTGAACTGTTCCATTCTCAGAACGGAAGTGTTCCTGCATTAAACACTTGCTTTTGATTATCTTGTACTGCTAGCTATTATGATTCAAGCAAGTGAATCTATGACACAATCAATACTGGAGTAAAAAAAAGAAGTTACTTACCTGTGATCCAGCGAAAAGCCAGGATAAACATTTCACAATCAGTGAATTACTCAAAATGGGCCCATATACACATTCAAGTTTCCTGACTGTTTCACTACGGGTCAAGTTTTATTTTCACCTTGATCTGAATGAGTCAATGTCCAACTCTCACAGATCAACACTCTTCCTTTGGTCAATGGACCATTAGTCGTGTAGTTGATGGTGATATTAACAAATTTATAAATTTATCTTATAGCTCTCAATAAAATAATCACAGACTCCGGGTAAGATTCAATGAATTTTATCTAATAACCCATTCAAAATGAACGCTCATTTGTACAGATTCACAGTGCAAACTCCATCAACTTTCATGGGAGAGAAAAATTCCTTTATCAAATTACATTCAAATTACAGACGCATTCAACAACTTTAATGCATTAGGAGTGATAGATGAAGAGACAAAAGACATAATAACTCCTACTTTACAAAAGATATGCAAATTTTAAGACCGAATAATATTTACCAAATGGTGAAATAGGAAACCCAACCCCTGGCCTAAAGGGCTGGTGAAGGTCACCTGATTGAGTCAGGAGACAAAGACTATAGAACAGGTGCAGGATAAGATGATACTTACCACACTTCTGTAGAACCCCGACGCACCGGAGCGCATCCCTCTCTTACACTCCCTCCCTCTCTCGATATTCTTCCTCAAATCTTCAATCTAATCAGGCTGTCTTTCAGGATTGAATCTTCCCAGTCTGTTCTCTTCCAGCAGTAGCTTTCGCCTACACCTCCCTCAGCAGCGACGTCAACAAGTTTCTTAACTTGAATCACTCTAGTTATAGTCTTTATTTCTACATGTCCCACCCTCAAAAGTGGCAAGTCTCAGTGGATCATGGATTGTGATTGGACAAGGGCAGGGTAGTTGTCATCACCTCATGCTGTCATTCTCGATTTCTTAATGAACTTTTTGTCTAACAAACCCTTCCCATTTAATTTATTCATTTTTCAGTGCCATTTCCTTTCACACATGTTCAAAGAAACAGATTAGATACAAAATTATATGTAGTTCTACAGTTTAAGAGCGTTTCCAGGTTTCTGTTTTTGGCTCTTGGCTACCTGTCAATGGTCCGGTCAGCGGGTCACTTCAAAACCTCAGTGTGCAGATTCAATTTGTGTTCCGTTTCAACCGCCATCTTTTCCCTTGGCTTAGCACATAAGGCCCAAATGCACACAATTAATAAAGGAATCATAAACAGATATTATTTTCTCAAATATGTTATCACTGTTCACCATCCACTTCTACTCTATCCCATGTTATTTTCTTCTTTGTTAAGCAAAAGCATTAGCAGCGACAGCTCTCTTTAAATTCAGGCAAGCATATGCCTGGCACGCGGTGCCTCGAGACCTACAGTTAGTAACTCTTTGCGCATGCGTGAGAGTTTCCCTCTCACAGGGGTTAATCACATGGTTATTTGCGCGGTTCTGGTGCACACAGGCGCAAAACATATTTCGGTTTCATGCGGGATTTCAGTTACGTAGCAATTATTCTTTGTTATTTAAGCATGCGTAATAAGAGGTTGATCCGAGCAAGTTTCTTTTCCTCAAATCCTTGCTCCATCACCTGTACACTGTGTTTCTTCTGTGTTGATATCTTTCATAGATTCACATGCGGCCTGCCCACCTCCCTGAGTAGACTGGCCACTCTATACCTCATAATGACTACTCTTTTATTCACACTTGTGCTCGAAGTCTGGGTTATGGTGTCGCTGCTGGGGCTTGTGGTCTCAGGGCTTGGACCTCGTGAGCTGAAGTTTGAGTCTTTTATAAAGATGAGAATTGCTTATCAAATTTCAATTGCTTTTGCTATGTTTTCTAATGTACTCCTTCTAGTACTGCTTAATAAAGTACCTTGGGACTCCCACCAAGACGACAGGAAAGATTCAAGCATGTGAATCTATGAAAGATATCAATACTGGAGAACCACAGTGTACAGGTAAGTAACTTGTTTTTTCTTCCACAAGTGCTCGCGGTCAGTAAACAGGCCTTTAAATCTTGTTCTTATCTTGTCACATTTGCTATGCATTCAAAGATAGCGATCAAATGTCAGGCTCTGTCTTCTGAGGGAGCTTGGTGTTTACTTTTCTTACTCTGACTTCAAAGTGAGAGGATTTATGTGACAATCTTGCTATGAAAGGAAAGGCCTTTTTGTCTAGCACACACCAAAATGTAAATGTGTGTTAATGAACTGTGAAGATATTTAGGATTATATAAAAATTTGAAAAGGACCAATAAAGCACTTTTTTTGTAATTGTGATGTTTGAAGGAAATGAATATTTTAATATGATCAAATAAATACAATAGGTGATGCCATTTCCACACGTTGTTTGTACGCTGTATACCTTTAACAGTAAAACTACATGCCTGTGCAAATGTAATGGTCATTTCAATTGAAAATGTGTTGTCTGCTATGGCAGTGCGCTACCACACCATGCATACTTCATACTACGCCACTCCACTCCACCCTGCCCCACTCTGTGCCCCTCCACTCTACGACATGCCACTCCATTCTGCGACGCTCCACAAAGCGCCTTTCCACTCTGTGCTACTCCACTCTACAGCACGCCATTCTGACACCCCCTCTATGCCCCTCCAACTCTACACCCTCCCACTCACCACTTCCCCACTCTATGCTCCTCCCACTCTGCTCTACAACACTACTCCACTCTACGACATTCTATTCCACTCCACGACACACTATTTCACTCCACGACACACTATTTCACTCTACGACACACTGCTCCACTTTACGCCCTTGCAGTCCACTCTACTCCCTCCACTCTGCCACTCCATTCTATAACACTATACTCCACTCTGACAGTTTGCTCCACCCCATGCCCCTCCACTCTGACACTCTACTTCACTCTACAACATTGTATGCCACTCCAGGACATTCTACTTCACACTACGCCTCTCCACTCTACTCTCTCCATGACACTCTACTCCACGCCACTCCACTCTACGACAATCTGCTACACTCTATGCCACAACATTCTACTTGACTGTACACAACTCCCTTAATGCCACTCCACTCAACTCCACTGCCATTGCCTGTTTTTAAGTGCTACAGTTTTCCAGGGCCATTAATGAGCTAGCTACCTTACAATCTACAACTTAGCCACATACCCTTATTCCGATGGAAAGCTCTGGGACCTGAGTAAAAACACGACAACTTAAAATGGGCTTTAAATTATTCTTGCCAATTCTTCAGTGTAGAAATGAGTTTCTGCTGTCAGTGCAAATGCAAAATGCTTGACTTTAAGTCTCAGTAAACAACAGGAGAATACCCATATACCCAGTTGAGACCTGGGTTAGTATAATAACATTAGACCAGTGCTTAATTTGTGCCGGTGCTTAGCACCGGCACTTATTCATCAGGGCTGGGTCTACAGTACATGCCTGCCACAATGCCATACGACATGCAAGGTAAATATAATTACCAAACTGATTCACCGCAGACAGTGTTTTTCCTCTCCCGAGGCTCCGTGAAGAGTGTTGTGGCTGTGTGAGCCAATAAAAGATTCCATTCATAGATATCCATGATGCGAGTTTACCTTACGCCCTTAGTTCAATGTTGTCGGTGGGGGTGACACTGATTGGGCTGGATTTGGTTCTACGGGGTAGGGGCTGTGCGTGTGGCAGCGCAGCGTGCGTACATTTTTTTCCAAAATGACATGCACCCGACGAGTCACCAGCAGTTCAGCTCGACGTCGAGGGCAGGCAGCAGCAGGCCAATTAATAAAGGCAGTACCACCCACCAGTAACTGTAAGTAGCCAAACCAACGCTGCTTGCTAATAAACAAACTGACTTGGTATGAAGTGTGAGTGAACTGAGTCGGGGGCCTGCTGTGAGCAATCCTGCCTCCAGCGCGGGGCACTGTGCTCAAGTACAATGCCCCGGCCAGGAGGAGGCTCAAAGGGCAGGGCCTTTAACTTAACCCCTGTCGTTGATTCATACAAAAATGCTGTTTTTTTTTTAGTGCGTATCATCATCTCCTAACTTACTTCTCCACGGTGTGCTTGGCAACATGGCGGTATGCTGCAGTTGAAAGTTAATTTCTATGCTACCATCTTCATCAAGCCTCGTGGTTGTTTCTGCATGCGGCAGTGCCGTGGTGGTCACTGGTTCCTGATGTCACACGGACCTGTTGGGCGGTGGGCTATGCCACCTGTTTTTGCATGGCCTCTTCCATTGTTTGTAGGTTATGTTTTTTTTTATCGTGACTTCATTTATTGTGCACGTTTAGCTTCAAGCCTTCAGTGATGATCGCTGCCGCCCACGTTTTGTCTGTTTGTTTTGATGGATGTCTTGAGGCCCCGGAGGTCCGCTCTCTGCAGAATTGGCAGAGTGTGGCAATGTCACTATATATGGAGTCTGAGATGCCTAATGAGGCAACAATTAGTTCAACTGCTTAAAACTCCAGCGCATTATATGGTTAACTGGGCATACATGCGAAAATGCATGTCTGTGCCAAAAACCTTCACGAATCCCATTATTATTCACTGTTTATAAGATTGTTCGGATTCTGAAAAAATAGCAGAGAGACTTTTCGGTCGGGTCAGTTCCTGGGTGGAATTAGAGGTCAAAATGCATGTTTTTTTTAAATTAATTTATTTTTATATATAGCGCAAACTCAATCCGAAAGTATTGGAGCGCTTTTACACTAACACATTCATTATTGGTTGTCGAGGCACGGGTGGATTAAGATTTGACCAAAATCCAAGGATGTTGAGCTGATGCCGAGACTTGAACCTGGTGCCCCCCTCCCCCTCCCTCCCCAGCTCCAAAGTCGTCTGCTCTGGCAGTTTTGCAGCGTGAATCTTTCTGGATTCACTATGCTGTAAATTATTCCGCGGTCTAGTGGTTGGGTCCGGAATCGAGTATTTTTTTTTTTTCGTGGCCCAGGTGGGCGTCGACGTCCCACCATTTGGTATCCTCACGTGACATCAGCGTGCTTCCTCCAGAAGCTCCCACCTTTGGGCGCCATCTTCATATTCTTTTTTCCGCCGTTGGGTCTGGATTGTCACCGAGGAGTTCCAGAGTTTGGGGGAAAAGAGAATAGAAAAATTAAGCAGAAAACGCCAAAAGTTGGAGTTTTTCAACACACGACCAAGAGCACTGAGCCGGTATGATGAAGAGGGTGAGAAAGATAAAGAACTTCGACTTCCAACGGAGAATGCGCACACAGGGGGCCACCTAAGCGCAGGAATGGACAAAACCCCATTCAAATTTTACCGTAATTGCCACCACAAGTACGCGCAGAAGGACCAGCGCCCAGTCTGCAACCTCTGCCTAGGATAGCGCACTACACCATGCAGGGGCAAGGAGAACCCCTGTCACTCCAGGACGTGGGTCTCTTCAGCGGAGAAGAGGACAACATCACCGAGGGACCAGTGGACCACACGTTCGCAGAGACCAATAAGAAGTCGTCAAAGGAGGTAAGAGACGTCGACCCTTAAAGCCCCGATAGACTCTCGAAAAACTGAGCCAAAGTCCTCGAAAGGAGCAGTGGTGTCGAAGCACTCAACGGCCACAGCTGCGTCCACGTACAAACAGCCCAGCGGATCCTTCGAAAAGGACTCCCAGCCGGCGAAAGCTCTAGAAAAGCCTAGGTCTTCGAAGCACGGTCCCAAAAAGCCGTGCTCGACGCCGAAGGAAAAAGAGCTGAAGGCGACTTTGACATCAACATCGACGACCTCGAAGAGAAGCACTGAAACTCTCAACGCCGAACAAGTGGCCGAATGGAGAGGAAGAAGAGAAGGCTCGAGGCCAAAATGGACAGTATCCTTCAGAGGAAATAGGACTTCGTTGAACGGATGAGCAGATACACCATCCCTACGAAGCCCTCGACAATAGTCTAAACAGAAGTCGAAGAGGAGTTCAGCGCCGCCGACCCGACGAAAGCTCCTGAACCAGCAGAGCAACAGGACGAAGAGGGCCTGTATTATTACGAAGGAGAAGGCGAGGGCGATCAGCCAACATACTTGGGCTCGACATCCTCGGAGGCGCAGGACCTGGAATGGCAGAACCTCGACGCCGAAAGCCCGGAGGAGGGCGTAGAGTCATATCCGTCGAGGCCTTCACCGCCAGACGACATTAGCATCTACAACATGGTCATCAAGAACGCTGCAGCAACATATTAGGTTAAATTAGAGGAAGAGAAACCAAAAGCTTGTTTCCTCTTGGAGACTCTGCTCCCCACTCAAACTAGGAGCCATTTCCTACCCATGCTCCCGAGTGTGCTGGACCAGGGCAGGGAAGCTTTCAAGGAGCCAGCAGCCTGCAGAACTGTCACCCCTAGAACAGAAAGAAAAAATACAAGCATTCCTCGAAGGACCCAGCATATATCCAGGGATCCGCACCAGCTGACTCCATTATAACATCAACAGCCAGGAAGAGGGCCAACATTCCCACGAATTCAGGGCCACCTCCAGACAAAGAGAGTAAGAGAATAGACCTCATGGGGAGGAAAGTAGAGCGGAATGCAGCGATTAACTGGTGCATTGCGAACTCCTATGCCATTATAAACAGGCACGCGTACCAACATTGGGAGGAGGTCGGTCAGCTGCTCAAACATATCCCAGAACAATACCAACAGAGGGCAACACACCTGGTGGAGGAAGGCAAAAACGTGGCCAACACCTGCCTAAAGTCACCCTGGATGCGGCAGACACATCCAGCAGGCTTATGATGATTGGGGTAACGGAGAGGAGGCATGCCTGGCTGAGGATCTCCGGTTTCAAACCGGAAGTCCAGAACAATATCCTGAACACACCCTTCAACGGGGAACAACTGTTTGGGACACCAGTTGACGAGAAGCTGACACAGCTCAAAAAGGATAATGAAACTGCAAGGTCCATGGGAGCATTGCAGCTCAAAGGGAGGAGAAGGGGCACACCATCAAGGAGAACGGGCGGCAGAGGAGGAAGCCAACCGGGAGCATCGCACCAGGCCTTCTAGCAAAATTACCAAGCAAACAACCAGGCGCAGCAGCAGGGTCAGCAACAACAACGCTGGCAGTACCAACCGAGGGGCCAGTCCTTTCGGGGGCGATCGGATGGGGACAAACCAGAAGAGGGTGACAGCAACCCGCCTCCAAGTGACTCCGCTGTACCAAACGTGTCCACCCAGCCAACATTTCTAGAGGGGCGGCACAGCAAAAGACTCAAAAATCAATTAGAGACACACAGAGGAGAAATCATCGAACATGTAACACTGGTAGGAGGCAGACTGAAACACTTCTTCCAGGAGTGGAAGAAGATAACAACGGATAAATGGATACTCATCATCATACAGTTCGGCTACTGTATAGAACTGGAAAAAACGCCACCAAACAGGAGGTGAACCAACAAAACACGCTCAACAAGAGAGCTCTCGCTCCTCCTGCAGGAGGCATAAGAACTCCTCCACAAGGACGCAATAGAAACAGTCCCGTACAAGGAAAGAAACAAGGGGGTGTACTCCAACTACTTCCTCGTACCAAAAGTGGACGAAACGTTAAGACCCATCCTAGACCTACGGTTCCTAAACAAATGCATAAAAACGCAAAAATTCAAAATGTGGAAGCAGACAGACATCAGCATCCCACGAGTGGGAGCTAAATCTACAGGAAACGCAAAAGCTATTCAAGAAGTGGGGGAACCCCACAAATAGACCTGTTTGCAACACACCAGAATGCAAAATTCATTCATTCATACAACTTTATTCGATTATATAAAAATAACATAAAAGCAAACAAATGTATCAAAGCCGGTAACAGGTACAAGTTAAAAGTTAATAAATTCCCTCTTTTTTCAAACCATATAATACAATTTCCATCTGAGCGTTAAAAAAACCCTTGTCACGTATCCGACCAATTCATCTCTAGTTATGAGGATCATTCGTAAAACAATAGGTTATTATAACAGAGAAGCTACAGGTTACCATTACCCCTTGTGTTCATTAGTCTAAATGCAGCCCTTAAAAAGTTTACAATACAAAACAGTGTGAGAGTATCTGGGGCCAATTTTAAAAATAACAGTGCCACCAGTGCCTGTTTAAATCTGGCTTTCTTTAGAATTCCCTTCAAGAAGAATCTCCTAGGGTAAGAGAAAAAAGGGCATAATAAAATCAAATGAAGGGTGTCCTGTGGAGATCTGATCGCAGCCACAGGGCCCCTTCATTTCTATGGACGGTGTGAACCCTGCCGGTTCCGCCAACACATGATGCAAGAGATTCAACCTGAAACGAGTCATTAAAAATCTGTCTTGTGCACTGTTTATGCAAGACAGGTAAGGTTCAATGCCTCTGACAGACCTAACTACTAAATGTTCCCTAACCGACTGCTTGGCCAGCTCTGTGTTTTCTCGGAGCATTAGGGCATGTTTAAAAAACTGGTCCTTAACCAAAGCCTTATCTTTCATACCTACTTTAGAAGGGTTGGCAAATAGGTCTGCAGAACCAATTTTTTCCAGAGTCTCCACATATTTAAGCCAGGGAATTTTTAGCTCGTGGTCCAGGGAAAGGCAATCTTCTATAACCTGCCTACTAAAAGCCGCCTCCTCGTTTGCCCAGATCTTTATCCAACAGACTAAAGGTTTAACTGCCATACTGTCGCTGATGTATTGGGCACCAGAATGCAAAATGCCAATACTTCGCATCCAGACAGCCAGGTCAGCAATCCCAAGGGAATGCCCTATGGATAAGCTGGTCGAAGACATTTTCCAATGCCTTTCCCCCAAATACCGCTGATGTACAAGGTGCTCAGCAAGTGCAGAACCAGCAACATGATGCTGATTCTGGTAGCACCACAGTGGACCAGGCAGTCCTGGTTCTCACAAATAGTGGAAATGGCACAGGGACCACCACACAAGTTCCCAAAAAGAAGAGACCTGCGCTCGATGCAAAACGTTAGGGTGCTCCACCCAGAACCAGAGAGCCTCAGCCTAACAGCTTGGCTCCTGAAGACTTAGAGTTCGCACACCTAAAGCTCCCAGAGAGCACGCTGGCGGTGCTGCGGTAGGCAAGGAGACCCACCACACGGAAGTGTTATGTAGCAAAATGGAAAAGGTTCACCCAATGGTGCATCAGGGAAAAGCTCCAGAAGAGAATCACCGGGGAATCAACAGTGCTAAGATACTTAACACACTTGCTAAAGAGTAACCTAAGCAACACCTCGCTAAGAGTACACCTAGCAGCAATAGTAGCCTATACAAGAGGAGAAACAGGGAAAAGTTTCTTTACATCCCAGGTGGTAAAAAGATTCCTGGAGGGGGCCAAACTAATCGCCCCCCAAAAAAGGATGCCACCGCTGGCATGGAACCTCACTGTAGTTCTAACGCAAGTTATGATGGCACCTTTCAAACCCATTCACAAGGCTTCTCTACATATGCTCACCATAAAGACAGCCTTTCTGGTGGCAATCGCCTCGCTACGCAGGGTGAGCAAATTGCAAGCGCTAACACTACAAAAACCCTACATTCAAATTCACAATGACAGGGTGGTAATGAGAACAGACCCACATTTCATGCCAAAGGTGGTGTCAAAGTTCCACATAAGCCAGACAATACAGATACCAAGTTTCTTCCAAAAATCATCCTCAAGCGCAGAGAGGGCACTGCACACTCTGGACGCTAGAAGAGCAGTGATGCATTACATTGAAAGGACTAAAGATTGTAGGAAAACAAAGCAATTCTTTGTGTCTTTCACAAGCAGTTTCTTGGGAAGACCGGTAACTAAAAACACCATTGCACGATGGATCGCACAGACAATCCAATTCTGCCACAAGCAGGCAGGCCACGAACTACAAGGAGCAGCACAAGCTCACTCTACCAGAAAAAAGGGAGCAACAATAGCTTTCCTGGCAAACGCACCCATCCAAGACATTTGCCTGGTGGCAACATGGGCTTCAGTGCACACGTTCACGAAGCACTATTGCGTGGATATACAGATGAACAAGGAAGCACAAGTAGGACAAAAAGTGCTTCAACATATATTGAACAACCATCGCTCATCTTCCACCCAGCCGCCACAAACCTAGCAAACCGCTACAAAGTCTATGCGCAGCATAGTGAATCCAGAAAGATTCACGCTGCAAAACGAATAGTTTCTTACCTGTCGGTGTAGTTTCGCAGCTTGAAGACTTTCTGGCTTCACTAGCGAACCCACCCACCTCCGCCAGAAAGATGAGACCGGAGGAAGGGGATTAAAAATAGAAAAAGACTTTGATAAAAGAAGAGGAAAAACAAGAATAGCACAAGACAAGAAAAAAAGAATCCGAAGATGGTGCCCAAAGGTAGGAGCTTCCGAAGGAAGCGCGCTGACATCACGGGAGGGCACCAAATGGTGGGACGTCGACACCCACTTGGGCAGTGGGAAAAAAAAAAGGAGAAAAAATACTACGATTCCGGACCCAACCACTAGACCGTGGAATAATGCACAGCATAGTGAATCCAGAAAGTCTTCAAGTTGCAAAACTACACCGACAGGTAAGAAACTATTCGCTACCCACATCCTTTTTCCTCTACTCTAATTTTGGTGACATAACGCTACTGACCGTTATTTATGGTTTTTCTGGAGCGCTATACGTGGACAGTCTTGACGCTAGGAGCACTGATGGCAGTTAAAGAGCAACCATGCACTGCGCAAAGTTCATGATGTGGCAAGTAATAACCAGTGCCAGAGGTAGGGGTCCAAAACCCTTAAAGACCTGTTGCTATATCAGTCGACTTAAGACGAGTAATAAAACCTCAGAGCTCAGGGACCTTTCCATGAAGCAAGTAATAGGACGATTGGACAGAAACACATGGCCAGTCCTATGGTTTGAGGCACCAAAGCTTTTTAAATTGCAAACTCTGATTCACCTGCTGTGAAAGGAACAAGGCAGAGAGATAGCCGGAGCAGCAAAGACTAGAGACTAGTGCAAGCTTCTCTAAGGATTAGCTTGTGACCTTTTGGTAGGTATCCAGTGTTGCAGTGGGATGGGATTTACACCATGCAGATCCTAGGCGCAAACTGAAGTACATGCTGTACTTAAGTAGTGGACATTTAGTTCTGGGTTGAGGCTTAAGCAGTGCTTAATTTGAGCCGGTGGTTTCCAGTGCTCGTCACCAGCACTTAATCGTTAACACCGGCGCTTATAGCGCAAACTCGATCAAAAGTATTGGAGCACTTTTCATGTGCACCAGTTAAGGACACATTCATTTTTGATAGGCACAGGCAGATTAAGTGATTTGCCCAGAATCACAGGATGGTGAGCGTATGCCGAGACTCGAACCTGGTTCCCCAGCTTCAAAGTCTGCTGCTCTGGCTGTCTCCCAGCTTGTAGGGTTTCATAGTAACTAGTTGATTCTGTTATAGGCGGCATTACTAGGAGCAATGGGCTGGTGCAACTACCTCCTGACGAGAGCCCCGGCACTTATTCTATCACAAATTAACCAATGTCTTAATGGGTATTAATATGGAAATTATTCGCACATGGTTAAGTAATTACGTAGAAAATAGAAGCGAAACAACAAGGGTTGAATATCACGGTCTGTATTCATAAACCAGCATAAGAATAAATTCAGACAGCAATAATATTCTGTCTGTGCAATCGATCTAAAGTAGGCACCTAATGCTCGTGAAAAATGTGAATGGCGCATGTGAGCCACGTGGCAGAGTGAAGATGACAGTGAGAGAGCATTACTTTAAAATGGTACAAAACTTGAATACTGGAGGAAACTATTTTACAGAAGAGTGGTACATGCCAGAGGCCGCAAATACGCTCGATTGTGTCAACGGCGTTTCCACTTGTATTACGTCGGGTCAGAGAATACACAAATCCCTTTTACATGCTGTCGGAGAAAATGGAAGGAAAAAGAGAAAAATAAAAGTGAGGCCCAAAGTAATTTGATATTCAGTGAATTAGTTCCATTAACAGTTGCAAATGGCTACCTGGGTGCAGCCTGTGAAAAGGGAGACGATGAACAAGGCTTATGTTACAAACTGCATCTGAAAGGGGGCACAATTGGAGCAATCTGCAAGGAGGTGGCACGTGAATGTACTGCATATGGTATCTGGCTAATTACTCACTACTTGAATAAATGAGGCAATACATGCGGGTGGCGGATCCAGCGCTCAAGGGGAGGGATCGGAGGGTGAGCATGTAAGACCGCGCTGGCTCATGCTTGCGGTGAAAAACCGGCCCGTCTACTTGATAGACATGAGAAACGTAAAAAGAAACAGATCTGTACTGGACCTCGAGTGCACATGCTCACAGACTATCTGAAAGCAGGGGTGATCCCACTGGGACACCAGATACGTAACACCCCAGCCATTTTAACACTAGACCCAAGAACAAGAAGAGATTGCGGAGTTAAAAAAACTAATTCTTGATATAAACACCATTACCGATGCAAGGAATTTACTAGACCAAATTAACACCACAATAGCTACATTCAGCACCTTTTGAGCAGAACAAGAACGTACCCATACTTACAAGACGACTTCTAAAGCACTACTTACCAACCCCCCAAGACATGACTCTGGGACCGATATAAGGACTACCAATAAGTCATTTTTTCTGATTCCTCTAACACCTAAGCCCAGATAGGAATCTGACCCAGGTGGGGGTACCAACTCCAACCCAAACCACAAAATACCACAATCTCCCCTACCCACCCGTTTTTTAGGGAGAGGCCATGGTCTGGGAATGGGAATGGGCAACTACCACTACGACTACCCAGAGGGGAGACAGACCTTCCGGACATTTTATCATATGCTTGTTTTTTGCTAAAGACCTGACCGGGTCGGTGTCTTTCATCACGACAATGATGCGGAATCGGGCATCTTAGAGAGTGATACTGCTGCTCGTACCGTTGGACGAATTTTGGAACAGGACTGATATTATGCTGACATGATCCGTTTGAGCTACTTAGCAGATAATCTTTCTCCATTGAATTGAAATCGAGGTACCCACCTCTTTAAATGACATTGATTTTCGTTTCCTGTAACACTACAAACTGAAATAGTGAAAGAGAAGAAAGAAAAAACATAAAGACTGTTACATCAATTTTTTGCCCTGAAGAAGTCCAGAGGTGGACGAATACCCGTCGGCTGCTTTGGCTGTTTTGGATGTTTTAATGTGTACATGATAAATGAAAAATAAAGAAGAATACTTTGAAAAGAAAAAACATCAAAGATATTGACTTATTTAAACTACATTGTACAAGTTGAGTGGTGCATTTGGTGCTGTTTCTTCATTTATACTCCAGGAGCTGGAACAGCATTGTGCTGGCGGGTGCTAACCAAGATTGCACACTTGTGGTGAATTGAATATATCACCAATTGATATGATGGGATATTGTTAAATCCAGTGCTGCCCTAGAGGGATACCGCTAGCTTTGTTTTTTGCTATGATAATCAACCCTTAGTATTTCTCTTCTTTTTTCTACGTAATGACTTTACCTTGTGCAAAGAAATTCTATATTAATACCTGTTGAGACATTGTCGTATGATTTTTAAGTCTGGCTTGGTGGCGCAGTGGTCTCTTTAACCTATAGTTACTGATTCTTCAAAATATACATAGTATGACCTTTGGCCCCATCTAGAAGAGTATTTCTCTTTCGCTTTATGCTATTGACTGCATGGTGTATCATACCGCCTACTGAGAAGTGCCTGCTTTGCAACGAAAATGGGACTATTTTACATCTCAGAAGCACACATTAAATTATTTATTTAAAGATGCATAATACAGAAGTTGCTTTGTGTATTTTCAGTGCTTCAGGCTTATTAAATGTTATAATTAGTACCCATATGCGAGCCTGACCTATTGGCTACTAGACTCGGTACAAGCAGACCAAAGCTTGAGATAACCAGGCGGAAAAAATGAAGAAGCAGCTTCAAAGCCAATGGGTCTGGCATTTTGTTAGGGGAAGCTTTCAAAAATACTTGGGTGACCTTGTGCGTCCAGCTGTCCTAGACCGAAAATCCCATAATGGCACCACATCCTGGCCTAGAACATTATGGATGCTGGCAGGAGGGCCCTCTTCCTGAGAGGACTATATTAGAGGAGAAAAGTGTTTTGTAAGGGAATCAGAAGATACAGTTTGTGTTGTAAGTGGTGAAGTTGAAGAGAATACGAAGCAACATTGTGCGTAGTCGATACTGTTCCAGTTGCATTGTCTTTGCACTTAGCAATCCTATAGAACTTTTGCTCTGTTGCATTCATTTTACAACAAACGCAGGTTGCTTGTGAAGTAAATTAACGTAGATGTAAATTGAGGGAACAAAGGTGAAATGCACATGTAATACTAGAAAAAGCTATTTGAGCTGTATGTGATTCAAAGAAAGCGGTAACGTCATGCATAGTACGCAAAAATGCAAGTATGAAAGCTACTGAAACGCTGTGGTTGTCTGAGTATTTTAAGGCATAAACAGTGTCCAAGGAGTTTACAATTCCGAGGAAGTTGAATACGTATGAAACTACTCTCCATTGATGTAAATATTTACTGCAAATGATAAACTATTTTTTTTACAGCGCTTCATACCAAACCTCTCCTGTTTGTAAGTGTTGTAAACAACAAGTGTTAGTATTACCCAGTTTATTGGTACTCCATTTACTGACCTCGGAAGCGTGGAAGGCTGAGCCAGTCTTATCGTGGATAGAAATTGTGACATGAATGACACCGCTGGTATCAGCAGCGAGCATTTACCTACTGAGCCCTTTTTACCAGCATTAAGTCTTGGTGATCGGTGTTACTAAGCAACTGAGAAGGTATGCAGGTGAAATCCAAAGAGTTTAAGGTGTGAAATCGCACTGCGTCATTGTGGAACTATCTGTGCCGCACACCATTTCAAGGGTCTGTGAGTAGCCCTACTCTCCTCCAACTATGTCATTAGTATATGCGGAGGCTGCTGTTCCCACCCACAGGTATACAGTGCCTGGAGAGTGAGGTATACATCCATCCAGAGTGAAGCAGGACATACATGAAATTGTTGCCCGTCACCTGCTGCGAGCTTCCCTGCTACTCTCACACTCCATTATGGATAAATGGATTCAATCAAGGGCAGCCAATTCATACGATCAATAAGTGGAGTAAAATAGAGCCGGACCATGTGCTCTCTAAATACCACTAGAAAAGCGCGTGGGCCAAGTAGAGATTTCAGCAAAACAACGTTTTCGTTTGTTGACCTGAGTTTTTTGTGCTGTCCTTTAAGCAGCAAAGTATACAAAAATTGATGGATGGAATGATTGACTTCATCTCAGCCACAGGTGATCTCTCGGGCTGCATCCCAATCCATCGTTATTTTGCACACCATGCCAACTCCGTTTTGGCCCAGTCATGTGCAAATCATTCTTTACCCTGCTCCAATGGGGACAGTCCAGCCTGAGCTGCCAGGCCACGACCTCCCTGAACTGGAATACAAGTAACCGAGGATTGGTGTCGCCCTAGCTATGGCTCATTAGCCGTGTATCGCTTGGTTTCAGTGACACTTTCCTTTAAAGAGCACATGATCTAAAGAACACGTGATCTTCTAGAAGACCCAGTTCTCTCTGGTGAGGATGTGGAGAGGTTTTACACCGATGATTATAAATATCAGCCTGACAGGAACAGTTGTTTTTGAAACTCGGGCAAAGGGCAGCGCGGCTTATTCTGTATGTTTTAAAAACCTCAAGGCAGCTGATATCAAGAACCTGCCTTCTTAGCCACATCCAAGGTTGAAGGGACAAACCAGCATGGTATGCGCCGTTGACCATCAGAAACAAATGGCACAAGTCTGTGGTCAGTCTTTATCACTGTGTACCTCAGTGTTGTCTTTGGACAGAAAAGAGCACTGCAGCTAGCAGGAGTGTGGGTTCAGGCACTCGTTTAGCTGGTGGTGGTCAGAGGATGTCCCCCTCCAGCTCAGTAATCACTTGTAAATGGGGTTGGCTGCAGACACCTGTCCTTTGATGGAGAATGGGTTCATCTGATACTGATAGTTGGGTCCTCTGGAGAGCAGATGTGCGGGGCAGCGATTTTCTTCAGTGACTTCCTTTTAAATTTTCTTTTAATAAAAATTGATTCAAGGTGACCCCAGAGCGCATTCATTAGTACCGTGAGTGTGCAGGGTGTGAGCGTTGCAAACAGCACTGAGTTGCTGGGTAGGAAGGTATGCGATATTTGGAAACCTCTTCAGATGGATTGTTGGGCCAAATAGGGCATTTTAAGGGACTGTGATTCCACTGGGCCATTTCTTTGATGAAAGATGTGACAGTCGGGCTGCGGATGTTCTCCCTCCAACCCTGAAAACACTATTTACTTTTGCTTTGGACAAAGGGAAGTTTATTTGTATTTCTAGGATGGGAGACTACCTGCAAGAGGTATCGGAGAAGCCACAAATTTACGAGTGTCTCAGTGTTCACCTGCTTGTTCAGGGTACGCCATGCAGAAGCGCCCTGTAGCTTGCCCTTATCCCAAAACTTATCAATACCACAAATTTACCATCCTAGGAGATTCACTGTATTACACAAGGGCGTCTTAAAAACATTAACTGCAACGAATGCAGATTCTGTATATCTAGTTCTGATTTTTTTTTTTTTTTACATTTGCAGCTGTTTTCTACATAACCCACTGCTCCTTAGGTTCTCCAAATGCTATTAAGCTAGGCTATTAAGTGTAAAAACATAGGTGAAGGTGTATGACATGACTGAACTTCATGTGCGAGCCAGCCATGTAACTTCTATGCAGCTACAATGATCAGTCCATCAAGCCACACCTTCTCTTTCATCATGCACCAAAGATACGACTAACTTTTCTTCCACAAGTAGATGTTTGTACGGGAAGCTCAGACTCCGTGACCTGTGAGTAGAATCTAAACTTTGATTAGTGCGTAGTAGTCCTCCCGGCTCTAAGTTTCTTGGGGATTTCCTCATCTCGCAGTGGCCCTGAGACGATTATAAGCTCCAAATGTAATTCACTGTCCCATGTTCTGGCTTACAAACAGAATAGCGCTTTGATGCCTATTAGGGCCTTATCTTTGCACTAGAGCCCATCTGTGATTGTGCAGTGTTGATTAATGGAGATAATGTAAAATAACAGTTGCGCCCAGTGGTATACTGCCTGAAACGCAAAACATTGTATATGCAAAGAAAATATTTGGGAGAATTATGAACTTTAACTTTAATTGTCATGTTCGGTACAAAAAACTGCTTTATTTCACAAAACGATGTTTCTTTTGCTTAACTGGGTGGGAAGGTTACACAGATGGGGAAATGCAAGACTGAAGATAAAAAGGTGAGTTTGGGAAAGTTGGCCTAATTTAAGGCGGTGTGAGGTTGAACATACCTGTGATTTCAAGAATGAGGATGTACGCAGTGCACTAGCCTGCCTGCCTGCCTGCAGTCTCTCGTGAGAGCTGGCGGTGAATGGTGGTTTATCAAGCTGGCGAAGTGCACGTGTAGATTTTCACTGTGTTTTAAGGAGAGCTCTAAGGCCTTCATTGAGTCCGGTATGCCAGTCCTGCTTTCTGTTCAATGGTGCACTTCTCATGGTCTTGGTGGAGCCGAAGGTGAGAAAGCAGATTGCGTAGGTGATTTGATGGTTGTAGGGCCAGAGATGATGAAGCAGAGGAGTCTGTTTTTGTTGGTCGCTCAGGCAGTCTTAAGCCTGAGCATCTGAGGCTTGCCTGGTAACGCTCTGCCTCTGTGCATGAGTTCTTTTCTAGGACTATGGTTCCAGATGTGGGGTGTACTCCCCCCAAGGTTGAGCACCAGATGATATGTATTCCAGGTCCTTACTGGCTAATCAGGTGGACATCTAGCTTAGGTTATATAATCACTTGCTGCCTTTGGTTCGCCCGCAAGTTAACCCATTACAGAACCAAATAAGCCTTCCAACGTAAATTTGTCCAGATATACTGGTGTGGTCGCGGTCATTTACTTGTGGACTTTTCCTTTGCATGCATTTGTTCGGTGTAGTTTAGTGAGTGCTTGTGTGTCTGTCTGTCGGATATCTATGCTATGCAGAAAGGCCTCAGAGATACAATGGCAGCCCCTCCTCTAAGGCGGAGAAGCATCGCCCCACTGCTTTAAAGCAGTGCCATGCAAAAAATAAAATGATAATAACTTCTGTTATCATTTTTTGTATTCCGGTTGCGCCAGGTTAAGGTGGGGCTGGGCTAGGGTCCCATGATATCGTTGAGGTTGAGGAATGACTGGTGCTTCCCCTAAAGTGCACATTACTGTTTGGCCAGTCGTCTCGGACCGACCAAGCTGTGCATGTTCTCCTTCCAGGCTGCATTATAGTGTGGTTGGAGAACATGCCCAGGCTCCCTTTCCCTCTCCTAGTGCCGAACTACGGCACTCAGACCAATCCCAGCACTACTATAAGCAGTGTCGTGATTGGGCAGGGGAGTCTGGAAGCCTAGGTGCTTCCTGTTCGTGCGAGGAGAGACTGCTGCAGCGGCGAACATCAGGTAAATTTACTTTTTTGTTTTCCTAAAGCCCCTCACCCTCCCCCAAACACCGCCACTGTCCCCTAACAAACAGCCACTGTCCCCTACCAGCTTCCACCTCAGGGATATGAGCAGTCAACTGCTGCTCCAACATCCTACCTTTTGCCAGGCACATCTTGTTGAACCATTTGAAATTAGGAAAAAAACTAAATGGGAGTCTTCTTCCACGTCCGCATCTATCCTTGGCTTTAATGAAGAGAACTCGCCCCTTCCTTTTGACTAGCCCCCAAGTAGCTTGCGGTTTGTCTTTATGCCTAGCATGTATTTTTAGCTGAAAAATCAGCCACTCTATAGATGTAATCCTAAGAAGAGCATTCATGTTCTTTTCCGCTACGTTAAGTAGCCTTCTTACTAGTCTTTCTGCCAAGCAAGAGTAATACGACAATTCCCAGTTGATAACATAAAGATGCCTTGCTCGGTGTGTTCCTTGCACAGAAGGCAGCATCCTAATCAAGTGTAATTCAATTTGTATTATAAATGCATTCCACTGAAAAATCATTTTCACAGGCCAATGTGATTTATTAGTTGAAAGTAATTTGAAGCATATCTCTGGAGGCAGAGTTTCAAATCTGGTTATGGCAAGCATGAATGGGGTTTAGCAGCCTTAGTTCAGTTAATAAGAACTGTGTTTTCTGCGTCTGTGCTTCCTCAGTAGGGAACTTTATAAAACCACAGCACAAAGATGACGAAAGACGTGTTCTTGAATCTAGATCGGGAAGCATGATGTTCTTTGAGGTTAGGTTTTAATTGTAGAGTTATATCTGTGTAGCGTTTTAGTGGGCTTCTGCTTGTGTGCTGTCGGACAGAGGAAGATGAATCGCATATAGTGGTATTCAATCCTTGAGATCCTGCAAGAACAAATGCCGCAGTTGAACCGATTGTTGATCTTTTCAATGTCCTAATTCCTGGCCACACGGAGAAAGTGATCAACCTACAGACAAGTAGATCACGTACTAGTGTTCGTTTTGCTCTGTTGACTGTTTGTGCGTTGAAAACTAAATGAAATTGAATCCTTGATCCTAGCTCCTTATGTAACCAGATTTCAGGCGCCCCTCACCTTGACTCTGATGCAAGCCTGGTTGCCAGCTTGTTCAGGACATGTGCAGCAAATTGACTTGTGATCGTCGACGATAACGTTTCTCATAACCAGCAAAATCTAACCACAATTGAAGAATTCTCTAGGAGCGAATATGAGGGACTGGCGATTCTTTTTTTAAAAAATTTTATCTTTCTGTCTTATGACCTCAGCCATGTGCTCGTATGATTTTACTTTCACGAAAACTTTGCTAATTTAGAGGTCCCTCTAAGGCTGGTTGGACAATATAACCTTGCAGTGGTATTAAACTAACCCCGGTCTCCAAACCAACAGTACCTGGATGTATCCAAACAGACCTAACTCAAACTAACAATCAACAGAGGGAATACTGGTGAGCGCCTCCTGTACAGAACAAAAGTCCCACGCCCCTGCTCCAGTGCCACTTGCCTGGAACCCTGCTTTGTCCTTGGTGAGAAAATGTCCAATTGCTTAACAGTCTGTCTATCTTGTTTCACCCACAGTATTGTAGGCAGGTCACTTCCTTGGGTATGTCTAGCTAATGGCATCGATCTGTGCATGCCCTGCCTGAGCTGGAAGCTGGAGGTGCATCCGAGATATCATAAAGCAGCAATTCATATTCCTGTCTGCGGTAACCGGGGCATACATACATAAACTATATATACGGTCATCTAGAGGGCTCAGCCCACACTGGGCTTCACTTACCTATTGCAACAGCCCAGCATCGGTACCCTGTAGGCAGCCTTCGATCATCTAACTCTTGATGGCAACAGGCGGGTGGGCTCTGTGAATTAACTCTGTTCTTTGGAGAGATCTGCAACAGTGACGAGCATCGAAGTTTTAGAAAAGCCAAGAAAATACGCTTTCGATCCAGTAATGGTTGGATGCAGGCGTACACACCGCACTAAGTAAACTTTAGTGAGGCCTGTTTACTTCCATAAGTCTTTGGCTTTTCTTCAGAGTGTCCTCCTTATGCCATTTTGGATGAAAACACGAGTTTCTCCCCAAAATGCCATTACCGTGTTCAGTAAGTCCGTGGTAGCGAGGCCACTGGTAACGAGGGTCTGACTGGGTTGGCTGTAGCTAAAATTAAGTTGACCAAATAACCAAACCTCACTTAAATTGACACACTGAGGCTCGTTTCTGGTGTTAGTAGAACTGCACCAGGTATACTTTGAGACTGAACTCCTAATGTGTTACCTTCATGTTATTGATTTGACAAAGAAACTACCTTGGGGAAGAACTTTTCCTTTTATATCTGTGATGCGTTCTAGTTACTCATACTAAGAGCCAGTTGGAGCGACTACAAAGACAAATCCTGCCATTTGTTAGCAGAATGCAATATATGGATCATTCAAATAAAAACGAAATAGCCTGATGCTATGGATGAAATTTGAGAAGAATCATAGATTTGAGAGCACCCTCCACTTTTTTTTCCATGTGGAAAATAATTTTCCATAAGAGGAAATCCCTTCCCTTTTGCCAACCCCCCTTGTAATTTGTAAAAACTATGATATTTTTCACGCTGGTTTTGAACAGTTAGGCAAGCATTGTATCACAAAGCATAGGGGCGCTAATTTGGTGCAAAAAAGTATTTGGAATCTTGTGTTGTCCGTATTTAAATGGCGGGCATACTTCCATTCGTGTAGTGACGCAGTGTAAAACATCTTCAGTATGTTATCGTCCCTTGCAGACCAGAGTCTGGTGTTTGTTTTTTGTGAGTAGAGCTACGAATTTCTAGGTTATTGACATTTTGCGATTAGACACCAGCCCACGCCCACACCCCCAATTTTTTCCCATGGAACTAGCACTCACCGACCCTAAACCCAATAACTTCCGACAATTCACAGTTAGGGTCGGGCACTTTTTGAGCGCTGCAAAAAATGTTGTAACTTGGGCTGGCTTTGTTTGGAGACCGTCTCCTGGGAATCCCCACTACCCATTCGAGGGGAGAAAGCCTTTGTCCTAGAACGTTGTAATCTCTCTATATAGCGTCAAAGCGGCTACCGTCCAGTGTCTTTTATCTTGTTTTCAAATTAGCTCCGATCCTATACATCTCTGTCCAGAGTGACCACAAAGCTGTGTGAGCATTAATTCAATCATTAGGTTAGGCTTTTGTACAGTGCAGTCACAACATCCCCTCAGATGAGCCATACCTGCAAACATATGCACATACAGAGCAGCACACCTGCGGTAACCCATGTACACACACCAGCGGACTAACAAGCACCCAGTCACGTCACCCACATACAAAGACCAGGCAGAATGTTGGGTTGGTTGCTCTTGTAGACGTCGTGCTGCTCTGTCCCCTGGGCGTAGTTTGCGGAGGTCCGCTATGTGGAACATCGCAAAATGACCCAAAAACGCTGCTGCGCTGAGCACAGTACCGCAAGGGGTGGAGTGCATTACGTCGTGCCGTTCGTGCAGATTTGTAGCGCCGACTGTTAGTTTTGTGCTGTAAAATCAGCTCGAACGGCACCACACCCAGAGCAAGAAGGCCCGCTTCATTCTGCCGCTTGAGTAGATGTTCTTCTCGACTGGCAGCTCCCTCAACGCGAACGGAAGGTTTCTCAGTGCAAGCGGTTGCGAACAACTGCCCGCATTGAGAAATCTCGACGGGAGATTTTCCACGCTTGCGAGGAAATCAGAACTCTACATAGAGCATAATGTGGTAAAATCTCCACAAACTCCTCGAGCGGAGCATAATTTTACGCTCGGATCTAGTTTGTACCTATTGCCAACGAAATCCGATTTTGCGTGGAGGAAAGATTGGGGATGATGCTTTTATCAACCATCTTGTCTCTCCTTGAAGAAAGCTCTTTTACTGGGTGAATGAAAACTCCTTTTTTCATGCCCCTTCTGTCCTTGGCCTCTGTGAAATGCTCTCCAGTTGGTTACAGTCCGGTGCTCTGTGCGGGCCCATTCCATTTATGGTCGTTGTGCTGTAGTTAGTCACATTCAGTACTTAGATTTTTTTTGGTACTAACATAGGAAACATTTAAGGTATCTAGATCGCTCCATCGCCACTAAACCTAGTTTAAACGATATTCGACTCTCCCTTTTACCAATTGTTGTCAGAAAATCAATCTATCCGGATTTATAAAGCGCAGCAAGTCACCGGTGAGGTTCCCAAGGCGCTGGAGTTGCAAAAGAGGACTACAAATCCCAGAACCAAAACGTGGCTCCCAGAGTACATGGCGCAAGCTAGCTGAAGATTTACTTCTTTTGTTTTTGCTGTTTTCCAGTAAAACACTGCGGCCTAGCAATCCACAGCAAGATTTAAACTGAAACGGAGGAGTGAGTTATTTTGCTGTGCTAAGCTATGCCGTAGGCAAGCGAGATCTGTTTTCCATGTTGTTTCTTTACTCCATTTGAATGTTCTTGCCATTTAGCAAGAAAATGAAAATGTCTTATCAACCACTATACAAAAATTCTTACACCCTGCTCAGCTGTTTGCCTCCGTTAATTTTTCTACTGACAATTTAAAAAATGAAAAGGGGGCCGTTACCATTTGCCAGAAGCCGTTAATGCGGATCAGGGTGTTCTCATTAACACTACCTGTCTCCAAGTGTTCTTTATGGAAGGGGCGCTTTTTCTATAAGCGCTTTCGGTGAATACAGCTACCATTGCCTTAGCATGTGAGGAGGCTAAATTCCATTTCTGAGCCAGGCTTGCATTGCTCTCTCAACCAATCGCAAAGCAGTTCTTTCTGCAGATCAGCCCCCTACACCCTTCATGTATATGTTATGCAATTATTTGCCCCAGGAATGACAGTAACGCCATCAATTCAAATCTAATGCTATTTGTTTCCTATAGTTTATCTGCTTGAGCTAAGGAAGCACCCTTCCAATGTACATTTTCACCTTGAAATATTGACAACAATGTATTTCTCGTTGAAGCTTTATTAGTCAGCATATTTAAACAGCAGTTTAATGGTTGTGCTCTTATATAATTCATGTATTACTTCCTTAAATAGTAACAAAGACATTCTTAAGGGGATACTGGAAGGAAGCCAATCAAAGATCTAAATGTGTAGCAAACGCACATTTCATGTAACTGGAAGGCGGAGTGACATTGGCGCAGAGCGGATCGCTCTTAAATGATGTTAGTACATTTTTTTTTTACACCATGACTTTTGGCCCTATTACTTCATGCAAGGCAGACTAGCTGGCAGGATCTTGCCTGCTATTGGCAGGTCTCTGGTCCAATGTTAGATGGGTCTAAGCGTTTTTAATATAGCGCCACTAAATGCGGAAGAGGTTACAGTGCTTTGCAACAACGGGTGCAGGTTGTAAAACATGATAGCTACATCATTAAATCACTAAAAAATATATACAGTTGCAGTCAGTGGAGGATGTAATTGAGGAACATTCACAAACCTGTCCGGGCATGGGCTTAACTTGGATTTGAAGGTCTGACGCGATGGTGCAAGCCCCATATTTTTAGGGAAGGATTCAAGTTCCCTGCAATGTTAGAGCACCTTAGATCAATGGACACAGTGTTTGCTCTTACAAAGAGGACCCTGACACATCAGTAGATGAATAAGAGAATGCGTAGACCAGTGAGTAGCGTTCACAAAGGCGTGATAGGGTAGGTCAGTACACAAGCCTCTTGGGCCCATCCGTGATCTTCCAGGGAACAGATATTTGCTGGCTCTTGCTGCAAGGAAGAATGTTTGGGCACTCCTCTGTTGCACGTCATGCATTCTCTAACTTTTTTGTTACCTTTTTTAAACCGTTTAGCTTCCAACACAAGAAAAGCTTATATTATTATATTACAAATACAATCAGTGAGTTTTTCTGGCTTCTGGCCCTTGTTTAAACCTTTTGTAGGTTTATCATTACTCACCAACACCTTACTGCCCTAGCACTTACCGGCAATTCATGTTATCACCTGCCCTTCACTGCAAGCAAGTGCTCCTCCACCAAGTAGGTGCCACCTCCCTGGGCTTGTTGAAAACGCCATCACTTATAGGTAGGGCTCCCGGTTTTATGGTATTTATTCTTACGTTTTTATCCACGTTTATTCTGTTCATAGGGGAAAGCAAGGTGGTTCTGGGGGTATTTTTCCTCACGTATATAAACCGACAATGCACACTTGCACTAGGTTGCTAGAACGTTAAATATATTTCTATGGGCATTAAATGAGGAAACCCCATACTCCTCTCGACTTTAAACCGTAGTGCATGCATTTCAAAAGACTTCACGTGCGTTTAGGCTCTTCCTGATGGGTTGATGGAATGAAGGCAACAGAAAAATGTGCATTTTTAGATGATGCAGGTCCAGTTATGAGAGTCCAGCAAAAGTAAACAACGTTGGCTATTCCCATTGCTGAGAAAGCCAGTCTCTCATATCCCAGATCTTTCTTCGTCGAATATTCTGCATTTGTTTAACTCTTCTTCACCAACATTCATGATGCCCGATTTTTATCGTGCAAAAAAGATATGGTTGCTGATAGGGCATAGGTATCGGCACTGAGCAGAATTACACCAGATAACTTTACATAAATGTACACCCTACCAGGTTTTGCACACAAAAGCTAATTTGACTGCTCAGTTTGTAAAAAAAAAAGAAAAAAAAAATCATTTTCTTTGTGCTCCTTGTAAACACAGCTGGGCTAAGAAAACCCTTCTTTAAAGTGGTTGAAGTAATTGTGCCGTTCCATAACATTGGAAATGACAGGTGTTTCTATTATTTACCTCAATGGTTCTTGTTGCATCTACCTAGTCAGGGATTAAAAAAAACAATTCTGCCATACTTGATTTACTCTGAATCTACCTGTTAAATAAAGACCTTAGCAGTGCATAACTTACGTGTCCATTGTTCAAGATCTGTAAAATCTGGAAGGAGAGCCCACTGTGTGGGAGGCATCCTTGGGCTTCGCTTGTTCTCCTAATATCAGAATTTCATCTGCAGGAGACCCATTTGAATCTCAGCAAGGCTGACTGCGCCTTTTTATTATTTACATTTTATAATAATGAGTAGCATTCTTTTATATAGAGCCACGTCGCTGGTCAAAAACTTTGACGTGCATGTAAAATCAACAACCTTTTTGGTTTTTTTAGAATGAGATTTTTGTGATTGCCTGTTCTAAATAATATATTTAACAGACCTTGCTTTCACCATCCGTACTGCTGTGCATGATTGAGAGCTGTGACACTTGCTACCCCAGCCCTTCCGGCCCCCCCGAATCAATGTGCATTAATGTAAATTTGGACTAACCCACCTCTACTTCTTACAAGCCCTTGCAGATGACATTCAGAGGCAGCGGATAGGCCAGAGGGGCTGAGGAGGTGAGCATCCCAAAGTGTCTATTTCAGTGTAATTGCACAAATTTACAACACGTTTTTCCTTTCAAAACGAGGTGCTCCGAGGCCCCTCAGAATCCAACTTGTTTCACAGCTTCACTCCACTTCAGGTCATGACCGTTCATGAAATGGGTGCCAGCTGAGTGAAAAGAAAAGCAGGTGGGCCCCACTGGCACATTCCAGCTTTAATTCCTAGCGTGACCTTATTTTACAGTGGTCCCCAGACTGGTACAGATCATTCCTCCCATACCTCTTTTGTGCCCGCCCGCTGCTCGCAATTAAGCTACGTGGGCAGGAGGAATGTTGATAAGTCTTTTTCTCTTTCTATACAGACACACAAATTGTTTCCCGTCTGTGTGTATGTGTACAAATCCGTATAAATGGAAAATCGGTAACCTTACTTGCAGGTATCCTGTACTCACTTGCTGGGCGGTAGCCCAAGTCGGATCATCATCCTCGGTACAGCATCTTTAGTGGGGTGTTTGTATGCATACACCTTGGAAACATACCTTAGTAAGCCTTCTTACTCCGCGCCGCTCTACTTCTTCCTACATTCATCAAACTACTGGCGCTTCAAGCCACATTGGCACTTCATGAGACTCCATAGGCTAATATGGAATAGTCATTGGCTATTTTTAGGTCTTGCCTACCAGACAACACAAACTATATGTGAAAAGATCTCGTATCCGCTTACATCGGGATTAGAGCTTGCCTATTGCCTATCATTAGTTGGCTTTGTCACCCACATTTACTTGCTTTTTATTTGTTAGCTTGTGTGAGATTTCCTTCCTTTTCTTGTGTTTTGATTCACACCCTCGTCTGCCCCCCACGTGGAGCATGGCCTCATTGCTTGTGTCTTTCCAATGCTTACTTTTCAAGCACTACTATTTTGTTTTTTGTTAAACACTCCATGAGAGTGAATGTTTTTCCAGCTGTCTCCCTCATGCACTTCTCACCCTCCCTGCCCCACGCTTCGTGTTGCTTTCTTTCACCTGTGTACTTCTTTTCTGTCCCTCTCCATCATCTGCTCTTTCACCTGTGTGATTTTTGTGCCATCAAGCTCCACTTTGCTGTCTCACCGGTTTGCTTATTTTCCCTCCCCCATGCCCCACTTTGCTGTCTCCATGGTAGTGTACATCTCCCTCCACCCGCTGTGCTACTTTCAGTGGCCTCTGCGTTTCTTCTTTCCAGCTGCTCTATCCATGTTGCTTTCGACTCCCCCCTCGGTCTGTTGCCTCCCACCACCCATGTCCTTGGTGTTGCTTTCCCTCACCCTAGCTCTTTGTTGCTTTCCCCTCCTCCTTCTTATCCAACTTGGATCAGTAAATAAAAAGAAATAAAAATGCCCAAATCCTTTTGTAGTTGTTTGCATTGCATGCATTGCATGTTTTGAATGCTTTACAACATTGCTAAAAACCATTGCCAAAGCCAATAGGTCCCAAAGGCACGAGCTATTGGCCTTGCCAATAAGGCCACATAAACCCTGTGTCCATTTATTAATAAAGTGCTATTTACATGTCTACGCTCATGTACCTACATATGTAAACACACATATTTGCATTCATACATATAAGCAACATGTACCTAGAACATTTTGGAAATAAATGTTGCAGTTTGCTCCTAAAGTCTCGTTGTTATGTGTCAAGTTGGGATGTGTTTCTGAAAGTCGCCATGAAGTGCAAAGAGGAGGTTGGCGGTCCGAGAGATACTTGTGGGCATTGTTGGGACGTCTGGTGTCCTTTAGTTGTTACTATCAGGATCTATGGTCATACCATCGACATTGAACGTCAGACCTGTAAAGAGTGTGTCAATTTGCTCTATAGTTCTAGGTGTTTGCTCTAAAAAGAGGTTGTTGTATACTGTTGGTAATTTTGTTGGGTTTGGGGAGGTTTCCCAGTTCCATTGAGAGATTGGCTGGAGTTCATGTTCATTGTTAATGAGGCACACAGAACCCTTGACCAATAAAACATGCATCTCGCGGGTTACAATTGTGCTGAGTTTCCCTTCTGATTATCCATTAAACCGTGTGTGCTGACACATGTTTTCTTGTAGGGAGTTGGCTGATCCCTTTAAGCCTAGCTGAGGTCATGCAGTGTAACTTTATTCCAGTTTACTCATGCATAACATTCTTTGAGTTGTACTGTACAAACATCTTCAGCACAGATTATAGATATATATTTTTTAAGTCTGCTAGCTGCGAAGCCTGCTCATTCGTGACACCCATAGATAGTACGCACGTGTTGGTACTTCTAGTTCCAGCCAGCTCAAATGTAATGGGAAGACTCGAATGTTGGACTCCTTTCCATTACAAGCTGTGGCCTATTCGTGCCAGGCGGATCGCTGGGATGTCGGGAGGTATCTGCGCATGCGGAGTCCTCGCAGGTTTCCAAGCGGTGTAGTTTTGTTAGTTCTACCTTTTGAACGCTGTAATGCCAAAGTATCTTGTGATTGACAGGAATCCATAAGATCGTATATTAGCGCTGCCACAGATAAAAGGGCAAGGCCTCTCCTAAAAGGAAGGCGCCTGTAGTCAAGATGCAGTCTAAGGCAGTGAGTTTCATATTCTGGCTGCTGTAGTGGAGACATTCCAGCCTCCAACTTCTACATAACACGCGAGAAGACAACTAAGGGATCTTAATGAGTGACGAGAGACACAGCTCTTGAATTTTGCAGCCAAGGAAAGAAAGCCATGTAAATTGTAACCAACAATTTAAACAAAATTACATTTTTTTTGACTGGCACCTAGGGCCGGTCTCGCAGTTTCCTAGACTCGTGGCTTCCTATCAATTTTGCAACTTAATGTTGAACTTGTATCAACTTGGCAATTCGCTTTTGTGGCACAGTGAGGTAGCTACTGTTGCATAGCCCCGGTGAGCTTATATCACGGCATTAAACTTCATGAACTTTTCCGAATAATATCTTCTCAATTGTAGCTGTCTCCATGTCTACATCTCTGGTTAAATTCCACAGTTCTCAAAAAATCTACAGATATGTAGCTTTTTTTTTTTTTTAAAAGATGTTTTATTAATATACACGTCTTTGTGAAGGTCCCAATAGCATGGCAATGCCCTTGCATTGCGTACCTCCTTTCTGCCCAATGTGAAGGACTTCAATGCCTCATCAGGTGTGGTAACCACTAAAAAGATGCAAATATAATATAACATAATATATATACCTCCTGGCCCATACTAATACCATAACATTCAGCAGTCTGGAAGTGATTTGTAGTTGATGCTGACTGTATAACATTTTACTTCTGCAGCTTGAAACTCTGATACATCCATAAGACAAAACTGCTACAGGTCATGCCCCTTACCCAGTACTGTGCCAGTCCACTACCCAGTACTGTGCCAGTCCCTAGAAGTAGACCGCCCATCCCCAATTGAACAGGCCTGGAATAACTGAACAGATCTGCCATTTTCCATTGGCCAAAAGAGAACTTTAATTATTCGCCCCTTGCTGGTCCACACAATGTTATACAATGACTACTTCTTTACATCTCACAATGACAATCAAATATGAGATGATAATACCAAAGTTAATTCCAAGATCTCTCCATCATGTCCCACCTCAAACCTATGCCTACTCAGGACCATAACCCTTAAACAAAATATCTCAGAATGGGCATCCTGGTGCAGTAACCAGCGACGTGGACTACGATCGTAAGAAATACCATAAATGGACCTGCAGAGCTGTGCAAATCTGCCAGCCTACTGAGACGCATGAAATGCGTGCTTCTCTTTCACACTTCTTTATCCATCACACGCTAAGTGCTGCATCCCATAACACAATAATTGCACCTCAGTGATAATCCTGCATGACATGGAAACACTTCCCACTCATGCTCAGCAAAATCAACACACTTCCAACTAAACACCCTATACGCTGTACCATCCTACCTTGTTTGCAAGTGCTTCAGCACCACCATAGCGGTAGTGAACTGAATTATATAAATGTTCCTATACAGTACTAAACAATGACATGCCTTCATCGATGCCCGATTGCTTGCCAAACTAATACTAGTTGTCATGTTCAGTTACTGAAAGAGGACTTGAAGATGTGGATCTCATAAAATGAACTGCGTATTTGAGGACTCCGTTTCCATTGTTGTAGAGCTTTCTTATGATCTTAGGATGTGATCTCTGTATTCAGAGTTCTTCGGTGAGACTGTTATAGACAAATACTCAGCTGTTGTGTCGAAGCCCTGGTCTTTTGGGTAGCAGTCGGAAGGTCTTCTTGACCTAAACCTCTGATCCGTTTTCCCCTACGAAGCCCGGATGTCAGAAGTGGTCCATCAGCAGCTCCCAGGTGCATTTTTAAAACTTCAAGCCATTCACACTCTGCTCATATCTGGATGCCTATTACCCTTGCTTCTACCCCGAAAATCCCTTCTGCTTGTATTGCACAGTGTTTGTTCTTGATGTCTCTTCTTGATTTACTGGGATTCTGGGACACCCTCTTTTACTTTTTTTGTCAGTCTTTAGTATGCCTAAAATTATAGGGGTACTATGCTTATATTCTTTGTGGGTTTCAGCATCCCTAATTGCTCTGTTATTTCCTGCTCACCTCTCACAAGCTTTATGCCAGGATCTCCTATCATGTCCTTTCGTGATTTTTATTTTTTTCGTTGCAAGCTGTAGGCCCCTTGGCCTGGCCTAACTGTGGGGTTCCTATTTTTAGGTTTCGGCTCAAAGGCTGTGCTTGCGCTGTCTCGCTCCGAGATTTAATGTTTTGGAGTGGGGCTTTAACCCGCCCCTTTTTTTACCTCTTCTCCATTTTCTGGCCTCTAAAATACTGGTCAGCCATTGGAGAAGAGAATTGTCTCTCCAAACAAGCCCCGTCTTTTTCGGATTCGGGGGCGTGTTTTTTCGATTCTTTCTCTCCTCTGGAATGTAAACATTCCAGCCAATGGCAAGAGGAGAGAAAGAAAAACACGCCCCCGAATCCGAAAACGCCACTGAGTTTCTCCGAGGCATTTCTGCTTGACCTCGGAGAAAGGCGATGGTGTTAATGGCGTTCTCTCCCCCTGCTGTCGGCTCCCGTGTTCGGCTGCTGCTCTGGTCTCCTCCCCCCTGTCCTCTCAGGCTGGCCCAGCGTGGGGCTCTCGGGGGCCTTTTGTGCTCGGTAATTGGTTAAAGATATATGGCAGCTTCGATTACTGTAATTACCGTCAGAGGCCCCTTATGTTGTTCGTTCCTTGGAGGATTCAACTCCTGGTTTCCTGATCTTCGGCCCCGTTCAAAGGGCATTGAGGCGTAAAGAACAAGGGCACTGAGGCGCTAGAGCTTGTAAACCGCAATGGCTTTGTGACGCCAAAGGGTTATACACACAGTCCGGGCATTGTGACGTCACAGGAGCGTGAGAACCAACAGAACAGGCTTTGTGACGACAAGTGGTTATGTAAATAATCAGGGCACTGTGACATCAGAGCAGCGTGTTAACCATAAGGACGCCAACCGGCTATTAAACAACCAGGGCATTGTGACGTCAGAGAAGCGTGTAAACCACAGGGCATTGTGACGCCAAAGAGGTATGTAAACAGCCAGGGCATTGTGACATCAGACGAGCGTGTAAACCACCAGGGCACTGTGATGCCTGCGGGTTATTAAATAACCAGGGCATTGTGAGGTCAGAGGAGCGTGTAAATCACCAGAGCATACGTCGGAGATGGGATTTACGGCGTCTTCGCTCTGATATCAGAAATGTACTGATATGGGTGTAATTCAGTTGTAAAAATATCACAAAACATGAGCGTGTCTGACACAAGAGAACGAAAGCTCGTCCCCGCACAAGAAAGGATGCGGGCGGATGACCCGAGGCATGGTGATAGGGTGGGGACGGGGTTAAGGCATATAATGAGTACTCCCCGTGGTTCCGAATTTGAACATCTACCCTTCCGTCAATGCCTTAAATCCGAGTTGAAGCCCTCGATTTAAAGATGACATTTAGAGGGCGACAGCTCGACAGAATGGGCATTCCCCACACCAGCCCCCCGTGTTTTCGTCTCTTCAGATGAGCTTGGCTGTTCACTCCTCGCTTCGAGAGTTGTTTTGTCGACAAGCTCTCATGTGATTTGTCAGCCAGATGTGTTTCCCCCTCACCGCAGGGAGGGCGACAGAAAATGTTAATGCGATTTGCATGGTTTTATCAGTCGCTTTGATTCCGGCAACAAACGGAGGCGCGAGGCCCCTGCGACGGATTGATGGATGATCTAAGAGAAGCCGTGTTTTGTGATCCGCCTGTCACGAGCCATTTCTCTCCCTCGTTAAAAACGCGCTTATTGACCGAGCATCCGCCGCCGGCGGTGGCTCCGGCGGGGCCCGCAGCCGGATATATACCGCATCGCCCCCAATAATGCCACCTTGTTACTTAAAGGGGCAATTCTCGTTCCCCGGATCTGCAATTCCAACAAGCACTACCGACCGGCATTCTAGAATGTTTCTTCGATGACGTTGGCTTGGGTGCAAGACCTACTGTGGCCGTGACGTCATTCATCGAATGGCCCCTATACTATAGATTGTGCACTAGCAGGCGGCGTACTGACGACTACTCGAGTGAACGGACCTCGTTTTTGTTTCTTTTTTGCAGTTTTGTACAGAGCAACTTCAACCCAAAGGTATTGGAGTCCTTTACAAGAGCACCAGTTGTACTATTACATAAGGACACATTCATTTTTAGGTCTCGGCTCGAAGGCTGCGTGTGGCTCTATGGGTGGCTCTATTTGTGTGTGGGTTGCTCTATGTGAGTGGCTCTGTGTGGGTGGCTCTGTGTGTGTGGGTGGCTTTGGGTGTGTGGCTCTGTGTGTGGGTGCAAATGCAAAAGGTCTCGCATTTGAGAGTGATTAAGCTATTGACACTGTAAATAACAATGCCGTTTCTTTAAAGCTTTTAAAAACAAAAACATAAACAAAAATAATGTCATGAACAATGCCAATAGCTTTAACTTTAACAATGCCGAGACCATTGCATTGTAAATGCTTGTTCTTTATACTTCTTGTTAGCCATTTCTACACTCTTTGTCACTTTGCACAGCCCAATCTCAGCTTCAGGGTTGTCTAGAAACATAAATGGCTGCTCTGATATTCAAGTGATTCAGTTGATCTAATTGGGTAATTTTTATGCTGCTGGGCTGTCTGCTAAGCTATTTTCTTAATTTTGCATTCCTCCTGTATAAGTCCTTCTAGTTTTGCAGTTTTTTCGCTTATCCTTACTGTATTCTGAGTTCATGCAAAGTGCACTAGTTTATCCTCCTCCTCATTTGGTGGCAGCTGTGGTGTTCCTTTCTGATTTGCAGTGGCTGACCTAGGGGACCGTGACCACCAAATCATTCATCTATGGTTGGGCCTGATCTCCACTGTCTAGCTGAGCCTTTGCCATTTTGTGTGTTCTACCTTTTCATTGAACTAAAAGGTGGCTCAGTGAAGAGTGAACCTAGGGAGGAAAAGAGCCTACCTTGACCAGTGCTCCCTCTATCTCTCTCTGCCCACAGGCAATGGAGGGAATTAAGTTCTACCTGGAGAAAGCCTTTCCGGCTGATCTAAAAGCAGTTCTGTGAGCACGCGATCCAACACTTCCAGCCCCGCTCTACCTCCCATCCTCCACAGGTTCTCATCATGGTGAAGTCCGCTTTCTTCATGTTGTCATCTGTTCCCCACACTTCCAGTCTTCCTGATTTGAGTCCCTTCCCAACCTAAAGATGCTACTGTACCTGCCGTGGGAGGTGACCGGTTAACTCGTCAGTGTGGCAGCATGTATAAAGGACAGCTACCCGCTTTCTCTTTCTGCTGCCAGGCATCCCTTGAGCTATAGCGGTAAAGTCCTATCAACCCCTGGCTCCTCTGCTTTTATGACCTATAGAAAGAGCATCTTTCAAACTAAGAAATCCTTTTACCAAGTTACTTAAACCTTGCAAGAAGCTGGCATACAAACCACCCTCTAATCAGCAGATATTATATGGACTTGTGTAATATCTTTCAGTTCAGATTTAAATTATTATAACTTTAATAACCATATACTTTCCCCCCCCCCCCCCCCCTACTGCCCGACCAAGTATGAATCTAGCAATGCAAGAGACTGAAAGATCACCATTTTGGGGTATTTCTCAACGGGGAGCATCATTCGCATTCTTGGAGTGCATGCATTAGACTTACAAAAATACCTGCACCATTGTGTCATTTTTGTATAATTGCATATTTGCATTCTTGAAAACGTTAAGAGTTTTCTGCTCTATATGTGAGGACAACATTTTGTGTAAATCCTATCGAGGAAGAGTATTGGAATCAGTTACTACCTCATTGGGTAAAAGTATTGCCACTGCTAGAACGCAGTGGCTATTAACCAACTGTTAAGCATAGTCGGGATCCCCTTACCTTGACCCTAGACCCCACTCCACCCATGTCTTTCCAAATGACTTTCACTTTACATCCGTTTGGATAGCACAGAAGTGATGGCTGGGATTGTTTGAATCAATCTGAAACCCTCATCATTTCTGTGGGCACTTTTCATTCCATAGTTCTTGAGGCAGTCTGTGCCATTAGAGACCAGGAGCAACCATATTAAAAGCACCCTCCCAAATGGGACAAACCACCCTAGACTGGTGGGCATTTGCTTTCTTCCTAATGAGAACATCAGCGACTTACCTTTGAATTTGCTCGGTCAGGAGCAGTCTTTTCTTGTTTTCCTGAAGTTTGCGAAGTACAAAGGCATATTTACATACATACACACTCGCACATTTATACATGTGGGCAGACATAGACGAAGCATGAACTGAAGGTATAACAGCAACCGAAGGCACAATAAAGGGGGGGGGGGCTTCTCATTCATGTTTCATATGTTATATGAGGCGATAAGTCGCATAGAAGCAGGCGCTGGTAAGAGTGACCGCCATTTGGAAACCTGTTCAGCGTCTTCCCTTCAGCGCTTGCTCCACCGGATACCTGCACGCTTTGCAATATCTGCCAAGAGCGGCGAAGCTTAAGGATTGCATATGTTAAGCCTTGCCGAACAGAGCTGCAAAGCTGCAGGATTTAATGTTGTGGATGTGTTTATCGCTTACCTGGAGCCCAAAAACCTGGATATGGGATGAGGGGTTGTTCGTTAGCTGTATTGTTTGCTTAAAGTTTCCCTTTAAATGCAAATTAAATGTGATTGGGTCCAATAATCGTTAAGGGTAAAGCGAACCGGGAGGGATTCATTTATGAACTTTAGGTGGGCTATGAATAGCCTGATGTGCCTCCCCCAGTCCCTAGTCCTTCCTGTTTGTTTGGCCTCATTTTGTGGAAGATGCTTATGTTCTCATGGTCCTGTAAAGGCTCCCATCTTCTCTCGTTCGACACCGAAGCCTGCTCTAAAGACCCATCTTCTCAGCCTTCACTGCAGCTCGTGTAGCTATGGATGTTTCATATGTAAATCTAGTCATGCCCCTGCCCCAGGCTCGCCGTCCTGTGTGTTACCCACCCAGACTGTTTATTTTGGAGCTGTGTGGGGCAGATCCGGTTGCTGTGGCCTCGGTCCTTTTAGACGTGCTCCTGCTTCTGTTTTTCAAATTCGAGCATGAATGGGTAGATGACCTCAAACTGTGCTCTGAAGGTAACGCAACCTGTTTTTAAGTCTACTCAGTTGTCGCATTTGCTTTCCACGTACTGTTTGTGATGCCACGGAGAGGATTATTGAGCTTTCCGTTTCTGACATCACTTTTAGTGAAATGTAAACAGATTAACTGCCGGCCAGGGTGTAGCTAGGATTTTTTGTCAGGATAGCCCTACTCTAAAACACATTTTGCTTGGGCTTTGGTGGGGCGAGCGTGTTCGAGCAGGCTCTGCCCCCACCACGTGTCTCCAACCCCCCCCCCCCCCCCCCCCCCCAGGCAGACAGAGTTTGTGTACACGGAATGTAGCAAGGAAGTAACCAGCCCCACCGCCTCTAGATAGGCTAAAATACGCCTCTACATGATAAAGGTACATTTTTCTTAGATTTTGTTTTGGCATCAGCCTTTATGCCTCTATGCCAATGCTTAATTTGTAAAAAAAAGTATATATATATGTGTTGGGCCTTTGCCAGGAGATCACCGCCATTTGCGCCATGCATTGCCACTTTACTTGAATAAACAACTTAAAGCCATCACACTGCTATACGTATAATAAGTCACACTGTGCGAGGCTGTCCAAGCTTTAAGAATGATTTGAGTGACCGGTATTAGTTGTTTCTAATGTATATTGAATTAAAAAACAACCGTTTTTCTACGTATCTTTAAATTGCACTCACACTGTGCGAGGCTGTCCAAGCTTTAAGAATGATTTGAGTGACCGGTATTAGTTGTTTCTAATGTATATTGAATTAAAAAACAACCGTTTTTCTACGTATCTTTAAATTGCACAAACAGGGCCACCATAGGGACAGTGAGTGTAAAAATTCAGGACAAAGGGTCGAAATTCAGGGCAAATATTCAGGACAGAAGGTCACAATTCGGGACAAAAGGTACATTTTACAGACCCATCAAAGGAGGTCGTGCAATATTACCTAAGTAAATAGACAACCAACACAATCACGAGTCAATACGTGTATGATAGGTTGAGAGTACCTTGCACTGCATCTGTTGTGTGCCTGAGTGAAACTTAGATACCCGCGTTTGCATATTGGATGCACCTGGGTAACTCCAGAATAAAAATAAAACCTCAATCCACCCCAGAGCTTGGCACCTGGTGATGTGACAGGAGCCCCTAAACAAAAGCAGTTTGCCATGCCCTGGGCTCTGGCAGGAGGAGGCCCGGCAAAGGCTGTCACTGGCCCATTATCATTCTGTACGTGATAATTAGGCCGACAAACAGAATGATAATGGGCCAATAGCAGCCTGTGCCAGGTTCATGAGGGGCTGCTGCAGGCCACTGATCACAGCAGGAGCGGGCCCCTGCAGTGAGAGTACAGGACTCGGGCTGCTTGCAGGGGGCAAAAGTCTGAAATTACAGACAAGAGGCATTGCTGAAAGAATTCTTCACGGACAACGGACAAGAGGCCCAAATTACAGGCAGTCCGTGAAATTTACGGAGGGCTGGTCGCCCTAGGCCACCGTGAGGCAGCTTTCATAAGTGCAGGTTGCTGCAATTAAGTGTCGGTGCCGAGCACCGGTAACCCCTGGCTCAAATTGAGCACTCCCTGCACAACAAAAACATGCAGCCGTACGAGTTGGAGTAGAATCAGGTTAACCAGTTGTGCACAAAATAACCAAGAACATGGAACAAAAACATATAAATTCATATTTTTTTTCTTCTTTTGCTGATGTCCTAGTGGTCGTTAGGCTTTCACGCCAGAATAGAAGTGGGCATGAATAGTTCCTATTTGCTCACAAAGTGAACACCAAATAAACTCAAACCTTTTGCTGTCACAGTAGTGGGGCAAGTAGTTCAAAGTGTGTGTGTGTGTGTGTGGGTGGGTGTGTCAGTGTGTGTGTCAGTGTGTGTGTGTGTCAGATAGCCAATAATGATTTGCACTCCAATCCAATGCTCATCTTTTATAAAAAAAAAAAAAAAAAAGGCAAGTACTTTACTATACCAAAATTCAATACCACACAAGGGACTGGGCCTAGGTTTCTAAAGCAGATACTGCGGGGAAAGTAGCAAAAATATATCGCGCTTAGTAGGCCAGCCCTCCAATTCTCCCTTCACTGGCAACCCCCACTGTCCCATTTTGTAAAGCCAAAAGAGTCCCAGAGTCTGATGAGCACAAGTTGAGGGTTGCAGGAGATAACCTGAGTATAGTGGCAGTGAGGTCCCCAGCATGAGGCCCTCACTAGGGAGTCTGTGTATGCACTGGTTCGGCCTTCCTCCGATGTCTGTGGAGACCATAAAAGGTCAGCTGCTGCAGGGTTCAGTGGGGTAACATGCCCAAAGCAATAGCTCCCCTTAGATACACGTGAAGAGTCCACCCTCTGCCGCTGGTGAATCTCTGGTCTTCGGTAATCCTTCGCTTCCTGGCAGAGTTCATGCAGGGCATTGTTTGTGGCTCATAGTCTTTTGAGACTTCAGTTGTGGTTATTCTCTCTTGCTTTCTTCTTGCCCTTGATTGGCGCGCTCACCGGTTATGGTTTAAGAAGCCATCAGGAGGCAGGGAGACTCACTCTATTACTCCAGTCATCTCCTGCACAGCCCCCATTTTGGGCTGATTCTTCCATTCTGTCACTGTGGCTGACCTCCTCTGGTCTGTCTCCTCCTCAAGGGGTACCTTCCTCTCCCTTTTCTCAGCAGGACAGGTAGGCTTTTGTACCAGTACTGCCCTGCAGCTATTCCAGCAGCTCCTTAAACACTGTACATGTGTTGTTTTCTTGCCTTTGGGAGACTGACTGTCAGCTGAACCAGTGCTGGATCTCAGGAATTCCTCAGGAATTCCTTTGGTACTCTGCAGAGTGCCACCTCTTTGGTTTGGGAAAGTTGGGTCCGCTGTTGGGGTCTTGGAACCAGTCCAAAGCAGTTTGCACTCTAAGGCTATCTCTTCATTTCAGGGCAGACTTAGTCTTTGTTTAAGGTGATGGTTTTCAGAGAAGGTAGTGACGCGGACTGTCTGAAACTGGAGAACCCAAATCATGAGCACAGTCATCCTTGAATACCTTGCACCTTTCGGAGTAGATCCACTGGGAGACTCCAAGAGATTGGCCCTGTAGGGATGATTCCCTCCGCACATCAGAGGAGATCGCGGTCCCCACCTCCCAAAACGCATTTTTTCAAACTCCAAATTGGGTATATCATGTCAAATTAGTGTATTATTTGAAACTGGCAAGAATGTGTTTCGGACAATATTATTGCATTTATGAAATTTACTTATAGTTGGCATTAGAGAGAGAATTTCTGCTGAGATAGGAAGGCTTATTGCTTTTATCACTTGCTTTTATCGCTTGGTACAAAAGTACATTTAATGTGGCTTTATTTCATGACTTGTGTTGCGTGGAGGTATTTCATCATGTATATTGATAATGCTTTTCAACTATTGCTGTCGGAGGCATGAGCATGCAATATATCAATGGGGAATGGATCACTTGTACCTGAGTAACCAGGGTTCAATATTCTTGCCGTCTTTCAATAGAAAACCCTCATTCACGTATCAGGCCATGAGGCGGTGTATCTTGATTCTCTGCCTTATTAAAAACGTGACAGCATCATCATAGGGTTTCTTTTTCTCGTATGCTATCCTCCACCAGGAGGAGAAACCACTGGTTATTTCAATAGTGATCAGTGATAAAAAAGAGTGCTCAAGTGAGGTGAGTTCAGTGAGGTGAGTTAAAAATGGCCACGTATTGCCTGAACTATACCTTTATTCAGTTCGAATGGTGGCGAATAAAAACAGTGTTGTGTTGTGCGTGGGAAGATGGGTTACCGGTCTAATGCACAAGAGTGTCCATGTGAAAGGTCAACATGTTTCAGCCCCATATATTTGCCCTGACGGGTTGGGGGGGGCCTTCTTCAGGACGATATAAAGTGAAGGCTGCGAATTGCAGCAGGCTAGGTGAGGACGGATTCAGTTCGCCTAATGTAAACTAAGGTCAATAAGTACCTTTAAGTCCTTAACTACGGACTTCCCCGGGGTGCTGGCGGGCTTTTTTGGTCTGCTTAATTGCACGCACAGCATAACTTGTGCTCGCTCTACTTTCGGTGTCCCGGAGGCACAAGCATGTACAATTGGTGTAACTTGTCTGATCTTGTAAGATTTATGTATTTGCACAGTGGCAGTGGTTTATTTACCGGATTTGCCTAGCTCTTGAGTTTCCAAGCCTCAATTGTGGTATTTGTATTAATTTAGATTTTTCTACTTTCCTCGTTTCAAGTAGAAATTCTGTCAGAAAACATAGGACTAAGCATCTTCACTGAAGAGGCAGAATTGTCAAGTTAAGTACAGGAAGATGCACCATACAGTTTGAAAAATGATAAACTCTGTGAGATTGCAAACCGAGATGTTTGTAACTGCTTCTGGCACACTTAGCTCTTGAGAGAATTCTAGGGGACTTATGCTGAAACCTCTACCTTTTTGCCACCAGTTCTTTCAAAGTCTTTCTCTCAAAGATTAGTCTACAACAATCCTGGGAATTGTAAGACTTGCCTAACACACCACAAAAATGTTGGACTATTCAGTTAAGGGCCTCTGAGTTTTTAGCCAATTTATGTGGAAATAGTCCTGTACAAGGCAATTTTTTTCAGCTTGTTTTTTTCAAATTGTTTGTTAACGGGGAATGCCCCCGCACCCACAACCCACAATCAATTCTCAGACAAAGTCTGGCTTGCACGCTTCCCTCACACACAAAATGTTATCTAAAACAGGTTTTTATGTCACACCAGTTTCAAACTCCATCAGCTACCAATGGACAACATATTAAATGGTGCATTTTAAGGATCCATACCTGCTTGATTATTAGAATCAAAGCGTGATATTTTATTATTATTTTGATATAGTCGACACATATGTTTACCTGAACTTTATCTGTTTTTCCAGTCCGGGGTCTGTCGTTGAGATTTTTGTCTCTGCTTAAGGACTGTTCTGAGATGATTATCTTGATGAAGCCATGCAATAGAAGCTCTCTGTTTTCTCTGCTCTTTGAAAGTATTGAAGCCTGTTGTCTTTCACAAAGAGTGCTTTGAACTGGTATTTTATACTCTGTAGTTCATTTATCTTGAGAAAAATCAAAACTCATGATGTTAAGCGGGATAAAGAATGTGAGAATTCACTTAATATTCATAGAAGAGCCTAAAGCTATTATACCTTTCAACCCCTTAAATGAATGCATGAATATATGAACTAGAAGCCTTCTGTCGGCACGTATGATAAATTCAGTATTCATTGTTGCCCAATAGTGATTATAAATGCAAGCAGATAGCACCTTGTAGGCAAATGAAGCAAATGCATGATTTAGAGACAAGTAAGGCAAAATATATTGCACACTCTGGGATGTCAGTGCAGGGTCCGACCGTAGCATGTTAGTTGGAATTTACTTGAGTGAGACTAGTAGGCATCTCCCTCTTCAAGGGTAGGAAATGGGCCTGTCCTGTGCTCCAAATCAGAACCAGCATTGGCATAGCCAATACGTCTCGTCTTTGGGACCCTATAAGTGTTTAGCCAGAGATATTGGCAATGTTTTTAAGGTATGTTGTCGAGCAATGTAGCTGCTGTGTTTAGTACTGAAAAGTTTGTGTGCAAGTTGTGCTTAGTGTAGTGACGTAAGGGCAGTGGCATGGAGTGGAATGTAGTGGTGAGTTGTGATATGTGTGTTGGTGGGATGTATGTGTGTAGTGTGTTTTGCTGATGTGTATGTTGGTGGTATTCGAAACAACACGAGGAAAAGTACAGACACCCCTTTCTTTGGACCAGCAGTGTCTAAAGAAAGATCCCTGGCCGCTATTAGAGGGAAAGCGTGGTATGGGGAGCTTTTTCTAAAAAAAACATTTGTTTGTCAAGTTGACAAACAAATGCCTTTTTTTGTAAAAGTGCCAAGTGAAAGCACGCATGTTGCGCTGAATGTTGCCGGAAAGCATGTAGTGCCTGCAGTAGGAGAAACTCATTAAAGAAAACCTTGCTTACAGACTAAATAAGACGTACTGTATAACCACAGAATTTAAAGGGCCAGTCCTCATGGGAGGTTACAAATGAAAAGAAGGCGGTACTAAGGAGGGATTAACAAGCCGATTAACGAATCAGAAGCCATCATTTACGAAGGACAATGGCACAAGCCAATGACATATGGGCGGAGACTGGGCAGGGCTTCAAGTCCATACTCCAATACAGCATGTCTCGCAAAGCAGCGCATGCGCTGCCCAGGGCCGAACTAAAAACTGTTAACCCTCTTTACAAACATGTTACTAAGTATATATAGGTGTGTCCAGGAGTTCCTATTTCATTCAACAAAAACTACAATAATAACATGTATAGAGTGAAGTAAGATTCACTATTAAGAAAAGGTCACTGCATGCATAACAATTGGACAGAACGCTATATTTTACAAACGGATGTAGAGTGCAGAAAACATTGTCCATTTTTGCTGGACCCGAATTTGTGCGCGCGCTTCTTATGCGCGCGCGTCTAAGTACACTTTATTTGGGAGCGGACATCGGAGTGTGAATTTTGCATTTGATCATAAGCACTTCTTTGTGACTGATGGCTAGCAATCCTCTAGCCCTGGAAGTGCCGGTGCGTGAGTGTTGTCAGCACACGTGCCTTAATGAATCAGTCTGTTTCTGTGTTTTTATCTCCTGCGTGTGTGGTGCGACTCGGCCACGGTGGCTGGGGGTACTTCAGGCTACCTACGCCCTGGCACCTCGCGAGGTGTGCCAGTGTAAGTTCTTGATTGAATTAAGGGCAACCCTTCATGAGCGTCACACCAATGACGGATCCTTTAAAAAGAGCAGACCGTTTTATCGCAGTTGTGCGTATTCTTTTTTTTCGGTTGGTTATTGTTTCTGTGTTGGTTAGGGTTTTTATAATGCGTGTTGTGTGCGAGCTGTAGGACCCAGATGACAAGATGCAAAACGCGTGCAACCTCTTCTGTGTAAAGCGCACATTGCAAACTCACATAGCCTTTTGGTGCAAAGGCGGGCGGGGGGGGGGCATCATTTTGCCTCACACTCCGCTTGTAAAACTTAAAATAACCCACAAGAACCGGGGCAACACCCGTAACATTTACTTTAAATATTGCAAAATAGAGAAACTCCAAGGGATTCTTGCAGCTGCTGGGGATTGTTAGAGAATAAAAATGCTTAATTTAAGGTTTGTTTATAACTTTTGTATTTCTGCAAGACCAACTGTCCCACTTGTACCACTGGTGAGAAGTTTAATGTGCTCACATGCCCCAGTTCTACTTTAATTTTAAGCTGCCCGCCTCTGCAGCAACAAAGCAATTAAATCATTGCATAGCCAACTCCCCCCCCCCCCCAAATAAAATTGTAAAGCGCTTCATACGGATTGTAAATTGTGGAATATGCTGCATTACTATCACAGTACTGTAAGTTAGCCTACAGAGCTACTCCTAAAAGATTAAGCCCATTTGGATGTTCGTGATCTAAGTCCAACCCAACAATCCCTGGAAATCTGGTCCGGATGAGAAAGCTCGGGGCTCTGAAAGAGGTCTAGAACTCCCAATTGAAACAAGTCACAATCCCCGCAGCACTAAATCATACACCATTTTGACTGAAGTTTCCAGCACCATCTGTGGCGATGTGGCCACATTAAACAAAAGCAAAATGCAGACATTTACATAGATAGTTAAAATGGAGTTATAAACAATTCAATGTTCATAAGCATTAACTACAACTAGGTTTATATATCAAGTTAAAGAAAATAAGCTTAACACTAGACAAATTCGCATCACTTTTTTTTCGACTGTCCTTTTTCAGAAGACTCTTTTGCACGCGCCGCGACCTGTACACGTGCACATCTTCTGTTTGCGCGCACCGTGACCCGTATGCGTGCACATCTTCTGTCCGTCCGCGTGCACATCTGGAATCCGTATTGATTCCAAAAGGCCCTCGCATGGCGAGTGCAGCGCAATAATTTTAAGCTATCATATTGCGCTCAGATCATGAGCTCTAATCCTGCTTTTACCAGTTTTCATTTGTAGCCCAGCCCACAATTTATTTTGAAGGCCATCCATTGTCTTTTGTATTGCAACATTATCAACAGTAACCATAACTATGTTTCTGTTAACTGTATTAAACACTTAAGTCCTCCTTTAGTTGATTTCCAGCAGCTTACTATTGTATTTAATAAGTTAACTTATTTGTTCTGGGGTCATTCAGCATTTGGTATTTCCCTGAGATCTTAGTGTCATTTTTAGGTCTCGCTGGCGTTGCAGCGCGAAGCGCTGCCGCCAACGAGAACTATTGTTGCCGTGATGCCTCTCAAGGGAGACAGACCGGGGCACGCGCAGTGATCGGGGTCTGTGGTAGATGCACACGCACACACAGACACACGCGTGGGCACACACCCCGCCGCTGCCGACCCCCGAACAAGTGTCAATATGCAGGCTTGTGCATGAATGGTGATGCGCCAACACACACGTCCTTTCACAATCACATGCCTATTAAACCAGGCCACTAGCAGCGTCATGTGTATGGACTCATTCGCACACTCATATTTTTTATGTTAAAAAGCATCAGCAAAAAGCATTAGCAAAGTCGAGCAGACAAAAAGGTGAGGCCTATAAACATTGCCAAATCTTTGTTTTACATTATTTTGCACAAAATTTCAGGGCACTTCACATGTCCCAGTCCCTAAAACGACTCAACTTTTCCACTCCAATTTTACACGCATCCCCCATGGCGGGCACTTGCTTCGCGAATGTGATTACATCAGTGCATAATCCCATATGAGCAGCGCAGCTGTGACTGAGTCAGGGCGATTCTATAATCTGAGGCTGCGTGAAAAACCGCAGCAATTTTCGTCCCGCGCCCTCATAAACATGATGAGAAAAATCGAAACAAACCGCGGCCGGCTGCTAATAGGTCACTTGGAAATGCTGCTGGATGAATCAGACCCCGAGAGCCGCGAGCCACGGCGGACAGAAGTCACCCACGACTCGCCACCCAAAACTGACATAATTCAGACACGTGAAGCGTGGGAAGCACTTACCTGTAAAGGGCCCTCTCCCTGCCGCTGATCCCTACTGAGCCGGCGACCGCACGACCATGTTCTCCCGAGCAACAGCTCCAATGCTTTTGTCCCTGCCAGGGAAAGAGGAGTGGTGCGCTGATTCCCACGGACTGCAAGTGCAGAAAAATAGTGCCACCTAGCGCCTCTGACGCATACTGCACCCCATTCCACTGGTACAAATTCACTTCCAATACTGTAGCTTGGTTTCGGGGGGTACATCCCCATCCTGCGTCTTTGCGGGGAACTCTTTTCCTTAAGTGTGTACTCCTTGCTCCATGGTAATAGCGCACCCGTTTATAACAAGCATTTGCAATGCAATAGGTCTCGCGGTTATGAGAGTTTCAGCTATTGGCATTGTAAATAACAATGCCTTTTATTTATGTTTAAAAAAAAAAAAGCATTAATATTTGCAACGTCAACGGCTCAAACTCGCGGAAATGCGAGACCTATTGCATTGCAAATGCTTGTTTGTATTTGGTATATATCCTACTGGACTTTTTGCTGAGTTTGCAATACCGGTGCACGTGGTTGGTTTAGTCTGCACAGCACTTGTGTTGTGCCTGTGAAATCTCTTGTAAATAAAAAAAAAATCTTAAAACAAGCTTACAGCCTTTCTATGTCTTACCATTTGTTGGCTTACTTGTCACTCATTTACTTGCTATCCATTGGTTGTTGAGTGCGACTTCCTGTTGGATTCCGGACTCCCTTCATCTTCGCTGGAGTGTTTTGTGTTTTCGTTGGAGCATGTACCAGGTACCTCTTCCTTTTGAAGTCTTGTTCTGCTGCTTTTGTTGCTGGAAGCTACTTTTATCTTTATTAACAGGCACCTTTTGGCACTGCATGTTTATTTTTTTGTTGCTGTGCTTTTTTTGCTCCATTTTTTTTTTGGGTTTATGTGGATTTTTGTTGCGAGGAGATAGTATTAAGACTCAGACTTTGAAAATGGGAAAGCAGTTAAAGTTTCGGCATCCATTTAACAATTTGTGATTGTATCCACATTGCTTCCCGTCTGTTGATTTCAAATGCAGTTTGTGCCACTGCCTTTGTGTGTATGCTTTTTTATTAATAACTATTTCTTATCTCACCGACTTTGTTAATTTTACCAGTACGTTTGTTCATTTTTAAAATGCAGTGTGTGTGACTTCATTGTGGGGACTGTTCCATTTGAATTAATATGAAAGCCCAATGAAACTAATTGAAATAACATTTTTTTTTTTTTTTTGTACATAGGGTGATTCCTACAATGAATCTGTTCAATTGTGAGTTTCATTTGTCTGCTTGTTAACTTATATTTAGCTGTTGCATTTATTTATACTACCTTAACCTCCAGGAGTGCCAGAAATACTCTTTTTATTAAACTATTTGGCAACTATTAAATATCTTCCCCAAACCAATCGGTACATCATACTGTTCTCTATAGTACAGGAGGGGGTAATTGAGTTCGGAAGGCATAACCCATTATCTGCAAAATATGAATTCAAAAGGTCAGCAACAGTATATATTTCTAAATTAATATGTACAATTTAGTAGTGTGCGTGTAATAAATATACTTTTCTGTTTTCAAAGAAAAAGCACACACTAGACACTTTTTTTTTTTTTTTAAACAAATTTTATTTGTCAAGTTGCACATATATTGCAGGGCTCTGCACCCCAGGGACAACTGCTCAATTAAACTATACAATTATGACGACTTTAACTTTTGCACTTAGTATCCAAACACATGTTAACACCACCTCCCAAAACCCCCCTGATCGCACCAGATCCACATAATCCTGTCCACCACATAGTGATACAACGGGAAGGGCAAGCCCCTCCAAGCGGCCCCGCAACATGCCCCCACGGTCTAAAAGTAAGCATATGTATTATCCAGACAGATGGGCCTCTACCACCGGTGGCGGGGTCCAACACCAGACCCCGATAATCTGCCCACAGTTACCAAATTATTGTAATGTTTGCGTGGGCACCCCCTAGCAACAAAAATGGGTTGTTCTAGCCCCATGCAGAAGTCAAGCCCATTCTTCCATGCGGCCACCGATGGGGCCCTTGGCGCCTTCCATGCCCTGGCAATATCTCTCTTCGCCAGTGTAAAGCCCAATTGCATGAGGTGTCGCTTATAGATGTTGCCCCCTTTCCCCTCCATAACATGAAGTAAGACCAGCTGTGGCGTACGGGGGAGCTCCCACCCCAGAACCTCCAAAAGACCAGAATATACCCCACTCCAAAAGCGACCAAGAGACTGACTGCTCCAAACAGTGTGAATAAATGTACCCTCCTCTCGATTACAGCGAAGGCACACAGAGGAGGCGATTAGCCCTGCCCTCCACAAGCGCACCCGGGTAAAATAGACCCTGTGTAAATACTTGAACTGCACCAGACAAAGGCGCATCGCTATGGCTGCCCCCCGCTGGGGTGCTACGGCCTCAGTCCAATCCTCCTCCTCCAGTGTGCCCACATCCTCCTCCCAAGCCCTCCGAAGCCTCTGCAGTGTGGGGGAGCAGTGAGTGACCAGGGATTGATAGATTTATGAGATTTTCTGGTCAGTTAGGTCTCCCATGCAGACCTTCGCCTCTAACCGGCTGAATTCCGGCAGCAACTCCAAACCCTCTAAGCTAGGGGACAGGGCATGTCTAAATTGAAGGTAACGGTAAAACTGGGATCGCGGCATCAGGTATTCTTTCTGCGGGTCTTGAGAAGATTTGAGCATCCGTCCCTTCATGACATTACCAAGGACCGAGATACCCATCGCGTCCAACCCTGGAAACCCTGTAGGGCCGCCAGCTGAGGCAAACACCCGTTGTCCCAGAGGGGGGGTCAAAGTGTTCCACCACCCCATTCGGCGTAGAGCCTGCCTCCAAATCAGAAAACACCACCCACGTAGCCGATGGCTGCGACCCCCGGAGCGGCACAGAATATAATGTTGTATGCAGGGAATGGCGTCCCCTGAGCTGCCGCTCAACTGCAAATGCCTGGTTTTCCCTGTCAACGTACCACCACTCGTTAAGAACCAGCAAGTGTGATGCTTGATAATACGAGAGGACATCAGAGGACGCCAGCCCGCCACAGTAGGTGGACAGGAAATATGTGCGCAAAGCCACCGCACCTTTCCCCCCTCCCACAGGAACTGTCCCAGTGCAGCGTTCACCTGCCTAAACCATCAGGGCGGGATCTGGAATGGCTGGTTCTGTAATTGGTAGAGGAGCCGGGGAAGCGCCACCATCTTAAATATCGCCGATCTGCCATATAGAGACAGAGGCAAATGGGACCAGGACTTAAGATCTTCCCAAGTCCGTTCCCACACGGGGACCAGATTGAGTTCCCAGTAAACTGCAGGTATATCCGATAAAAACACGCCCAGATATTTCATCCCCCCGCCACCAGCTGGACCGAGGACGCCCACGCTCCTACTCCCGTCCGATCCCCTAGAACCCATAGTGTTGACTTACGGGGGTTCATATAGAGACCCGAATTTTCCCCAAAAATTTGCAGAATGTGCAATAGCACTAGACAATAATTTGAGTCTTATTATGTCATGCCCACAATTATAAATTTCTTTCCCACAGCTCCTCCTCTGAGTACACCCTACAATGTGCTTCGCTGCCCTAAAAAGTCAAGTGCTACAATGGGATGCTTCGTTCTCAGTAAGGAAAAATTGTGGAACCGTTACTTGTGCAGACCTCACATCCTGAACAACTAACACAATTTCTTCCATTTATTGCATATATCACTATTGGCTATGTTGATCTTTGTAAAACATGTTGCACAGCAGCAGAGGTTGTGATGCAACATGGCTAAAAATCTTTTATAAAGCCAATAGATGTCACATAGGCTAAACCAATTGGCTTTGCCAATGCGTGTTAACAGGGTGGTTACGAAGTTAGCCTTAGCTCGAGGAATAATCTGTCTGTGCTATTTTTAATGGGCTTTTCTTAGAATCAACCTGCTGTTATTCCTCAGCCACTCCAGAAGAGCTTTCATGTTTTCACACTTGCTTATTTTATCTACTTCTTCCTTTTGATAATGGTACTTTCCTCCCGCTATGAAGCCTGTCAGTAGCCCCTGCACTTCTGGTTTAAATTACTGTGAGATGGAATCTGTGACTGGTCTGTTACTTTTATTCTGTCCCTTGTGCTTGCTCAGTTTGCCATGGACCTTTTCACTACATTTTCCTGTGTTGGAGTTATACATTCCAAATATGCATTGATCTCATTGTGGAATTTATTATGGTTACCCAGGTGGTGGAGTTGTTTAACCCGGCCACAAGCTTTGAGGTGGATGTAACTCCCATTTTTGTGTATACATGGCCTATCTCCCGATGGCCCTCCGCCTTCTGTTCCGGTCCGATTTAGAATGCTCGCTCTCCATAGTTTTCCGTTTTCAGTCTCTTTTCTTGTTGGGCTTCTGGTTTTTGGATTCTCACTCCTTCAAATGGACAGAGAGGACATCAGTCAGAAGCAGAGGTTTCTTCTGTTGGGTAGGAATCCTTCCTCAGTGCCTCAGAAGGTGACAACCAGTAAAGTATGTCGGCTCTTCCAGTGCAAATTGCTTGAGTTAATCTCTACTTTCCGACCTCAAGCAGTTTCCTCATCTTCCCTTAACTGTTGTCGGACATTGCCTGGGGGTGTTACAGTGAATGTTGACTCAGCCCATTCTACTCTTTTGGCTTTACCTCTTTTTCACCCTCATTATCCATTTTTGTGTTGTTCATTTTAACCCCTTCCATGCGGGGCGGATTCCCCCGCTGTGCTGAGCGCTGCTTGCGCGGGCGTGGTCATGACGGAACGGTTCCGTCATGAGCACAGCTCAACCGACGCTCATGACGGAACCGTTCCGTCATGAGCACCGAAGGGGTTAACTGCCTTTATCTTGTGAGTTGTTACCAGGTCATCAGCCTTCTCCTCTAGGGCAAAACTCATCTGAGTTGTAGTGGGTGACAGGGTTGATGCTTCATAGTCAGCAACGTAGATTGGTGCTGTGAAATCAATGGGCAGACACTCCCTTGGTACATATCTGGTGCCCTTTTTGGGGCTCTTCGTATCAGACCCCAGGTGAACGAATGTAGCTTTTGGCTTTGGTCAGGAGAGGTTTTCATGGTGGCATGTAGGTACTTTATTGGTCCATTTCCTTTTCATTTGCTTGCTGTTGAAATCTGAGGATCTAGATAAAGGTGCAGTAGAGTAATCAGTGAAATAATGAACAAACTTGAAGAACCCCTGTGGCTGCTACTGCTAATGCAGCAGGGCAGCACACCAAGAGAATGCCAGAGGGTACTGGCAAGGGGCTGCCAGGTAGCCACCCGCACCAACATGGCTGGCCTGTCCACATGCCCTATAGAAGAGCGTCAGTCAGCCTGCACCATCCCAGTTCCAGGGATTCAAACTCACTCATTCTATACACATATTTTGATTTAAGGCTCGAGTCCTGCAGAAGTAGAGGTTTTAGCTAGAACACAGCATAATAACATTCAAAACCGTTAAATAGATAAGAGTACAGGACTATTCCAAAAGTAATTAGAATGCCTTACTCGTTACTGTATTTTTTTAGATGCAGCAATAAGCCAGAGTCGATGTGGACTAGTGTCTGGGCCAGAGTGCCCTATTTTATCAGCTACAAGATAAATAATGGAAAAGCTGTGTGTGCTATTTTATTTTAATAGGTTTGCTCTGGCATTTCCAACACCTTCAGGGTTTTTTGTCTTGGGCTTCTTACCGTCACATGCAGCATTGGTTGGAGCTCATGGGGCACTGGGCATGTCTTTTGTGTCCAGTTGTTGATGCCTTGTCAGTCTTTCTTTCCATCCTTAGTACTAGATTCCTTGTAGTGCCTCCACTGGCTTCCAATCTGTTGTTGTTCTCTGAGATCAAGGGCCACTGCCTGGCCCCATTATGGAGGCTGGCTCAGCAGTGGAACTAAAGGGAGCCTTTCTCACCGCGGGTTTTGTGCTGAGCAGCAGTCCATGCAGTCATGTAAGCCCTAATTAACAGTAATGGCCTCTGTGATGTGATAAATCTGCTCAAGATCTCAATGTCCGTGACCTTCCACCCCCTTGGATTACTTTCGACAATTTACTTGACTTTAAGGACATTTATGTATTCACGGTTTCTACATTTGTCAAGCTAGTTTATTTCCTAGATAAATCACAGATCCTTTAGATGTGCTTTCAATGTGGTCGTCACTGAGCGAATAAGACATCTAGCAGAAAAAAGGAATTGTTGCAGGCAGGGCTGGCTTTAGCGCTGGTGGCGACAACCTTTTTTGGTGGCAACAACCTTTTTTTAGTGGCCTCCTTCTCACATTCTCTCACTACAGCCAGGCAAAAGTGCCCCTCATCTCTCCATAGCCCCTTTCTCACATACATTTCATTTGCTTTAAAGTACTGGTAAAGACCAGCTTTACTATTCCACTCAGCTATCCTCGTAAACTACAGATCTGTTATTTGCCACAGGCATATTAATCCTCTGTGTTACTTTATGGGAAGACAAAACTGCCTCTAGACAAAACTCCAATCTCTGTCTCTAGCAGGAATGTGCATCACAAAAGTGATCTTGACATTTTGTATTGCTGTCTGAGAGCTGGACCCACAAGGAACTCTGCAGCAGGTGTTTTTAAATCGTAATTTATTGCTAACCACTCTGCCCCCCACTGATGTCAGTGTTCGCCCCCCCACTTCCACGTCCAGCGCCCAGTGCGGCCGCACCTGTCCAAGCCCGCCCTGTTTGCAGGTAGTAATTCTTTCAGTGCTAAGGATGTGTTTCCCCACCTCCTGTTCCTTCTGCGGTACACTGGGTCGAAGGGGAGGGGTAGGAAAGGTCCCTGCGCGGCCTGTGCTGTGTTTCATGGCCTCGGCCGGAAGTTGACAGGATACTACTCTTGAATAGTAAATTGAACTCTTCAGTGAGTATCATCAATCTTTCCATCTGAGCACCGCAGGAAACCTTTGCCCTTCTGGTTCGGTCTTTGCAAAAGTAGCTTCCAAAAAATGGAACCGTTTATTTTGGACGAAAAGTGACTTTGGTCTGTTGGGCAAACGGAGGTTATTTGAGGCTGCACAGCCAAAAAGAGTGCGATGAAACGAACTCCGGCCGGCTTCATGTGTGTCTTCGTTTTCACTTCACAAATGTTTTTGCAAATCTTACACACTCCTTAAGACAAACCTCTGAAGAATCCATCCGCCGTTTCGGATGCACATTCACAGTGCGATAGCGCTGCATTTTCAGAGTGCCGGTAACTTTTATCGTCAGAGTAAAAGCTGGAATGCATTGCAGAATTGGTATCCATCTGCAATTGGAATGGAGGGTAAAATAAATATCCCGGCTAGTTAATGAGCAAGGGCCTCCTGGCAGTAGAGTGGACTTGCATGCTTCTTGCTTCTAAATAATGGTGGGCAGGAGCAGAGGTGCATGCGTTTCTTGTGGGATGCAAAAGGGAACACCGAGGTGTGTTTGGGGGACACATCGACTGCTTTCAAGGCTGGGCGAGTTAAAAGAATCCTCAGCCCCTGTACTCCTGCAAGGAGCTCTGAAGGTGCGCCACAGTACTTAATTTGTTTTTAAAAAAAACAACAAGCATTGAAAATGCAAGAGGTCACGCCTTTGATTAAGTTAAAGCCATTTGCTTTGCTAATGGTATTGTATAGCAAAGCAAATGGCTTTACCTTAATAAGAGGCGAGACCTATTGCATTTTCAATGCTTGTTTCTGTTTGACGATTTGTTCATTTAAGTCCAGCTGTATACTTTATTAAATTTTTAATAAACCATTGTCCGGTCGTACCAGGGGTACCAAAGGGTTTACAGACGTGAAACATTACAGCCTAAATGTCATTTTAGCGCCCTGAGTAGGAATCTATGCGGGATGCAGCGCTTTACAAAATCCCAAATAAATAAAAGGTTTCTTTAAAACTCTTTGAAATGTACCCTATATTTTTTCCTTACAGAAATATTTCCCTGTTGTATTTAACGAGAATTGCACTTTACTTCCCGCTGTCACATAGAGCACTTTTCATAACGTACCCAGAGTGCCAGAGCGCTGCTGGGCGCTTTGCACTGTTCTCCTGCTCTGATCCTTCACAAAGCTGGACAGATGTGCCTAGCACTGAGCGCCTGGACTCTGAAGCTGCAGTAAAGCTCATTAAACATATTTTTGAAATGACGATCTCAGCGAATCAGTCCGAGAATTGAGGTAAAAACAGGGAAAAGTGATGGCAACGTTCTGATGTTTTTAGCTAGGAAGAGCGAAGTCACCCGGGCTCCGACATTCCGGGAACGGAAGAAATTAATTTCTTGGGGATAAAATGATTGTTTGTGTCGCAGACAATACTCAGCCAGCTAGCAATGTTTGATGGTCACAATTTACTGAAGGTGTACATTGTATTGCTCCTGAAAGTATTACATTCCCACAGTGTTACTACAAAACGATACTGAAACTGAATACTAGTTTTGTTATAATCTTGTTTATTTCTGGGCTGTTATTTGTGTGTTCGTTATCAGATATTGTTATTATTACTATTGGTAATATCATTCGTAAAGCGCAGTACTCTCGAAGCGCTAAAGATACACTATATTTCATTGCGTCATTTTATCTGTTCATTCTCTTCAATTTATCTCCTGTTCTAAAATCATGAGATTATTTTAAGAGGAAGAACTAATTCTAACAAAACGTCATTAATGGCTTAATATAAAGCAGTAGCTTGGAAAATAATGTTGCCGTCCGAAAAGAAACCTGCCTGGTCCCACTCGTGTTAGTAACCTAATACTGCCCGGCCAAGTCGGACGCTCTACAGGACTCCTGCCCCCTCAACACCCGCTCACCGGAATCTCCACTTGGGCGTCGGACGCCCAAGCACTGTCGGTCAGCCAACCCAGCAGCCAGAGGCAGACTCCGTAGTACCTGTTACTGCAACAATCCGAACACATAGCCACAGAGTAACGTCACAATAGAGCGCGGCGCACAGTATGCTGCCACTAAGCACCCTGGGAGCTGTATTTCACGAAGGCGAGCCTAGCAGCCATGATAGAAACAGAGAGAGGACTACGCATTACAAGAGGCAGCTTCAGGAAAATACCATTGACACAGAGAAAAGACTGTGCGCGCATCTGTCATATTATTTGAACATGAAATCAAGGCTCTCTGGTTATTGGGTAAAGTTACACCGAGTCAGTAGCAAGTATGATATTTTATTTACTCTACCCCCTGGAACATAATACTTGGGATATGTATAGAAGAAAAAAAATTGTCACTTGTACTAACCGGGATGTAAAAGTAGATTAAAAGTGTCCAAATGTATTACATGCGGCGCGCGCTCCCTGGATGTGGCTCTATTGTTCCGTGTGTGTGGGAATGGCATGGCAGAGGGGGTGTAGTCTCTCCACGCCTGGCTGAGCTGCTAAGACACGGTCGGCTTTCACTTTCGTCCTTCGCAAAGCTTTCTTGTCTTTATGGGGCCATATGTTTGAAACACATGGCCCCATAAAGATAAGAAAAGCTTTTACCACAAACGTAAAGCAACCGAGCCAGTCCAACTGGGATGGCTCTAAAAGAGAAAACTGTACGTCACTAGACACTCTTTTCCAATGGCTGGCCACCGTTTAGCATAAACGGTGACGCCAGCCAATGGAAAAGAGGGGTGGGGCTTAAAGCCCACTAGAGAAATCTACCCATACTCATTAAATCTCGCCAGCGAGACTGCACATGTCTGCGCAGTCTACGCCAGGCGAGACCTAAAAAGTGCCAGGGCCCTCTTGGGAGACCACTGCAACTTGCACACCCCATTGACCCTGCTAATGGCAGTACCAGCACAACTACTAACCAGCTCACTCGTACACGTGTGACTATTTCAGGCCCCCAAAGCTGTAAGAATGGCTTGGGCAGCAGGTATTAGTATTTTTTTATGTATATTGAATTGGGAAACAACGGTTTTTGTGCTCATTTCGAAAATAGACAAACAGTGCCACCATGTGCCAGACTGTATAAGTGCCGGTGTTGACAATTAAGTGCGGGTATGGAGTGCCATAAACCACCGGCCCAAATTAAGCGCTGGGCACACAGCATTCTTATACTCCATCTACTACTGCAAAATAATTATTCTGGGCACTGCCCCTGTGCTAGAAGTATTGGAGTATTTCACCGGTTTATCCTGCGAGCTACCCATAAAACCAAAGACTTTCTTTACTACATTCCACATATTTTTTTATTTATTGTATTTCCCGTTTTATGTAGCACAAACTTGGCTAAATTGTACTAAAGCAATTTACAATAGACCTGGTACATATAAATGATTGTTAAATAACAGTTACGACTTATAAGAACACACTAACGGAGCAAGACCCACTGAGGAGGACCCCCTCAGAACAATGAAGGTGATCGATATCTTTTCCCCTCTTCTCTCCCGCCAGCAGCCGGAGTGGAATTCCTCGGGACTACAGATATCGGTACCTGGCAACGAAAATGGCCACCGCTCCTTTAAGTGGGAAGACCTATCGCTCGACCCAGCCCCTACCAGTGACGACGAAGAGGGATGGGCTGAAATACCCGGAACTGCACTAACCGAGTTGTGCGTTGACACCGGAGGACGAGAAGGCGAGAGTAGAGCGGAGGAAGGAGCAGCAGTGCAGGAAGGCGGTCGGAAAGAAGAAAAGAAGCGGACGGGTATTCGAGGAGAAGGCGAGACATCAAAGCCAGGAGGCCAATGACCCCGTGAGCCGCCCAGCCACATTCCCGGAGGAGCGTGGCTCTCAGGTACGAGAGCGCTTCACGGGCTGGGTGGGAGTAAGGGGCACCGCTCGTGATAGCATAAGGGAACCTCAGAGACGTGATAACCTTGGGACATCCCGGTAATACCCCCTCCCGAGCACCACCCCTCACCAAGAGTTTCATTTGTACAGCACTGAGTGATCCCTCACCCCCTTCCTGCTTACAGTTTGCGGAACGATAACAGGTCACTGACACGGGAACCCTTTCTTTTTTCTCTTTCCGGGGAGTATTGGCGCCACACCACCATCCGGAACTAGACAGCTCAAACTGGAAGACTACCCGGGCAGGAGGAGGCCGCCCCGAAGGAAGGAACCCCGAGACACAGAAGAAGACACTCCCTTACCCTATTACCGACCCCGGCCTGTACGACGACGTGTACATAAGCCAATAAAATCCCTTGAAGCAAAACAACGGTCTCCAGTGGTACCTACCCGCTCACACACACCTTCAGTCAAACAGAGAGGCTAAATCACTGAGAACATAGGCTGCTGAACTGAAATATCTCTGAAATAAGAGGATTCTCAGTTCTTTGTTGGAGTCGATATGAATTGTTGTAGTGAGTAAGGCTGGTGGAAGGGTGTTACATTCATTTTCACACTGCAGAAGAGGCGTGATTCATATAGCATTTGTACTTAAATGTTGGAGGCTTCAGGAAAAGGGATTTGGTATTCCTCAAACTGCTTTAGTCACCAGAGAAAATTGTGCCGAAAAATGTAAAAGTTTTGGGTGAGAGAACTCCCAGCTCTCATTGAGTAGCGTTTTATGGTTGCTTTTACTTACGAGTCCTGCTTTGTGTCTTAAATCAAAAAGCTCCTTTCTGCTTCACTGTTGGTACCAGATGCCTGATATGCTAGTGTGAAAGAAAGAAAAGGGGGTTTGGGTTTGTGTGTTGTGCTTTTTTGTGTTTAAGGGGTTTTAGGTTTAAATGCAGACCTATTTAGCTGTCTGGAAGAATCCATGTTATCTTTGCTTCAAAAATGTTTATTACGAATATCTAGCGAATGTAGTCTTTGGATCTGACCAGTTCCCCCAATGGCTTTCCTGTGTTTCTTGTGGTTTGCTCTTGCATAAATGGGCCTTCTGTCCTTTTTGGTGATGGACCATTGTTGGACACCGGGCAACCGGGTTAGCAGTCACCAGGTTCCCAGCACAGTGGTAGCTTGGCTCGAGCGGTTGGGGTCAGGCACCGTGTTAAGCGTACGTCACACCCACACAATAACCATGCGTTCATCCGTTCCAAAGACGACACTACACCGTAAAAATAATGCAAGTCAAGTTGAAAATATATATGTCTGTATCTTATTTTCTCTTAGTTGCAGGTTTCATTACATAAATACAAGACAATAAGATTTTCCTTCAAAGAGCAGGTCAAATAAATAATACTACATTGGAATTTCAATAAATAGGTTCAGATCATAAATAAGCAAGGAATAAATAGGTTGCAATAAATACAGATAGCAAATAAATACAGTCAGACAATAAATATAGTGCAGGTTAAATTAGTGGATGACAATAAATAAAGCACTTCCAATAAATAAGGTAAAACAATCAATGACAGTTGCAGTTCAAATCATTTACATGAGGTCACTTGGTCTTACTTTGCCCATACACAACTTAAGGACACTTGGGTGGCATGGGAGTGTCCCACCTAGATTGGACAAGGCTGGGGCCTACTCTGAGGCAGAACAAGAGTAAACTAAAGATCTGGCCCTCCAAACTACACAGCTCTTTATGTAGGTCACTGTACCAGTCTCAGTTCACCCCTGGCACTCCCAGGCTGGTTCTAACACCCCTTTAGCCCCTAGAATGGTCTTTTAGGGCTCCACAGGGCCTCAGATGCCCCCTCTACCACTTACTGCCCTTTTCAAGATGATCGGCTCCGCTCGGCACCGTGTCGACGCCGTGAGGCAGCTCCGGATCGATGTCGCTGGGCGGCCTCGTCTCGATGTCGCTGGACGGTCTTGACTCGATGTCGCTGGGCGGTCTCGACTCGATGTCGCTGGGCGGTCTCGACTCGATGTCGCTGGGCGGTCTCGACTCGATGTCGCATTCCGGCGTCGCAGGGACTCTGACTCCCCACTTCCTGGTGTCTCCGGAGTGCGATCTCCACTCCCGACCTCCGGCGCGCTTCACCTCAGTTTCCGGCGACTCCGGTGGGCGGACTTCACTCCCCCGTCGACGCCTCACCTCGACCTCAGGTGACTCCCGACTCGACCTCCGGCGCCTCTCCACGACCTCCGTCGGCGCCCACACTCGACCTTGGCGGCTCCGGGTACGACATCTGCCTTCTGTCAGCGCCGCTTCTCCACCTCAGGCCCCAGGTCTCCAGGCTTCTCGACGTCAGGACTCCAGGAGGACACTGCTGAACAGGTCAGGAACTTGCTGTTCTTCTTTAAGGCCTGTTCCAAATATTCAGTTCTTTAAGATGGTTCTTCTGGTCTTGATCCCACACAGGGCTCTAGGCTGGGCTTGGTCAGTAGAGACTAGCATCAAGGGTGGGTTTCTGGACCCCACTCCAAGCACTGGTTTCCACCTCTGCTGCCTTACTCCGACCTCCTTCTAACTCGGTCCTCTCTCTTCTCCAGTCAGTTGCCAACTGCCACTCTGAGATGGCCTCCCAACATTCTAAACTGCCTCCCTCTGTCACAGGGTTCCAGAATGTTACGGAAGGTTCTAGAAATCTCCAGTGGGTTCCGATGATGTCACAGGTGACAATGGGTGGCCACCATTTTGTGTCTCAGGCCCTCAGACAGAAGTTCCAGGGGTAGGGAAAATGGCTCCCTGACCCTGCATCAACACTAAAAAGTCTGGTGGTTCCCAAATAGGAAAAATTATAACCGGGTTTGAGGCAAAAGTGGGACAAAATAAATAATGATGAGGAGGGACCACCCAAAGGGCTGACAGGTCTAACAACCATCAACCAATCCTTGTGTTGGAATTCAGACGCGAGATGATGTGTATTTTCTGAGTCAATGTGTTTTCTATGATGTACTTACTTTACTGACACAAACAACATTTCAACCGTAGTTTATGGCTTTTTTTGTTCAGTAAGTTCTTTCTGTTTGGATGCCTCATTAGCAGGACTTGTCAGATATCTATAAAGCTGTGACCCACGACCCTGTGTGCATCCATTTGTAGTGTTACCTGAGGCATACGGCTGCATGCACAGCCAGTAACTGCACTGCCTAACATCCCTCAAAACCACACGATTGAAAAGAGCTAGATAGTGAAGGTAGATGGAGCAGGTTACAACATCTGAAAGCAGTTACCTGCCTTCCCCTTTAAGCATCTCATTTGTAAAACACACTACTACCACACAGCATTCCTGGCTTCTTTAAAAAAATCTACAAGTAACAAGGGATTTTTATATTATATTCTTAATACATACTCCTTAATTGCAGGTCAGCCAGTAAACACGCCTCCGACATCTTCGACCTCATCCAACACAATGATTTAGACATTATCATTCTCACTGAAACTTGGCTAAATCCCACCTCCACTTCTATCCTAGACCTACTAGTACCTCCTACTCACGATATAATTAGGCTAGACAGAGCTCGGAAGCTGGGGGGTGGCCTAGCCTGTATTCATAGGAACACACTCGATTTCTCACTTGGAGTCCTCTTCGCCCTCCTCCTGTGAATACCTTTGTCTCAACATCTCAAGTAAAAACCTGCCGATTTGCAAACTTCATACTTTTTATCACCCCCCTGGGGGACAATCACCCCTTCATCAAACAACTAATGGAAGTCATCTCTGGCAATGTCGACTCAGCTGTGTCCCAAATCTTCCTGGTGATTTCAACCTTCACTGGACAAACCCCAATGACCACGTGATAACTTGCCTTAAAAGCATTTTTGAATGATCACGAACTGATTCAGCACTGTGATCAACCAACTCACATTAAAGGAGAAACACTAGACCTCATTATCTATAAAGGGCAGACCATCACATTGGATACCATAACCCCTTTCAACTGGTCCGACCACCACTGCATCCTCTTTTATATTAACTGGGAGATTTCGTTGAGGAAGGCTCAACCAATGAAATCAAAGATCTGGAAAAAGGACCTCAGATCAATAAACTCAGCTGAACTAGCAGCCCACTGTAAATCTGCCCTCTCCTCCAAAGCTGGCTTGACTGAGTTTCAGTTACTCACTGACTCCTACAACTCAACCATATCCAACATCATGGACGACATTGCACCACTCCAACAAAAAAATGCTTCAACAAAAATATCCAAACCATGGTACAACGACAATTTAAACTCGGAGTGCCGCAACCTTAGGGCAGCTGAACGTTCCTGGAGATCCAAACCCTCCCTGGAACAACTAAAACTCCTTAGAGATGTTAGAAGCTTCTACAGCAAACAAATCAAGAGTGCTAAGGCAGACTACTTCGGAAACCAACTTGATCAAGCTGCAAACCGCCCCAAGAAACTTTTCGAGTTGGTCAAACAGCAATTAGTGGTAGGTCCAAACCACTCTGACTCCGAAGGCAACCCACCTTCTTGCGATGCTCTTGCTGCCTTCTTCACCGGGAAATCAAGAGTCCTCACCATTGAACTCGCCTCTAAGAAGGCTCTACTGCCATTCCCCGGGTCCGCACCACCCCTTGACCTCTCAGAAAAGTGCAGGCCTGTCAGCCTTAACACTAAGAACAATGCGTCATGGGGCACCTTTACCCCATTCAGTGAAAAAGACATTAACAAGATTCTTCAGAACATCAATCCATCTAACCACTTCAGTGACCCGCTGCCATCGGCCATCTTCAAAGAAATCAAGAATGTAGTCATCCCCACCTGGACAAGGATTGTAAACTCCTCTCTAGCACAAGGCACGATCCCAGACTGCCTAAAAGCAGCTCCGGTGTCACCTATACTAAAAACAAAACCTAACGCAGATAAAAATGACCTCCATAATTTCCGACCTATCGCCAACACACTAGTCAAATTACTTGAAAAATGCGTACAATCCCAATTCTGTGCTCCCATATAGAATTTCCAACTCCTAGACCAGCATCAATCCGGGTTTCGGAAGGGGCACAGTACCGATTCAGCTCTTGCGCACGTTATGGATGACATTTTAAAAATGCTGGACCAAAATGATTCCTGCCTCCTAATCCTCCTTGACCTTTCATCCGCATTCGACATGGTTAATCACGACAACCTCCCATTTTGAAGAACAGAATGGGTTTCTCGGTTCTGGTATTACAGTGGTTCTCATCCTTCCTTCACCACAGATCTCAAAGAATCAAGGCAAACCACTCCCTCTCCCAGCCCTCTCCAGTAATCGTGGGTGTTCCCCAAGGGTCCGCCTTATCTCCCATCTCCTATCCTCTTCAACCTTTTCTTGGAACCTCTAGCTAATTCTCTAAACTCCACGTACACTCTCTTCCATATGTACGCGACGACACACAACTTTATTTGAAAATCTCATCCCCGGACAACATCATCTCACTCAACACTACCCTAAGTTCTACGCAAAGTTAGTTAACGGAGAACCATCTACTGCTCAACATCTCCAAAACGGAATTCCTTTGCATCTCCCCCCCCCCCCCCCTCCCTCCCCGAACTACATCCCCATGCTATACCTTTGGCTGAAGCACCTCATTGCCTTCAGCTGCACCCCTCTCATCATAGACTTAGCCAAATCTCTTGGAATCACCCTTGACAAGCACCTGAATATGAAAAATCATATCAGTAATGTGTGTAAGGGAGCTAACCACTTGATGAGGACACTTAGAAATATCAAGCCATTCCTTCCTCAAAAGGACTTCAAACAGGTGGTACAAGCATTGGTCCTGCCGAGGCTAGACTACGGCAGCGCTACGCTCTGTGGCCTTCCCAAATACACCCTTGCTCCACTAAGGGCATAACTGAACGCTGCGGCCAGACTGGTCACAGGTACGAAACGAAATGAGCACATATCCCCAATCCTTAAGTCTCTCAAATGTTTGCCCTTTGAAGCTCGAATTCAGTTAAAGATTGCCATTCTGGCGCACTAAGCCCTGCATTTCAATACCCCCAGGTACCTAGCGCAAAAGCTCGAACTATCCTGTGGTGGGAGAGCCTCAAAAAGCGCTATCACTCTCCTCCTGAAACCACCCATCCTTAGGAATAAAAGGGAACTTGTCTCCGAGCCTTCTCCGGCACGGCCCCAGGGATATGGAACTCTCTTCCAGCGGAAGTACGCAGAATCTCATCAACGACTGCCTTCAAACTGGAAGCCAAAAGATTCTTAATGAACACATTTTTACCTTAACTGGGTTAGGATCATTTGTTCGAAATCATTGATCCTACAACCATTGTACCTTCAGGTACCATCATGTGATGTTGCTCCTCTGTACCGTATTATGTGCCCCCTTCGTAGCTTGCTATATTCCTGTTTATTGTATTACTCTCCTGGATTCATTTGTCTGGGAATCATGCCATTATTCCTGTTATGTTTTCCTACTTGATGTTCATATTGGATCTATGCTCTTCTTTTCCTCAATATGTGCACACCCCCGCCTCGTAGCCTGCTTTATACCAGTTTATTGCACTACTCTCCTGGATTCATCTGTCTGGGAATTGTACTATTATTCTTGTGGTGTATTCTTACTTGATGTCCTTATTTTGATTTATGTCCTGCCTTCCATCCTTTGTAAAGCGCTCTGATATCCTTCTGGATCTTGTTCGCACAATATAAAAATTTATAAATAAATACTGTTATCACAACATGTTTTACAATGCAAACATCTTATTTAAAAAAAAAAATATATATATACATCCGACTAATAAACTGATGTCTTTCTACTAATGGAGTTAATAGCACCATATTATATTTTTAGGCTGTGCTATTTTACTCCATTGATCTTTGTGGCCGTCAGTGAGGGAGATGTTTTGTTAGCACTACAATGAATCAACATTTCTTACTAGAAAAAAATAGATCTTAAGGTTTGTACTACCTTTTCTCTCTGGCATGAAGATTTGTCTGGATTACATAAACTTAACATAAACGTGATCATTTTAGGTGCTGATTTCTCAGTATGGATTTGCAGACTTGTTTTTCTACATTTTTGGATTACTTTACATTTTTTACAATAACTTCAAAGTTTAAATCGACGTTCGTATATAGACGATATGCAGTGCCAGGTCAAGACCTTCAGCATCTGCCAAGGCACTGATAGACCTTCCCCAGTGACCATAATTCACTGATCAATTATTACAAATTGATCTGCAAGAAAAAGATCTCCCTTTATATTCTTTCCTGCATAGAAGTTTCTTAGCTAGACTTAAGTTTTGCATATATTTGTATTGTATTGTATTGTAATTATATACCACCTACTACCCATGAAGAGGCGTTGACGTGCTTTAAGACAGGTAGCATGCTATTTCCCAAAGTTATTGGTTAATCTAGTGGTCATTAATGATTATTGTAGGTCTGTTGATTATTGGGTTAGTCTTGTACTGTAAGGAAACTAAAGATTTTTCAAGTGGTGATTAAGTTAATAGAATTTAGGTGTAAATATTAGAATGAGTTAATTCAAGTAGAAAAAGAGCGGTGAGGAAATAAGGTACCGACATTTAGTAGAGAGTAAGGCATGTGACAGGGTAGGGTAAACTCAGTTGTTCTAAGGCGTATAATGAGGCTATGCATTGGGTTGCTTCATGCCCATACTCTCTACCACTCTCTGTAATCAGGCCATGTAGAATTAGAGGTGACATTCCCTACTAACAAGTCCTGCTCTAGATCCGTATTCTAGCAGTGTCAAGTGTCAAGGGAAAAATTGAAGCACGTGTTGGAGAAGGGTGGAAAGTTGAATGCAATACAGAAGCCCCAGAAGTTCATCCACAAGTTACCTTTGAGGTCTCGCCTAGTCAGCGCTTGCGCTGTCTCTTCGGAACGTGCTGTATTCAGGATATGTGCATAAAGCTCCGCCTACTTTCCGTCCATCTTTTTAATTGGCTCATGTCCCTGTCCTTTGTAAATGGTGGCTTTTAATTGGTCAATAGGCTTAGTAGTCCCTCCTCAGTACCACCTTGTCTCTTCTTGTAACCTCCCTTGAGGACTCTCCCTGTTACATGTGTTGTTATGTCCCAGGTTTTAATTACAGCCTCAAGGCACTATTTTCTTAAAAGGCTTCAGGCAAGACACACGCTTGGTCCTAGGCTAGGCTAGCAGTGGTTACTTCGTTCACTAGAACATCTCACATTTATATGAGACCGTCTATAAATTTCCCTTCGTCAGCTCCACACTGGGCACAGCCTAATCCGAAATTAATGTAATATTTCTTTTGTCACATTTCAAAGTTAGTAATTGTATATATGGACATAGCTATTTGAATGTACACGTAGTACTGTCTTGCATGCAATGCATTATGGGTAGGGTGGATTTACCATATCTTCTGCAGGGTGCAGTACCATATGTGACCAAAAGAGGTTAGCATGTGCTGGTGCCTTGCTTACTAGGGACCTCTAGGAGCAGCTTGCGGTACTGCACCTAGACATGTAGTGCTGGTGCCTTGCTCACTAGGGACCTCTAGGAGCAGTTTGGGTTACTGCACTGAGACATACAGTGCTGATGCCTTTCTCACTTGGGACCTCTAGGAGCAGCTTGGGGTACTGCAGAGACATGCAGTGCTAGTGCCTTGTACACTATGGACCTCTTGGAGCAGCTTGTGCTATTGTACTGTAGCATACAATGCTGGTTCCTGACTCACTACGCAAGCATTTGCAATGCACTAGGTCTTGCATTACTGAAAGTATGAGCTATTGGCATTGCATTATTATTTGCAACACCCATTACTCAAACCATCAGTAATGCAAGACCTTTTGCACTGCAAATGCTTATTTTCACATTACAGTTGCGCATGCTCTACTGAACATTTTTATGTCTGGGTCAATTGGCATTTAAGCTTTAATATTTATTTGGTTTTTCAACAGAAGATTTCCATGCAAACTTTTCATCCTTTTCTCCCACATGTTGGGGATGGTAAAGGATCAGTGGATTCCCCGGAGGAGATGCAGAAAAAAGTCAAAATATAGCAATTTCTGTTTTGCAAAAATGGGGATTAAAGTGCTATGTCAAGAAAGTGTATTGTTATTTTTTTCTAAAAAAGCAGTCCGCAAAAGGTTTGCTGGGCTAGAATCGCCATCTTTCCAGTTTTCAGGAATAAGCAGCCATTATAAAGAAGCAACAATAATTGTTTTCTACCGCGTTCTTTTCATTTTTGTAAGTGGTAGTCGATTTTTCCTATTTGTTGTGGTGTATACCTGCTTGTAGTTTATGGTAGAACAGGTGTGAAATCTCTGTGTGAACCCAGAAAGATAAACATTTCTCAAAAGGTGACCAAATTCTGGATTCATGAGCTACAAACAGTTCTGTCAGGAGAAATATGAAAAGAGATAGATATGTTTTGATATATGAAAAATAATATATTTAAAACAAGTTAAAGGTTAGGTTGTGTGAGTACTTTTTGCAAATCATTTTTCTTTGAAGATTTGTGCTTTTTGAGTAGGAGAAGTTTCACACACGCTTGAGGGATCATTTATAGGCCCTTTTAATGTTTAATGAAAGTCATTATTTTACAATTCCCCTTGAGGAGATTTCGTTCACCCGACAGAACTATTTGTAGCTCATAACTGCATACCCAGGTTGTGAGGGACACAGGATAACCCCATTTTATTTAATGGCAAATTCTGGATTCAGCAAGAGTTCATTTGTGTAGATTTTTCATAGTTTTCCCATAAAACCTAATTGTTGAGTAAACTTTATAAAAAATCTAATCATAAAAAGTCTCATACGAATGGGAGGACGTACTCGTTCCCTTTCTACATGTTTCAGTGAACTCTTTGGTATAGTGAAACCACCTTCTTCAGAACTATGTGTTCTGAACAACACATGATCTTCTAGAAGATCATGTCTAAATCAATTTAAGGGGAATTTTTGTCCACCTCAGTATCATTTTCCCTGTAGACTAAATGAAATGTAGCATTTCATCAAACGTTCCATGTTCAAAAAAGGTGCTACTGTCATAGAGTTCAGTTCCCTGGAGATGGCCCCTTATTTGAGCCATGTCTCCTTTCATCTTACTAAAAATGTCCCTACTGGATTACAACCACTAAAAGGCATTCCTAGGAGTGTCTGTATTAGTTCAAGTAGTCGCCCCTCTACCAGGACTATTTTTTATTCTGGAGGCAAAAAGTGCCCCAGTACTCTGTGAGTGTGCGCTTCTTAATTGCTCATTGTCACAACCGCTAGACAGCTGCTCATACTTCCATATCCACAGTCTGTGAGTAATGCACCACAAGAGCCACTGAAATGAACATGTTTGATGCCAACTCACACAAGCATTAGTGAATCAATTTACTGAGTGATCCCAGTAGTCCTAAAGTGCCCCCGAACAAGGCCACTGTGAGTGCAACCAAATTTCCATAACCCTATTAATAGGTCTACGGAAATGGCACAGAGTGCCTCTAAATATTCATTTGCCATGAATAATGTTTTTATTTTCTACATAAGACATTTGCTGTGCTGAATTGACTTTTAGCATGGATAGCGGTTAACCTGAAATATTACTGCTACTAATCAATTTATTTTAAACCTCAGTTGATTGTCTGTAATTGAATGAAGCGAATTCCCGTACAGCTAACCAAGTATTTTTTGGGCCTAGATCTTTGCAAATCCAAGTACTCGCCGTCTACTTTGAGCCCTTATTCGCACAGTGTGCAGTGTTGATTAAACTAATTAGTATCTACAGACAGAAGCACCCTAGACACAGTCACTGCATAAATGAACCTTATTCACGCTTCCATGCTGATAGTGCTGTTACATTTTGAAATTCATTGTCCTGAAAATTGATGGCTGAATATTTTGACTTTTCAAACTAGGCAGCGTAGTCAAGTGCAGCACAACTGTCCTTCCCATCAGGGACATTCCATTAGCAGTGGCATTTCTGTCCTTATGCGCTTCATCTAATGACGGACACGCCCCAAAGACCAACGTCTGTTAAAGTCTTTGGCAATGTGGCTTACTCAGAGCAGGTAATTGTTTTCAAATGATGGATCTGCGAGCTTGTGCAGAGACCTTCTGTTCAGTTTTAAATGAGGGCCTCTATTCTCCCAGCTACACTAGCTCAAGCTTTGACTTTTTTTGTCGTTTCCGCGTAAAAGAAATGAAATGTTGCATTTCATCTAGCATGCTTGTATGGTATCACTCTAGCACTCTTTACTGCAAGTACTTATTTTTGACTGTTCATATCAACTGTGCCTTGTGCAACCTTAGCAGCCTTGGCATTTGATCCACTAGCTAAACGATTTTATAATATTTTTTTATTGTAAATGTATCAGGAACAGTTTTCCCCTATTTTTTCTGTATTGTTTGTACTTTTCATTTGTTACATTGCCTGAGTTCTGTGTCTCTGCTTCTTTGTTTAGTTTTGGAATAATTTTGCAGTTCAGTATTACTTTGGTATTACAATAACGTAGGGTAATGCATCATAGGACAAAATGCTTTCCATTTACGTTTTCTGGGAAAGAGTACATCTGTTGGCGGTGCAAACTAATGTAAGGTGTGACAAATTAAATTGCATATATTTTTGGAACTTATTTAGCAATGTGCGCTTGCCAGAAATATGATTTGATTCACTTGACTGTTGTCTAGATGGTGTCCCTGACCAGTAAAGATCTAAGTGCTTGTATGTAATGGCTGTTGTTTCTCATTGAAGCCTTCTTGTCAAAGTCGCCTCCCTCAACTCCTCTTCCAGGCTCATATTTACCTCTTTGCTGATCCGAAATGGAGACTGGAAGTTAATGGTGAGAAGCTGTTGGCAGAAAGACTATAGTTGTGGTGGGCTGTTACCTGTACAATCTGCTCTTCTAGAATGAAAAGACCGCAAAGCCTATTGGACCCTGCAGAGGATGCAACAAAGGCGTAGGATAACAGGTGCCGCCATCTAGACAACAGAAGTGAACTCCCCTTTGGCATTTGGCTTTGCGGCTCTTTGCTCATGCCCCATACTAATCTGCACGTTGTATATTGTTTGACTTCGAGTGCAGTGTTGTGCAATCATGAATTGTACGTGTGTTTTTAAATGCGTTCTGCTTTTTTTAAATTATATTTTATTTATTGAATTTTCATCAAAGTAACAATCAAAACTTTATCATCAATTGCAGACATTGGTAAAGCACAAACGAATGAATTGGCACAGTATTCACAGTTATCATCATATGTTATCAATTCAGGCAGTGGCTAAAAAGGAAGCAACATAGCATGTACAGGAGACATAGTTATTTATTCAGTTTGTGGAGTCATTAAGTAAGAAGTCTACGGGCCCCATATGTCACGTTGTCGGGATTTACATGGTAATTCTTCTGCATTACATATCAGTTGGTCTCTACAATACACCATGTCTTGCAGCCAGCGTTTACATGTTGGTGCAGGCCTTCCGCCCCAGTGAATAGAGACCCTACGCTTTGCCAACAGTAGTGTAATAGCTACCAGCTTTCGACGGCTAGTGTTCTTCTGCGAAACTTTTCCGAGCAAGCGGGCATGCATAGAATAGTCTATTCTTTCCTCTACTATTGTGGAGATGGTGTGCGTAACAGCAACCATCGGACAGCACCATGATAAGTGTTGGAAGTCCGCACTCGGTGCACCACACAGAATACAGCAGTCTGATTCAGGCAAGCCATATTTATGCAATTGAACAGGGGTGTAATACATTTGATGCAGGTATTTAAAATGAATAATTCTAAGGTTCCCATTCACATTTAACTGCCCTGTCAGCTTGCAACATGACTTCCAGTCATCCGTTGTTAATGGCTCTGACTGAATAGCATTCCATTTTTTTTTTTTGTAAATCTTTTTATTAAACACTCGACAACAAGGCATAGTACCACAAAGGTCAATATGGAGGGTACCGCGAAAACAAATATACATACAAATACAGTAAAATTATGCAGTGGAAATCACGGCGAGGGGGAGACATCATAGTCCTGATAGCGAGAGGTGGGGGGTATAAATGTTTCCTCGGTATGCATTCCAAGGGGCCCATATCTTGGACCATTTACGGGGAGAGCCCCGGGCCGTATACACAAACTTCTCTCTTGGCATACACCAATCAAGGTCTTTTTTCCAATCTGCAATTGTGGGTACATGCGTGGCTATCGGGAGGATCGAGTGGACGCCTAGGACACAGGAACATTCTGCGTCGTGTCACAAAGTGACAAAACGGTGGATTACCTCCGTCCCTCCTCCCCCCCTTGGGACAAGTTGTCCAACCAATTAAGGCTTCACCTTTGGAAGCACCATAGGAAGTGAAGTGTGGCCTATGCTACACTCACACAGTGGTAGCGTCTTACCAACACCTGGTAAGAACGGAGCCCTCATTCATAATTAGGTCCTGATGAATGCCACGGACCCAACAGGGCCATTCCGGCAGAAACATGTTGACCACACATAAGACGGTTAGGGGACACTACCTACCCCATGCACCGTCACACATAATTTTTAATATCATATAGTTGTCAATCATATTAAAATCACTTTTGACCACTATAATGATTTTTAACCTCACTCACAGTTTCACGGGCCCCCACTCAGCCATTTAGAAAGTGCATCCTTGTCGTCAAGTGTATGCCCGCCCTCTATCAAACGAAGGTTTTAGAGGGCGAGGACTGGTCAATGATGAAGCATGACACCAGGTGGTGTGTGAGACCAGTCCGTAATTTTTTGTGAGATGCCCACACCTACGACGTTCCTGTAACTCGTTTGGGTTATCACACTAGGAGCGGCTTCTTGTGGTAAACAGTTATAGTGGAGGCTGCCAGCTCCTAGTACCCCCATGCCTCTAGTTCCCCCCCCTCCACAGATCCAGTGGAGACTTTTTGTGTGTTAACTGCATGTGAGGCCCCCCAGAGCTGTGTGATATTCCTTCTAGCGATCATACATCCGAGTGTGACCCAGTGTGTTGTCTGTGTGGTGAGGTCGGTCGGTTCCCAAATATTAAGAAGGCATCTGGGAGCTTCTGGCTGGATCTCTACCTCCAATGTTTCGCTCATGACTATATGTACCTTACGCCAGATTTCCTGGATTGGTCTACAGTGCCATAGAATGTGCATGAAAGTGCCTAATTGAGAGTAACCCCGTCTGCAAGACCCATCCGTCTGACCACCCATATGTACCAGTTGAGGGCCTGTTACATAGATTCTATGCAGGATTTTCAGCTGCACAAGCGGAAGCCGTGCCAGTATAGCAACCGTTTTAGGGGAGGAGACCGCCGTCTGCCAACTTTCGTCATCCAGTTCGATGCCATCTCCAGTCCATTTCTCCCGCAGTGAGATTAGGGGATCGCCCATATTTTTGATAAGGTTTCGGTTGTTTAGGGATATAGCCCTTTCAGGCAGATGCCCATCTAGCAGTCTATCCTCCAGTGGGGAGCTATCTGGTGGGGGGTCGTCACAAGGCAGCTCGGATTGTAATGCATGACAGACTTGAAGGTATCGGAAAAACTGAGTCTGCCAGCGAGTGTTGACTTTGGAGGGCGTGAAAAGGCTTCACGCCCCCTGTGCCCCATAGGTCCCTAATATGGGAGATGCCAATCGGGTCCCATTTGTCAAAGCCTTTGGAGTTGCCCAAGTCCCCTAGCTTTTGTGAATCCCACAAGGGCGTGGCAAGTGTTAATCTATTGTCCCAACCCAGCGATTGGGTTGCAACATGCCAGATCTTAACTGTGTGTTTGGTAGGTCCAGTAAGTGGGTATCTGTCAGGTTTGGAATACAGTGCTCGGGTGTAGGTCCCGTTGGGAAGGATCCAGCGATCCGTACGGTACCCTGGATCGTCAAGGCGACCGTAGGTGCCGTGGTTTATTGCTGTGAGGTGTGCAGCCCAGTAGTATTTTCTAACATCTAGCAGTCCGATTCCGCCGTCATACCAACTGAGCGTGAGTTTTGGTAGAGCAATGCGCGGTCTCCCACTCCAAAGAAGGTCCCTCTGGAGTCCTTTGATTTCTTTGAAGTAAGAGTTTGGGACAGGGTCAGCCGAATTGTGTAGGGCATAAAGGAAACAGGACAGGGACATCATTTTAAATAGGGCTGCCTTACCTAATAGAGAGAGTGGGAGTGATTTCCAATTTGTGATGTCACTTTTAAGCCTCTGCAGGGGAGGGACAAGGTTGTCAGCATATCTGATCGCTGGGGCAAAAGATGAATATGCCTAGATATTTAAAGCCTTCTGTAACTATCGGTATGGGGCAGCCTCGGGATAGTGGGGGGGAGGGCTCCCACAGAGAACATATAAGAGATTTTTGCCAATTGACTCGAAATCCAGAATACTTGCCGAAAACGTCCAGGATGTCGAAGACAGCAATCGAGGATCTCTTGGGGGAGGTGAGATAGAGGATGTCGTCCGCATACAGGGAGATGCGGTCTTCCCAGTCTACCAACCATCGCATCCCTCGGATCACTGCATCCTTGCGGATCCATGCTGCAAGGGGTTCGAGGGCCAGAGCAAACAGTAAGGGAGAGAGGGGACAGCCCTGGCGGGTACCTCGACTAAGTGTGAAGGTGTCGGATTTTTTATTATTCACAACCACTTGCGCCATGGGCGCGCTGTAGAGTAATTTCACCCATCTGGCGAATATCGGGCCAAATCCCAATTTTGTAAGTACTGCAAAAAGATACGGCCATTCAAGGGTGTCGAATGCCGTAGTAGCATCCAGGGACACTATGACCGCATCTTCACGTATGGTCGGTGTCCTACCCAGCACCCCATGCACTCTGCACAGGGTTAAAGCAGTGTTCCTCCTTGGCATGAATCCTGATTGGTCAGGATGCACCAATTCTCCTATCACCTTAACTAATCTATTGGCGAGTACTTTAGCTAGAATTTTAGGTTCAGCGTTCAGCAATGAAATGGGGCGGTAGGAGGCGCAGTCCGTTTTGGGTTTTCCGTCTTTGTATATTGTGACAATGGTCGCGATTCTTTGGTCTAGGGGCAGTAATCCCTTTTCCAAACTGTTGTTATAAATGGATTTCTAATACAGGCCTAGTTTGTCAGGGCGGAGCTTGTATAGCTCAATTGGAATACCGTTTGGGCCAAGGGCCTTACCCGGGTGTAGCGCTCGTATAGCTAATGCAATTTCTTCAGTGGCGAGGGCACTATCTAGAAACATTCGGTCAGCATCTGGGAGGGTAGGGAGGGAGATATCTTTTGTAAGATCAGGGAGTCTGTGTTTGTATATGGGGCCACCGAGCTGTATACTGTGTGAAAGTGGGCTGCAAACTGGTTGGCTATATCTTGGGGGTCTATTATGGGGTTCCCGTCAGCGTCTCTAAGCTCTGGGACAAGCCTGCTAGCGTGCTCCTTTTTGTCAAGCCAGGCAATCAGTTTCCCAGCTTTGTCTCCCCGGTCGTAGATCCGGCCCAGTCTTTCTTGCCCCATTAATTTGGCACAGTCGGTGACCAGAGCCCTGTATTCGACTTGGCGCAGACTGAGTGCATGGAGCGTTTCAGGCGTGGCATCAGAGTTAGACTCTTGCTCAAGCCGATAGATCTCCTGTTCAACATCCGAGATGTCCTTCAACCTTTCCTTTTTTGCTCCTGCTATGAGGGACAAGGCCTGACCCCGGACCACCGTTTTAAAGGCTTCCCAAAGCATTTGCGGGGACTCAACAGTATGTTCATTTTCCATAAAATAGTCGTCAATAGACTTAATCAATTCTTTACGTATTTTGGGATTTTTGAGATGCCAAGGATTTATAGGGGCAATGCGTCCTACTTGTGTGTGATCTAGTACTATGTGGACCCATAGGGGGGAGTGGTCAGATATACCTCTGGCAAGATGCCGGATCTCATGGACGTCTGCGACCTGGGAAGCGGGAACAATTATGTAGTCAAGTCGGGAGTGAAAGGTGTGTTGAATTTTGTCCAGGTTATAAGTTCTCCATCCATCCACTAAGCCCATTACCTCCAGAAAACTAGACAAAGATTGGGCAGCCGGGGGTAGTGCACGGGGGGGGGATGCCTATCTAGCGTGCCCGATAAGACTGAGTTAAAGTCGCCGCCGAGTACGAGGTGCCCATCAGGCAGCGTTAGCAACAGAGCACTGAGGTCAGTGAAGGTTACAGATTGTAGTCCAGGGGGCGCATAAACAGACAGGAAAGTTATGATTCGGCCCTCCCACGTGCCTGTGACCCCGACATACCTCCCACGGTCATCACCATATGTGGACGTAACAGATAAAGAGCATTCCATTTTTCAAGTGACCTATCCACCTCCGTAACTTCCTCAAGTTGTGAGGTATGGTATAAACATGTAATCAGTCTGGCTCTAGTTTGCGTAGTGTAAATTAACTGCAGGGCTCCTAAAGCCTGCGGTTCCCTGGGAAAATTGGGATATCATTTACTGATAGCTGCCCTCAACCGTACATGGAGAAAAATCATCATCATCATCATCTTCACAGTGGCATGGCCATCCTCCCTGATCTTTGAGATACCAATGCATTTCCCCTCTGGAACTAAATCACCCATTGTGCGTAACCCCGCGTCATGAAGGACCTTGATGGAGCCAGTCTCAGTAGTTACGGATATGGCATCATGATACAGTAGGGGCATAGCCGGGGCGTATAGCGGGAGTTTCTTTGCTCGCTTCCCAAGTTCTTTCCATGCATTCACTGTGCATTGCACTGAGTCTATCGCGCCTTTTTCTAAAATCGTACCACTGTTGACAATCATTGCTTTAAGCGGTATGGGGTGGACCGCATCCTCCTCCACAGCCACATGGGGGGGTAAAATCAGGTGTATGTTCCCAATAATAGGCATAATGTGCTTGAGCACATAGGTAGCATTGTCTGAGATCTGGCGCCATGAACCCGCCCATATCAAACGGCAGCATTAGTTGTTCCCATTTCACTCTTGGTTTCTTCCCATCCCATGTTAACGTGATGAGCAACGTGCAAAGTGTGGTGAAGAAGTGTTGCTTCAGGCGAATGGGGATATTCAGGAATAAATATAAAAAATTTCGGTAAAACAATCATCTTGATCAGTGCTATTCTGTCTGCATTGGACAGCGGCAGCTTTACCAATCTATTTACTTGATCTTCAAGCTTCATGACCGCCCTGCCATAATTATTTTGTATGACCACTTGTGGATCATTGTGGACCCAAACACCAAGGTATTTGACTGGGCCTGTACTCCATTCCAGTGGGTGACCAAGTTCCATGCGGGACGTACTGTCAGTGAGTGGGAGTATAATTGATTTGTCCCAATTAATACCAAGGCCTGAGTGCCAGTCAAAGCAGATATAGTCACGGATAAGCCGTTCAAGATATGTATCCGCTTCCCAAACATATAAGACCATATCATTGGCATACATTGACACTGCAAGGGGGTGTTGTTAGAATCGCAATGCTGCCGATTCATATCTTTGGCGCAATATGCACGCCAAAGGCTCCAGTACAATAGCAAACAGCAGTGGCAAAAGTGGGCAGCCCTGCCAGGTGCCGCGTTGTATCTGGAAAGAAGCAGAGGTCTGGCCATTGATGCGCACCTTCGCCACTGGATCCGTGTACAATAGTTTGATCCAATTAGTATTTATAAAGGGTACTCCCATTCAATGTAGGACCGCAAACATATAGGTCTATGCAATCTAGTCAAACGCCTTAGCAGCGTCTTGTAGGACCGCCACCGCAGGTAATGTTGGTTCCAGTAAATGCAGTACCGTAAACAGCGTACGCAAATTATGCAATGTAGAGCGAGTTGGTATGAATCCCAACTGGTCAGGATCAGTGTTAATAAGGGATAGCGGTCTATACGACCCACATTAGTCAGGTGCCTTACCGGGTTTTAGCAGCGCTATTATCAATGCTTCACGAAGCGTAGGTGGGAGTCGCTGTGAATCATAGTCTTCCATAAATATTTCGTGGAGGTATGGAGCCAGAATATCAATATATTCCTTCTAGAATTCGACAGACAAGCCATCTGTACCTGTGGCCTTCCCATTGGGCAATGGCAGGATGTCCTCTCGAATTTCATCAAGTGTTGATGCATTAAAAAATCCTGTTGTCTGCGCGAGAGCCAGACTAATGCTATATCCTCCAGATATTGCTCAAATTCCCCTGTACGCTGATTGTTTACCGGCATACAGTGTTTGATAATACTGCACAAAGGAGTCTAGTATATCCAGTGTGTCATACCTAACGGTCCCATCATCTGTAATAGCCTTTACAATGTGCGATTTGGCCCAAGGTTCTGCAATTATGTTTGCCAGCGCCCTACCAGGTCTGCCACCCTCCCCATAGTACCTAGCTGTCCATCTGCGTGACTTATGTTTCACCTCTTGTTCCGCCGTCTCATTGTATTCTGTAACTTTTGATCTAATAGCTTCTAGGGCTGCCGCATCTGCCGTGAGCGTATATGTTCGTTCAAGGTCGCCCAATTCTTTCTCAAGTCGCTGCATGGTATTTCTTAAGGATCTGAGGACTTCTGCCTGGACCCCCTATACAGACACCACGTATTGTGAATTTGAGTGCTTCCCAAATTGTCTCCATGTTCTGTACTGAACCCATATTGGTATTAAAATATTAAAGTATTCGCGGAACTCTTGATCAAGCAACGAGGAGGCCTGCAAGCACCACTGAAACTGGGACGGTGTGTGTGTGTGTTTGTGTAGGTATGGCCATGCACAGCATTACCGGGGAGTGGTCCGACAATGTCTTAGGCAGGTGTTGGACTGAAGTGGTCCACGTGTTCATATCATGGGTGGCTAGCCAGAAGTCAAACGTGGACCATGATTGATGAACATAGGAGTGACAAGTACCCTCCCGCTGATCAGGGAGTCTTAGCCGCTAGATGTCCAGTAGACCTAGGCCCCTCATACCATCCAGGGCAGATATAGTAGCTTTTGTATGTGTGTACTCTGCAGAGGTTGTCCTATCTTCACTAGGGACTAATACAACATTAAAGTCACCACCACAAATAAGTGCAGCAGGGGGAAGCATATGCATCTTGTTTCAGAGTCTCATAAAAGCCAGGGTTGTCTATATTAGGGCCATAAACATTAACAATGGTTATAGAGGTACCGCATCAGCATAAACATGTAGGAGATCAAAAGATACATTTTTCTTAATTAAAATCATGACTCCCGCGCATAGGAGTATGAAGATGCCAAGCGCACCCCAGCCCACCTGGTAGCAACTGTCGCAGCCGTATGTTTAGTGAGGTGAGTCTCTTGGAGTAGAGTCAATTGAATACTATGTCGATCTAAGTAGGCCAATACTTGCCGCATCTTTTTTAGGTTATTTAGGCCGCGCACATTCCATGTCATCCATGTGATAAGATTACCACCGTTATCTGTCATGATGCCATGCTTCGTTATCAAACGTATCCGCATATAAACCTGCGCCATTAAACTATACATATACCATTTGCCACCAATGTACTCTGTATTTCAAGCATGGCAAACAAGTTCCCCAACTTCACCCCCCACCCACTTCAGCATCCCAATTATGCGAAGGACTCCCAGTAAAGAACGAAAAACATAGGCATGGAACATCATGCCTCTGATTTGAGAAGTGAAACACCTAACACAGTGTTCTAATATAACCTGAAACCAGTTTGGGGTACACCCTCATGGGACTACACCAGTAGCCGTTCAGCCCCCCTGTGGTAGTCCGGAGGGGGTCGGGGCATAAGAAAAGCCACCCCCATCCAACAGAGCACCAATATAACCATGTGCAGCGAGCTTCAGATGTTTTACATCGTCGCACCGAGATTGGAGATTGCAACATTAACAGTAACTGCCCAAATGTGCTCTACAGATCCCTTTTTAATACATTATGTAGCATGCATATCATACTATAAAAGGAGCATGAGCATTGTCCATCAATCACAGCATCTACATCGCATGCCAATTATGTCCATAGGGGTTCCTGCCCAAGCGCATGCCGAGTGTGTGAGACCCATAGTTCGGTGAGCGCCATGGTGCCCAATCCATAACAGTCCTGTCTGTTGTTAGGAATATCCACCGGGTGTGTATCGGAAATCACAGCAACATGTCATGCCCAATCAGAGATATTATACGAGACATAGCTACTTGGGAGATTGAGGGTTCACAGTACATATCACAACATACGTAGTGTCTAAGAGAAGTAATAGAGTGTATAGAAGGACAGGAAAGAGTGTCAACAAGTACTCCAGTTGCAAACAACAAAAATTATAAGGATGGTACCAGAAACCAATGCTTATTGCTGCAGAATGCATCAGTCTTCAGTGTCCGCATCATCACCTGTTGCTTGGAGGACTCCTGGCTCTCCACTTGGCAAGCAAACTGTAGGGTGTCTTTTGGTGAAGTAAAAATCTTCGCTTTACCTTTGTGCTGTATCCGCAGACGCGCCGGGTACAGCATAGCATAGCATAGCATACTGGATTTTCAGTGCTTGCAGTTTTTTCTTCACCGGATGGAACTCGCGTCTCGCCTGTTGTACTGCAGTCGTGAAGTCGGAGAACAGAGCAACCTGCACTCCCTGGTATGTGGTTATACCTTTTTCTCTCGCCAGGCGCAGTGCAGTTTCGCGGTCGCGATAATTGAGAAGGCAGACTATAATAGGGCTTGGTGAAGCGCTAGGTACTGGTCTTGGCGCTAAGGACGTATGCGCCCTCTCCACAATTAACGTATTAGAAAAATGTTCTGCACCCAGCATTTCTTTTAACATGGCCTCAACAAAGAGTTCCATTTTTCCCGTATTGGTGGATTCAGGCACTCCAGTAATTCAGAGATTGTTGCGCCGGGATCTGGCCTCAAGATCTTCATTCTTTGCCTGAATTATCGCCAGGAGTTTCTCCATTTGCGTGCATGACATGCTGATGACCCCCACCTGGTCTTCCGCGGTAGAAATGCGCTGTTCAGCCTCCGTGATGCGTGAGCCACGTTTGTCAAGTTTCGCTGGCATATTGTTCATCCGTAAATCGAGGTTGTCAATTTTGCTATCGATCGCCTGTAGACTGTGTTGCATTGCAAGCATCATGCGTTCCAGCTTAGCACCAGTGCCTGGTTCCGGCTCAGTGTCCAATGCAACTGGCGTGCGGGACTTAGTGAGGCGTTTAGATTCAAATGAGAGCTTGGGTTGCTGCTTTTCTGGTTTACCCATTGTCGCCCATCATAGACACGTGGGGTGCAGGGGAACAGATGTGCTTTCACCTCAGCTCGTATCAATACACCGCCCACTTAATGCAGCGAAGCGTGTTGCTCACCAGTCGTCTAGCAGCATGGACAGTGCACCCCCAGATCTGGTCAGCGTTGTTTGGAGCAATAGCGAGAGCCGTACTACTAAGTGAGTGTACATCGCCGTAGATCACACAGTGCCGTCAGGGAGGTAGCCCGTAGCCCACAGCCCATCAATAGCGTGCCAGCTCATGTTTCTCTCCACACTAGGCCACCCCACCACGAGCATCTCGGCTAGATGCTGCAATAACGATCAGGGGTTGCAGCCTCCAGCTGCATCCACCATATGCACTTTGTCTGGATCTTGCAATATCGGTTCAGGAGTGCAGCATCCAAGTTCATGGGCCAATATAGCAGTTCTGAGCAGGCAATCTCTACATCCACCTTCAAATCCTCAGCAGCATCACCCACAGCAGGTATATCGCCAGTGCCAGATCATCAATCCTCCTCAACTTCAATGGCGCATGGACGCAAAGAAGGATGTCTCGGCGGGTGCGGGGAATGAGAGCACCGCACGATCCAAAGCAGCCTGCAAGTCGCGGAAGAGCACAGTTTTGCCCAGGTAGAGGCCAGATTGTGTCGTACCGTAGCGCCAAACTCACCGTGCCGGGTCGTCACGGTCTCTCAACGCAGTGGCCCACTGCTGCGCACGCTCAACCGACTGCCAGGAATCCAAAATGGCGGCCGTGTGCACAGTTCTCAGGCCTGTCTGGCGCCGCAGCAGGATGTATTACGGTAGGGACACCTCAGGTTGTTAACAGCACCGTGGGGATAACGCCATATGCTGCTCCAGTCTTCAGACACAAGCGTGTTGCCGTCACAGTGCCCCGCCGTTAATACAATAAGGTGCTGGGCATTATAGGAGGGGTGGAAGCGTGCGGCCTCTGCAACTCAAATCCAACAACGCTGGGCACTGTTTCTGAAGCCCTGACCCACAGAGCAGCACTAATGTGCGGCCATCTTGCGTCGGGCTCTCTAGCGCCTCTCCGCTTTCTGCTTACTGTACCATGATTCACACACAGTTTCTGGCGCAACAGTAAGGAGTTTCCATCTTGACATGTACTATTCAATTTTACAAAGTTACACATTTGTTAAAAATTTCAGCCACAATTTCCCTGCTCCTGGGACTATCTGAATTGATTTTGTTACTATGGCTTAAGAATATTAATTATGGCTTCCGAAACACCGCTGGCCCAAGAGTGCAAATATCGCTACATGTACCCGAACTGTACTGGAGAATTGGGACCACGTAGCCACCAAGAAAGGCTTCACATCCGTTCCCTCACCTGACCTAACACCCCCCTTTCTCGGCAACTCGGACTTCTGTCATGTGCTCGACCCTAGGGCATTCGGAGCTTGTAGGACACTTTGCGACCTATTTCAGGACCTCCATGTCAAATCATTTGAGCAATACAAACAAGAATTCCGGATCCAGGAAACGGTTTGCCTCCAATTCCGTCAGTCCCGACACTGGTCCTCCACCCCCAAATAGACCGTCAGCTATGTGATCACTGACTCCATTCGAGAGGCTGGTGCGGTCCTTCGAAGGCACCAAATGACTTATCTCGAATACCTGCACAACAATACAAGAATCCAAACCTTGCACCAGACATGCATACCAGACCTTCTGGGAGACTGATCTGGGCCACATATTCACAAACAAACAGTGAGACGAACTGTGGAGGGAAGTTCCCAAAACCCACAGAAGCATTCCCCCTAGAGAATCAATCCGCTCTATAAGTAATGCTCCAATGCTACCTGACCTCTGATAGATTTGGCCCGCATGTATCCCAACACTCCTAAGACATGCTTGCACTGCCACAAGGACACAAGCACATTCCTACACAGCTGGTGGCCCTGCTCCATGATTCAAAGTTATCGGAAAGAAAGTCTTCGGCATGTTGAAGGCATCTTGGGATACCACCTTCCGACCAACCCCGCCACCTTGATCCTGGGCATGAAACCACCCACACTTTAGGGTATGGTACACTGTGACTGGGCACTAAAGCGTCATTTGACAGTGCGGCCAAACCACTCCTAGTGCTAAATTGGAAAACAAACAAACTCACTCACTCTCATACACTTCCCTCTCTTCTTCTCCTCCCTTCTTCTCCCCCTCTCTCCCCTCCTCCTCCTATCTTCTTCTCCTCTCTGCTTCTCCTCCTCTCTCCTCTCTCCTACTCTCTTCTTCTGCTCCGCTCTCCTCTCTTGGTTTCACAAACCACGGCAGATCTTGCAAATGGAACACCTATCCCATAAGCTTTCCCACATAGAAAAGAGATTCAATTACCTTTGTTGCCCATTGATCGTTTACCTTTCTAAACTGGAACTCACATGTTTCAACCCCCAAGACATAGGGCATTTAATTTTTTGGCCTCAGCGCTGCATCTCCTCTGCCCTGCCCCCCCCCCCCCACCCCACCCATTCAGAAGTAAAACTGATGCTGTCCAAACCCAACACACATGGAATTGTTTTGATTGTTCTGGTTACGCCCTCCCTGCTTCCAATCCTGCACCAAGGAGGGATGGACTCCTCTCTATCACTGGTACTCTGACACGTGGTCACTTGATGGTGGTCAACTCCGATGCTTTCTTACTGTTTCTACAAAGCTATGTCGCAATATGAGCTTGCATAAAACTTATGTTTGTTTAAACAATCCAGAAATAAATAAAAAAGTCTTCATTACATCTAGACGTGTGGAGTGGACCACACAGATCGAGATTAATTATCATACTTACCGTTTTTTACTTCATCCTCCATTAACCGTCCTTTGCTAAGTGTAATGAGTTTATTTTTCACACCTCTTCCATCACATGATGTGACTAACAAAGCACGGCATCACCCCCTTAAAAGATGATTTATAGCACAGAGCTTTGTGGGTGGTTATATGTTTGCAGCCGCTCTGAACTTGCGATTCAATCTCCCTAAACACAAATTAAGTGCTCTAGAGTGAACCTCCTGAACCTTGGCTCTTCCAGGAGGACATGTTCTAATAGTCCTGTTAAGCTCTATAAGTGATTTGCCCCTTTCTTTTGTTGAGCCTGAAGGTTCTGGACCTCCAACTTCTCCACCAATGTGAACAGCGCCTCTATCTCTCTAGAATGTTGTCATTGACATTTATGATGTTCTACCATCACGCAAAGCTGTCCCTTATTCCTGTCAGAAATGTGGTTCCACAAGGATTCAGCCCCTGATATTTCAGCAGCCAATCCTCATGGTTATCGGCTATTGGGGTAGAAGAGAACTGGCAAATGTGGGGGAGGCCTTGCTTTCATTGCCCACAACTATATTGACTCTCACATTTATTCTAACCCTTCTCTTGCTTCCTATAAGGTATTGATATTCTCACTGACATTTTCTTCTACCTTTTCTTCATTAGGAGCTCTGGTTTATAGACCACCCAGCCTGAAAGGTAACTTGACCACAAGTTACTGGACGATCTCACCCAGTTTATTGTTAAGACCACATAATTTAACCCTATTAGGTGGTATGAATTTATATTTCAGTTTCCCTCGTAAATGTAATGCCACCACCTTCTGTGATGCGGCAGAAACCTTTTGGTTTGCGGTTACAGTTTTAGTCCCATCATAGACCATCCTGTCTCCCCCTTATTTGGTTATTTCATCTTGCTGTACCTTTCTTGATTTTCATCCCTGCTTTCTCCAGGCACAAATCTAATTCTCAAGCCCCCACTCTCTCAAGAGCGGGGTCTAAGGTTACTGCTAGCGATCCTAGTGCTGCTCTTCCACTTCCTCCCCATCCCCCCCCCATCTCCTCCAAAGATACCACCATTGCTGCTCATAGGGTAATGCTCTGTAGCAGAATTTCCATAGAATCCTGCGGCTTGCCTGTTTCTTGACTGAGCATTTATCCAGCAGCTATAATCTCGTGCTAGGGTGAATTAAAAATCAGGTATTTACTGGTGCTCCCCAATTTATGTTGTGCTGTTATGCAAAGACCCTGTATTCCGTGCAGTGCTCAAGGAGAGGGGAATCGCCCTAAACCCTCCAATACTCAACCCTAGGGTGAAAGTCAGATTCAATCACAGTCCTATGCACACGCATCCATTAACATTTCAGTTATATAGCAGTAATTGTACAAAAACACGTAGACGAGTAGATTTCGAGTACGATTCTTTTCTTTGTCTTTTAATTCGTTAGGCCCAGCCAACACACGTTTCTCTGTTCGGCGGGGACACCGCAACTTCCTCAGGGCAGTCTGGCTTGTTGATCTCTGGTTTAACTCCTCTCCACCGGTTCTACTTCCGACTCGGCTGGTCAATTATTTGCGTAGTCCGTCTGTGTATTTGCCTGATATCATCCAATAAGGAGATTATCCTCAAGCTTCGTATCTTCTACTTCCCACGAGTATGTGGATGTCTGTCTTCAAACCGGAAGCGGATTCCGGTTTGAAGACAGACATCCACATACTCGTGGGAAGTAGAAGATACGCAGAGCGTACAGACGGACTACACAAATAATGCCATATAATTGAAATGTAAATGGATGCGTGTGCATAGGACTGTGATTTTATCCAGCAGCTGTTCATTGCTAAAAATGTATTTATAAAGTTCTTGAACACCATAGGTTTCTAGGCGCTATGATACTGTGATTGCGTCAATATAGCGGCCACCATTGTTTAAATGCTGCTAAGCAGTATAAATAAATAGTAACCGGGATACCAGACAAGCAGTAAAACTAAGGTCTTAATTTGCAGGCTGGAGGACAGCACGCAATCTCAATGTGAGTCTTAGTTTCAGTGTTAACGTATTTGGGAGAGGAAATCTTCAAGTACAACCTAAAAAACTTTCAGGGGGCATTTTTACACTTTTCTCCTTTACATAAACCACTGAACAGACTGCAAATTTCAGAGGCTGCCTTCATTTTTGTGACCAGTGGCCGTATGAGGTGGCAGTCAAGATGCAACTTGAAGTGATGTGTCAATTTACACAGCCAGGGAAGATGGGTTATAGGAGTACACACAATGACGTCCATAGAGACTCGCTAGGGGAAAAGGGCCTGTTTTTGAAAGAGTAGGGAGGCAATAAGTTCCGGTGCATCATGTTGGGTCCAGAAAGGTGAGTGTGCATCGCATACGATTCCCAGTAGCAGGAGGGAAGGCGAGGTAGAGAAGGGGTGTACCATTATGAGGTGTGGATTGAGGGGAATAGTATGGGACCCAAGAAGGCCACATTTTTCAGCAGGACGTTACCATGTAAGCCAGAAAGTGTCCCATTTTGCATAATTGAAAATGACAAGATAGTGATGGAGTTTGCACATCGGTCACAGTCTGTGTTACTCTGAACCAGGCTTCTCCAACAAGTAGCTCGCGAGCTACTAGTGGCTCTCTAGCGGACTGTGAGTAGGTCTCCTGCGTGCAGCCCAGCCTGCTAAATCGAAACTTCTGCTTGGTAGAATTAATATGCGAGTACCAAAAATGAAAAGCATATATTTGAGATGGGTATGTTTATATTTTCAGCATCGGTAAGCTGATATTTGTATTAAAATGGTTGACTTTGGTGCCAGGTGGTTGAGGCATAGCAGCTATTGGTGTTATGTATTACCCATGTAGAGGCATTTCCAATTGATAAAATCTGTTTTCATTACTTCTGGCTACCTTGCTTGATGCTCTGAAGTAACCACTGCTGCCAGCCTTGCTTACAGTGGCCACTGTTAGCTTGACTGGTGACCAGACTAATAATATCAGTAGCCTCTGATGACTTTCTTTCAACATAAGTAACTCTTATTACAGAGAAGGTTGGAGACCCCTTCTGTGAACTCTTCGGCAATGGTGGGTACTGACCGTCCCCTCCAATGGCGTCAAATGCATAGTTTGAATTTGGCTAAGGATGCCATGCCCCCTACTAGATCAGGCGGAACAGGGAGCAGTCCCAGTTTGAATTGATTCAGTCACATATGCACCATTGGCAGCCTCTAACTCTGCCCACATTCTTTTCCAATATTCAGATGGGGGTGGGGGGGGGACAGATACACAGAATGGGTACCAATTCACAGTTGGAGGCATCATATCGCCAGCAGGTAAGCGTACCACATGTCATTTGTGTGGCATCCAGTATGTGTTGTGAAGGATTATAAAATATAGGAATTTCAGTTTAGCTTGCTGTACAGATTTATATTATGGGAGTCCTACAATGTTGCCCAGTCTTCCTCAGTGCATTGCCTACTTAATGTTTTTTGCCAGAAAGTTATAGTGCTGGATAGGGCCTATCTGAAAGACAGAAAATCAATAAGAACTGCTTATAAACCTGACACCACTCCCCTGATTAAGTCCTGATGCAGCTTACGATGAGAGTCTGCCAGCACCATGACTTGACCACCAAACTTACCAGTTGGTGATATTGCAGCAGCATATATCAAGCCAGCCAAATTCCACCCATAATGACTTGCAAGTGGGTGATTTCTTTCAGTTCTAAGGACTTCCATTGGAAACCTGTACCTTCATAGGGTTTTCTGTATGGTAATGGAGGCTCTTATGATAAGATTGTGAAGCACTGAAATAAGGGTCTTCTGGGCATAGGTGGATGATAGACCCTGAGTGCCAATCAATGTGGAATGTTCTAGTTATATCTATACAGCAGTGTTTTTGCACCAAGCAGAAAGTAAACCGACCCTGAAAACAAGTGTACTAAATAGTAAGCATGCGAGAGTGGCATTCACAGTCCTTAGAACATGAGGTGTTCCTAAAGATGCAACCATCATTTCAACTACTTGGATTCTGCCTCACCTGCACAGATTAAAATGAGTTAAGTGTAACAAGTCATTTTAGGTTTTTGGAAATAAATGCGGGTTCAGATGTTCTCCCAGCATCCATTCTAATCCTTTGTTTATTCTGATTGCTGAGTATTTAAGGCATATATCCACCCAAAGCGCATAGTATTGTCCTAAACTAACTCTGGTAGTGACTAACGACATAGGGAGGCCCTCACACTTCCCTGTCTAACCTGATATTTTCTCAAGGCCACTAATTGTCATCAGCATAGTGTAATTATTCACCTGCCTACATGCTGTTATAATTCCCTTGATCCCATCACTAATACACAATGTAACTTCAGTGGTTCGAGGGGCAGCAGGAAAAAGGCGTGGGAACATCAGGCAACCATGTCGAGTCCCACGGGTAATGCTAAACTGTTCCGGAGTTGACCTGTGCTGTTGTGTCCACATATCACCATTTCACTTTGGCAAATTCATTTTTTTTTTTTTTTTTGAAAATTTTATTGAACAATAAATCAATTACAAGCATGGGCCTACAACCACCGGGGCCGGCCGCTAGATTCAGAAAGGCTAATACAGTACTTAAGGCAGTAGTCGACTCCCGGGGCCCAGTCCCGTACACGGCTCCGGATAGTCCTAGGGAAGCAGGATACATAGGTTTAACATAAATAACAAATAAAAAACAAAAGGCGAGGCATAAGGACAAAAAAGTGTGGGTCAGGCTACCTCCGGGGGACTCTACTTCAGACCTTCAAATAGCTATCAGGAGGAAGGAGTACTGATAGGTCGGGGGGGGGGTCACGGGAGAGGAACGTCTATAGTCGGTTATTCCAAAAGTCGCAAGGAACCATCAAGGGTCAGGGGGACAAAGCAATATCGGTGTCCACTAGGGGGGGAGTACAGATACCTCCACGATACGCGTTCCATTGCCCCCAGATTCTACCCCATGCCCCCGGTTTACCACGAGCCACATACACAGTCTTCTCCCTGAACATGCACCAGTCCATGTTCTCCTTCCATACGGACACGGTGGGAGGCCGCTGGGAACCCCATAGCTGCGCTATATCTCTCTTGGCAATCATGTTCCCCAGGGCCGCCCACCGAGTCTGAGCCGCGTTATAATCATTGGGCTCCCACACATTCAGGACACAGCGACGCACCTCTGGCAACAGCGCAACCCCGGTGACTTGTCCCATGACCTCATGAACCCGGCGCCAGTATTCAGCCACCTCGCGGCACTCCCAAAGGATATGGAGAAAGGTGGCACTGAGCCCACATCCCCGCTTACAGAGCCCGTCTTCAGAAAATCCCATCGAGACCAAACGGGGACCCGTCACATACACCCGGTGGAGAATCTTAAGCTGGACCAGGCGGAGACGGGCTGGAATGGCCACTTCCTTGGGGGACGACAGTGCGGACTGCCAGTCCTCGTCGTCCAGTTCCACCCCATCCCCCGTCCACGCCTCCCGGAGGCGCACCAAGAGGTCAGCCCGATTATTGATAAGTTTTTTATAAATTAAAGAGATAGTACTGTCGGGGACATGACCATCAAGTATGCGGTCCTCGAGGGGCGAAGAAGCCGGGATCTTGGTCCCCTCCCCAAAAACCGAGAGCAGGGCATGCCGAACCTGGGCGTAGCGAAAGAACTCCCTTTCCGTAAGTTCGTATTCGCTCTGGAGCGCCGCGAATGTTTTAACTGCACCCTTTATCCATAAGTCTCCCACTCTACTAATACCAATCATGTCCCAACGTTCAAACCCCTTCGTTGTCCAGAGGCTTCCCAGTCGGTCGGAGGCAAACAGGGGAGTAGCACATGTTAATCGCTCACTCCAGCCCATGGCTGCATTGGCCGCCCTCCAGATCCGTACCGCAATCTTAGTAGGGCCCGTAAGGGTCCGTCCAGCCGAGCTGGAGTAAAGTGCCCTGTTATAATTTCCGCCGGGAAGCAGGAATTTATCTATCTCATACGCCGGATTCAAGCCAGGCGCATACGTGGCATGGTTAATGGCCGATAGCTGTGAGGCCCAATAATACCTGCGAATGTCGGGAAGCGCGATGCCCCCGTCATACCAGGGGAGAGTAAGTTTTGCCAGAGCGATACGAGCCCGTCCGTCCCACACCAGTCTCCTCTGCAGGCTCTCCACCTCCCGAAAGTAGGACACAGGAATGACATCGAAGGAGTTCTGAAGTGCATAGAGGAATCTGGGAAGGGACATCATTTTAAACAGCGCTGCCCGACCCAGCGGGGACAAGGGCAGCTTACACCACCGAGCCGTGTCCTCCCTGAAACGCCGAAGTGGAAGCAGGAGATTCTGCTCATAGCGAGCCACCGGGTCCATCGAGACGTATATTCCCAGGTATTTAAAGCCGGACAGAGATAATTGGATCGGAAGCCGAGGCGGCAAGAGAGGAGGGTCGCCGGAGATAGGATAGACACAGGATTTAGACCAGTTGATCGTTAGACCCGAATTTCTCCCAAAGGAAGTCAGAACATCGAAGAGAACATTAAGCGACTGCCGCGGCGAGGTGAGATACAGGAGAATATCGTCTGCATACAACGAGACCCGATCCTCGAAGCCCGGGGCCCACCGAATCCCTCTGAGCGAGGGCTCCCAGCGGAGCCAAGCAGCGAGCGGCTCCAAGGCGAGAGCAAAGAGCAGAGGGGACAACGGGCACCCCTGCCTCGTACCCCTACCGAGAGCGAAGGGCCGAGAGACCCGACCATTAACCACCACCTGAGCCATGGGTCCCGTGTAAAGAAGCTTCACCCAGCCAAGAAATCCTTCCCCAAAGCCGAATTTGGTCAAAACCGCCCAGAGGAATGGCCACTCGATGGTATCAAAGGCCATCGTGGCGTCTAAAGAAACCAGCACGGCCGGTTCGGAGAGGTACGCCGCCCTGGCGAGGGCGCCGTGAAGACGCCGCAAGTTAAGAGCGGTGTTACGGTGAGGGATGAAGCCGCATTGATCAGGATGAATCAGATCGCAGATAACGCTCAACAAACGATTGGCAAGGACTTTGGCCAGGATTTTAGGCTCTGCGTTTAGCAGTGAAATAGGCCTATAGGAGGCACAGCGGTCTCGTGGCTTACCGTCCTTGGGGATCACGACTATCGTAGCCAGACGCTGGTCGTCAGGAAGGGAGCCTGCCTCCAGGGATTCCTGGAACATACGACGGAGGAAGGGAGCGAGTTTATCCGGGCGCAACTTATATAGTTCAATAGGCAGACCGTTGGGACCCATCGCCTTGCCCGAACGAAGGGACCGAATCGCAGATGCAATTTCATCTACAGACAAGGGGGCGTCCAGCTGCTCACGGTCTTCGACGGACAGGCAGGGCAAAGCAATATCCCTCAGCAGAAGGCAAGAGTCTTCCTCGTCCCTATCAGTCACCGGGGAGTACACGGCCCGGAGGTGGTCAGCAAAACATTCCACAATCTCGCCAGGCTCAGTCAGACACACTCCATCCGAGACACGCAGCTCCGGGACCACACGATTCACTCTCTCCTTCTTATCCAGCCACGCAATCAACTTTCCCGCCTTGTCTCCGGCATCATACAATCGACCCTGCTGCTCCCTATACATCGTTTTGGCAGCGTCAGTGACAAGAGACCTGTATTCAAACTGTTTCAGGCTGAGGGCATGGAGCCCGTCCGGAGTGACACCCGTCTCCAAGGCCGACTCCAGCCCCGAGATGTCAGTCTCCAGCTTCACCACTGCCTCACTCTTATGCTTCTTAGCCACCACTATCTGGGAGAGGGCGGGCAAATTCATTCTTGTCCTAGCTGTCCCAATGCTGTAGTACAGGGAATGGGTTACCATGGTACTGAGTAATAAGATCTCAATGAATGATTCCTAGGTTATCTGTCTCGTGTGCTTGTTGGCAATCGCAGTCTCCCATTAGCAACTGCTTTCCTGTTGCCTTACCAGCTGCCCATAACAGTTGTGCTGAAGGAACTGAGTCTATATTATTCATTCTATATGCAGTAATAGGAAATCTCTAGGACTTCTCGTCTTTTGGCTTTTTATAACTGTTGGTAGCACATGACAGGAAACGTTCTGTATGTATCAAGGAATTCTCTGCTACGCTCTTTTCAAGTATCTTTCTTGCAGATATGGCTGACGAGCGAGGGTTTGGGCCAAAAGATAGTCCAATCGAGACGATGAATCATCTACCCCCAAAGATTAATGTAGTCTCAATCTTTCCAGTGGAATTACCTCTAGATATTCATAAGGTCATGATGCGTTGTTCTTTGTGACTAAATGACGTATGTAACTGTTGGTACATCTGTCAGGTGGGCTTGTATTGTCTAATGGGGTCTCGGGCAAGTTCTAGTGTCAGCTTCCAATTCCAGCCCTTTAACACCCAGGTGAAGCCAAATTCTGTGAAGAGACTTGATATTTGCAAGAAAAACTCCTTACCTGCATCGGGGGAATATGGCCTTGACTATTAAAGTGGTGTTGAGTGATTTCATTTTTATGAAGGCAGATCTGCATTCCTAGTCTGTGTATTGGCATAGCAGGTATCGTGAAGGGTTTTCTTAATGAAGATTGCCATCGCATATTTCCTGGAGGCCGGACGAGGGTCATTTTGGCCTATCTATGTTCCCTCTTAGTGACTACTACTAACTACTATGCCTCCAATCCCTTTTTACCTTAGCTGACTCAGTGGCACTCCGGTGAGAGTCTTGTATTAAGTAATGTCGTAACTGCTTGCATTCAATGAAGCAAGTCAATCAGTTAATGTTTATGGAGTTTAACACCAATGGTTTATTAGGACATGGGTGGACCAGCATTTCTTGGCGTTGTCATGGACAGAGAGAACGTAAATTTGTAATGAAGCAGAAGGGCATTAAATCTGAAGGGAAAGTCCTCCGTTTTACGGTTAAGAGGAAAGCTAGGTTGACTGCCAGAACTTTGGCCCGGATAATCCAAGTAGTGCCAGGAGTGGCTAGTGGGAAAAGGGAATGATTAATGATAGAATGGGATGATGTCAAGAGGTAGCCTGGAGATTGCTGTGCACAAGGGGCACTAGCAGAATAGCACTAGTGTGCTTTTAGACTGTGTTTTTGCATATGTTTTGTGGTCTAGGGGCTCTAGGAGCTAGATGGTTGGCTCACAAATAACCAACTAACAAACCAATCAACTGATAACAGTGGGCTTGCTCTCATTAACAAGGGTCAGTCTAAACCGGTCTAAGACTAAAAACAGTACCGTCAACTAACAAGGGTCTAATTTGGGGCATCAGTGCACTTTTGGATTAGGGGATGGTCTATGCGTGGAGATAACTGCAGGGAGGCGAGATCGCTGTGGATGTTGAAGGGGGTTGGGGAGGGTACCTAAGCGGTCTAGTGAGGCAATTCTCTTTTTTATTAAACTATTTATTGCATTTTAACGCAAACCAAGACCGGTACATACAAAGTCAGGTCACTGTAAGAAATATACCCCCTCCGATACATACAGTATCATAATACCATTCAACCCGTGGTGGGTTAGGGATCCACGCAGAACAATATGCTCATACATTTCCCCAGCATTAATAATAAACCAAGATACCCATACAATATAAACGGATAGCGACAGGCAGTTGGGAGAACAAGAACGCCACACCTAAGGTGGCGAGGCCAGCACTTCTGCCGTCAACTAGGCCATCCGTGTTTGTCGTTCTCTGCGTAGCTCCACCGTCGGGGAAATGCAGATGTCCCCTCTGTACTTCTTCCACCTCCCCCACTTCCGATCCCATTTCTTGGGGAACCTCGTCCTTTGAACAACGACTTTTCGGCAACCATGGCGGTGTCCATGTCATTTGCCCAGTCGACCAGGCGCGGGACCGTCGCAACCCCCCAGTGTTGTGCAATATTCCTTTTCGCAATGATGAAGCCCATAGAGGCCCATGTCTGTTCAGCATGTGTGAGTTCAGACGCCTCCCAGATATTGAGTAAGCATAGTTGGGGGGATAATCCCAGAGATTTGCCTCCCGCCCTTTCAAGTTGACGATCAATTGCCACCCAATAGTCCTGGATATGTGGGCAGTCCCATAAGATATGAAGAAAAGTACCCTCCTGATTGCAGTGCCGGAGACCGAGTGGATCGGGGCGTTTACCTAATTTGAACAAAAGTTTGGCATCAAAATATGTTCATTGGAGGATCTTGAAATGGAGGAGCCACATGCGCATGGGGGTGGCTATTTCTCGGGGTGAAGCTAGAGCGTCTCGCCACCTATCATCCTCCATCACTCCCAGATCCCCCTCCCACCTCTCCCTCAGCTTCATCATCGGGTCAGCACGGTTGTTGACCAGTTTCTTATAAGTAAGCGAGATGGCCTTGCGGTCCATGGGATCCAACAACAGACAGTCTTCCAGAGGGGACGAGTCTGGGAGAGAGCCCTCGTTCTGCAGTGCAGAGGTCACAGCGTGCTTAATCTGCAAGTACCTGAACGTCTCGGAATGAGCCAATTGGTATTTAGCTTGGTGTTCCTGAAACGATGCTAGCCTCCCCTTAACCCAGGTGTCTCTAACCGTGGATATTCCGATGAAATCCCATTTGTCGAACCCTGGACAAGTACTGAGATGACCTAAAATATCAGGTTCCCACAGGGGGATCGCCTTCGTCAGGCGCTTATGCCAACCCCGCCTTTTGGTAACGTCATGCCAGATCTCAACTGTGCGCGCCGTGGGGCCTGTTAATTTAAGTTTGCGGGGTTTGGTGTAGAGTGCTCTGTTATAACCGCCCCGTCCCAGGAGCCAATAATCCGTGCAGAAATTAGGCTCATCATGGGGTTCAAACACCCAGCGATTGACTACACTCAGCTGGGACGCCTGATAATATAATCTGAGATCGGGTAGCCCGATGCCCCCGTCATACCAGCCCATGGTAAGCTTGTTCATGGCGACACGTGGCATACGACCCTCCCACGGCAGCCCCCTCAATACCCCGTCAATTTGGGAAAAGTATGAATCTGGGATCGGAATAGGGGTATTCTGTAGGGCATAAAGAAAACGTGAAAGTGCTAACATTTTGAACATGGACGCGCGTCCGAGAAGGGTGAGATGGAGAGAGCGCCAGTGTACCGCGTTGGATTAGAAACGTTGGAGGGGTCCGAGTAAATTGTGTTTGAAAAAGAGATCGGGGTCAGGAGTGACAAAAAGGCCCAGGTATCGAAAACCCTGAGGGCCACCGGAATATCAAAGCCCCGAGGGCTCACCGGGGGAGGACCCCACAGCGCATACATCTGGCAGGACAACTCCGAATAGCAGGGTTCGACACTTATGGCGGAGAAAATTCTATACTTGCACCACCATGAACGTCCGAACCATTCCATCATCCCCAGTGGATAAACATACAGACCAGTCATTCAGCGCCTCCTGTCGCGCCATGCGAGTCTTGCAGCGGTGAGCCACCGCCAGAAGCCCGGGCGCCACCGTCCCTCCGCACATCACGGCCAAGATTGTCGTGACTGCTCGCCGTACGCCAGCCCTCGAGCCAGTCCTAGGTCTCCTCCGGGGAGGAGAAGAACCAGGATTTTCCATCCGATTCCACACGCAGCTTGGCTGGGAACATCATTGCATATTTCAAGTCTTTGTCGCGTAGCGCCTTTTTAACCTCCAAGAAGCTTCGTCGTTGTCTCTGCACTTTGAGGGTAGAAGGAGATACGGCTATTTTGGAAATTAACTGGTGGGGCAGAGCGGGCACATTGCAGAATAGAGGCAATTCTCTCTTAGTATATAACCTAGGAAACGGATCATAGGAAGTATGTCCTGTATGTTGGAATAATGGAGGTATATCAACAAGGAATAGGAGCAGAGCACTCCAGAAGGAAGAAGATGAGGCAGGCCATAGCAAAACGATGATATTGTCTGAGTATGCGGGACATGAAAGGAGTTTTAAGTGTCTTGTATGGAAATCTGCAAACAAAGTGTTAAGCCTCAACTCGCCAGTGGCTTAGGCATGGTTCTGGTCACAGACGTGTGGGGAGGACAGGTGAAGTGCAGGGAAGTATAACCAGCATTTGCAATGCAATAGGTCTCGCATTTGCGAGAGTTTGTTATTGGCATTGGAAATGATAATGCCTTTTATTTATGTTTTAAAAACCAACACATAAATAAAAGGCATTGTCATTTACAATGCCAAGAGCTCAAACTGTTGCAAATGCGAGACCTATTGCATTGCAAATGCTTGTTATTTCAGTTTTGTCCAACTCAGAACCACCCACCAGGATTCAAAGTGAAATGTGAAGTTCACACACAGATTAATCCTGAACCCACCTACAATTCTGTCAGGCGTAATTCGGCGTCCACCTTTAACGTCAAGTAACAGATTTGTATAGTGTTAAATGCCAACAAGTACGCTAAATCACTTCTGCAAGAGCCTTTCCAGTTGTCCTTCAGAAAAATAAACTTCATGAATGCAAGTACCATAGTCCATAGTCCTAAATGGCAAATCTCCGTAAGTCTCTCATTCTTCAGCTCAAAGTTTAAAAACATACATTTTAAATGTTAAACTGTAGATCATCAGATTTTGACCACCACTCCAGTTGTCCAAGATTAGCAGATTTTGATCACTCCTCCAGTTGTCCAAGATTTCAGATTCCTTCTCTAGATAGCACTGTATTACAGTTTGTCCTTCTGAGGCTGTGACCGTCTGCAGCCAGCAGATGGCAATAGAGTAACACCCGACAGCAACTAGTAGAGGACAAGCTTGAAAGCGTCCTGCGCGAAAGTGAAAGCACGCCAGCCCTACCCGGGGACAGGAAATGTGCACGCGTACGGAGTGCACATCTCCTGTCTGTACGCGTCCACTTCTCCTGTCCCCCTTCGCCCACCAAACTGACAACAATAGGTATCGCCAAGGCGAGCAGCGCATGCGCTGCGTCGCTAGGCGAGACCTAAAAACAAGCAGCCACAGGGCAGTATTTCCCTTTGGTTTTTATTTGTTGCCACCCAAACCCAATTGCTAATATAAGTTTACTTTTTCTGTTTATTTACAGAAAGATGGCTAAGATTGCGATACTCTTCATGCATTCGCATCTCTGTAGCTCCTTACTGGTCCAAATGTAATATGGGTCGGAATCGGACAGCTCTTTACCTCATCCATACATTATTAACGAATATATGATGTTACTTAGCAGACCATTACTTCGCACGTTTTTACTACGATGTTTTTACATCTCAAATACCATTACTACGCAAGATTTAAGTGCGCATGCTTTTAATTCGCAAAAACATTTAAAAGTACTAAATATGCATTTACTTCGCAGTATATTACTAAGTATACAACATCTACGCATTTTTGATTCTTTTACCCTTACCCTCATGCACTACATTACCCTATACTACCCAAACACCACTACACTACCCTAAAACACTACCCTACACTACACAAACACCACAACACTACCCTAAACCCATATACACTACATAAACACAACCCTAAAACCTAAAGGACAACCCCCTGCACCACAACACTACCCTAAACCCAAATACACTACTCTACACTACATAAACACAACCCTAAAACCTAAAACACAACCCCCTGCACGACCCCAAAAACTACACTGCCCCACTTACCTCTCTCTCTCCTCGTGGTCCTTCGCTTCACCGTACTTCCTCTCTTCTCCTGCTTCAGGTGCCGTCAGAGCTGCACGCCGTTGTTTGGAAACGGAAGCACCTCCTTTTCCAAATAACAATGTGAATAGTCAGCACAGTAATTGACTTTGCTAAGTAACGGTATATTACTAAGTAACGGTATATGCGAAGTAGAAGCATGCGAACTTAAGGCATGTGAAGTAAAAGATTCTTTTAAGTAAAAAATTCGTAGTAATGGTAATTAGTAGTAGTGGCCGTGAAGTAATGGTAGATTACCATTATTAACCCTTCACATTTCTGTCTGGTGTCCCCTCTTTGTGTCTGGCCTTTTCGGATGTCATCCAGAGATGTAATGGGCATGTATGTAATGTCTTCGAAAGCAGGAACAAACATTTCTTAGCTGATTGACACACATGTGAATGTGTTATGTTAAATGAAGATGTCTTGTACTGCAGTTTGCGTGCCTTTTAAGGTTTTTGATCGGTCATGCCTATGTTTAGAGTGAATGTCTATGAAGAAACATAAAGCCTCAATGTTCATAAATAAACAGGAGAACAAATGAACTGTTATTTCAAAAGTGAATAGCCTTAAAGTGAGCAGAGGAGGCACATTTATTACTGTATAATAAAGGAGTGTGCAGCATCAGCATTTTGTCTGATGAGTAGCATTTTTTTCTGGAAATAAATATTGTTATTCAGGCAGTGTACAAAAGCCGTATGATTTCTAGACAAAATGTATGTCACTTGCCATTTGTTTCTTTTACCAGCATTCAGAGAATCACTTTGTTAGGATATGTAGACAAAATTGTTTTATGAAGTCCTGAACACTCGAAGGGTACCATCATTACAAGTGTGTCAAGTTTCATGAATACCCTGGTAATTTAGCAGCCAAAATCTTAGTTATCAAAAGAATTTAAAAAAAGTACTTTTTAGAAACTGACCATCTTGCATCAGACTTGTCCTGAAAGCAATTGACAATTGGATTACACTTGCTTGAAGACGAGGAACTAGTTTCCTAAATGCTTATTATTTTTATCTTATTTACACTTTACAGATCTGTTGCTCTGTTGGCCATTTTGTGGAAACGTTTTATAAAATTACAAATGCTTTACAGCTAATACCCACATCCTTTGTATAAGAGCACCCATGTTATCCACATGGGTGACTCGGCCACAAGCTGTTCTACCCAGAAGAGGCCTACTGCAGGATAGTCAAAGGAGCTGGTGGTGGGTGGCCTGGATCCGTGGGGAAAACCTGTCCAACCTTGGTTTTCTTGCACAGTTCCAGTGGTTTCCAGCAAAATTCAAGAATCTTAGTAGGCTCACGGTGTATTCTTCTCTCCAGTCTCTCACTATGAGCCTCTATCCCCCACCGCTTTCCACCAACACCATCATTGCACTGAATCAACTCTCCAATTGATCAGCCAAGACCAGTTTTAACTGTGGAGGTGGATTATTGAAAACCCGCTGGTGCAGGGTCACCCTTAGACCACGGGTTCTTATCAAGTGAGGAGGCTTATCCAACAACCACCTTAGAGATACTCTAGGAGGAAGCATACCGAACAATGGTTACATGGGTTTTAGCAAAAGATCAAAAACAAGGAACGCCCAGAGGTAAATAGAGCTTTGGGAAGAACACACAAATGAGGTAACGGTAAGAATCAACAGCCTTGGTGTCTTGTGCAGTTGTCGCGTCCTAAGGCTGCACAACAAGATATGCTATCTGAGTAAACTTTACTTGAGGCTTTACCATAGTCTGAAAAACCCCAAGCAGACGCCAGCTGTTCTTTTGCGCTGACTCTGCATGTATACACAGCCTTCAATGCCCCAATCTAGATTCTTTAGTCATGTTTATACAGATACGGTGTCAAGGATAGAGCCAGTCTGAAAGTAGGGCAGGGGTGAAAAATGGATGAGGTATAGTTTGATCAAAAAACTAGAGAATCAGATTTTACATTTCAACATAAACCATCTTGCTGTTAACCCCTTCGATGCTCATGACGGAACGGTTCCGTCATGAGCATTGGTGCCCCTGTGCTCATGACGGAACCATTCCGTCATGAGGCCAGGGGCGCTAAATCCCTCTGCTGCAGACAGCATAGGGATTTCTATTTCAACCCTCTGACCTTGGGAGCTGTGGAAGAGCTTCCCCAGCTCCCGAGGCCCCCTCCCTGGTTTCTGTGCCATGAAGATCAGCGTGCACGTCGCGCTGTCGTCATTGCACAAAAACCGAAACTGAAGTGTCACTTTCTATGTACTCAGGGGGCTATCTCAGCTCCCGAGCACGTAGAAAGACGGGAGAGGTATCATTAGAAAGGGGAGAATCTCCCCTTTCCAATGGTACCCCTCCCCAGTGGATCCCTGCTTGGGGATCCAACCACTAGACACCAGGGAGGGGGGAGAGCGGCCCCTTGGCCAAGGGCCTTCGCTCCCCCATAAAGAAATGGGCTAAATTCAGTCTTTGTGCTCCCCCTGGGGGGGGGCAGATGGGGCAGTGGCCCCCAATCTGCCCCCCCCCGGAGGCAAAAAGCCCACTGGATGCCAGGGATTTTTTGGGGCACATTTTTATTAGGGTGGGGGCATTTGCATGCCCGTTATTGGCAACCCCCACCCTAATTAAAATTTGCTCAAAAAAATCCCTTGTGTCTACTAGGCTTTTGGCCCCCCCCCCGGGGGGGCAGATGGGGGCATTGGCACCCAATCTGCACCCCCGGGGTGGGCAAAAAGCCCACTAGTCGGCAGGGATTTTTTTTAGGCAAATTTGAATTAGGGTGGGGGCTGCCAAAACAGGCATGCCCATGCCCCACCCCCTCCCCTGCAAAAATTACAGCCTTCCTGCCCCCCCCCCCGGGGAGCAGATGGGGCAGTAGCCCCCAATGTGCCCCCCGGGGGGGCAAATAGCCCACTAGACGCCAGGGAATTTTTTTAGCAAATTTTTATTAGGGTGGGTGCATTGGCATGCCCGTTTTTGCAAACCCCCACCCTAATTAAAATTTGCTCAGAAAAATCCCTGGCGTCTAGTAGACTTTCTGCCCCCCCCCGGGGGGCAGATGAGGGTATTAGCGATAGGCAATTTTGATGTTGCTTCAATACGTTTTGGGCACTTGGGCTGGGTGGTAGGAAATTTGTGTCAGCCCGGTGATGCCACAAATTTCCCCCACAAAAATGTGTGAAAAAAGTGATTTTTTTTTTCAGCTAAAATTGAGGTTTGCAGGGGTTTCTGGGTAAGGAAACGTTGGGGGATCCACGCAAGCCATACCTCCCTGGAATCCCCCGGGAGTCTAGTTTTCAGAAATGTGTGGGTTTGGTAGGTTTCCCTAGATGGCCGCCGAGCACGGGGCCAAAAACCCAGGTGACCCCCTTTTGTAAAACCAGGTTGTTTGGTGATAGGCAATTTTGATATCGCTTCACTACGTTTTGGGGCCTTGCCTGTCGCTGGTACTTGGGCCTCCCACACGAGTGAGGCACCATTTTTATCGGGAGACCTGGGGGAATGCTGGGTGGTAGGAAATTTGTGTCAGCCCCGTGATATCACAAATTTCCCACACAAAATGTGCGAAAAAAGTGATTTTTTTTTTCCAGCTAAATTTGAGGTTTGCAGGGGATTCTGGGTAAGGAAATGTTGGGGGATCCACACAAGCCATACCTCTCTGGAATCCCCCGGGTGTCTAGTTTTCAATAATGTATAGGTTTGCTAGGTTTCCCTAGGTGCCGGCAGAGCTACGGTTCAAAAACTACAGCTAGGCACTTTGCCAAAAAAGGGTCATTTTTCACTGTGAAATTGTGTTGTGTCCACGTTGCGTTTTGTGACGTTTCCTATCACGGCCACTAGGCCTACCCACACAAGTGAGGTACCATTTTTGTCAGAAGACTTTGGGGAACGCGGGGTGGGTGGAAATTTGTGGATCCATGCAGATTCCAGAACTTTCCACATTAGAAATATGAAGAATGTGTGTTCTTGACAATTTGTTTGGTTTGCAAGGGATTATGGGTAACAGAACCTGGCGAAAGGCAGTCGAGTCACCCCATCCTGTGTTCCCCTGGGTGTCTAGTTTTCAAAAATGTATAGGTTTGCTAGGTTTCCCTAGGTGCCGGTAGAGCTAAGGTTAAAAAACTACAGCTAGGCACTTTGCAAAACAAGCATTGAAAATGCAATAGGTCTCGGCCTCGTTTAAGTTAAAGCAATTTGGTTTGTAATTAGGTGGCTTTTTAGCTTTGCTTTTATTAGTGGTTTTCAAACTTTCATGTACAAAATATGTATATATGTATATTTATATGTATGTATGCATGAATTTATATTTGTATTTATATAGATATGCAGATTTGTATATATGTTTATATATGTATTTATGTAAATATATACACATACATATATATAAATGCAGCTCTGTAACTAATTAATAAACTTACCTGTGCCTGATTCCTGGGATTCGTGTTGTCTCTGTTCGCCAACCTGGAAGTGCTAAGGAGACAGCTTGTTTTTTGATATCTATCTATCTATCTATCTATCTATCTATCTATCTATCTATCTATCTATCTATCTATCTATCTATCTATCTATCTATCTATCTATCTATCTATCTATCTATCTATCTATCTCTCACTCTGTCTCCCGCCCTCTCTATCTATCTATCTATCTATCTATCTATCTATCTATCTATCTATCTATCTATCTATCTATCTATCTCTCACTCTGTCTCCCGCCCTCTCTATCTATCTATCTATCTATCTATCTATCTATCTATCTATCTATCTCTCACTCTGTCTCCCGCCCTCTCTATCTATCTATCTATCTATCTATCTATCTATCTCTCACTCTGTCTCCCGCCCTCTCTATCTATCTATCTATCTATCTATCTATCTATCTCTCACTCTGTCTCCCGCCCTCTCTATCTATCTATCTATCTATCTATCTCTCACTCTGTCTCCCGCCCTCTCTATCTATCTATCTATCTATCTATCTCTCACTCTGTCTCCCGCCCTCTCTATCTATCTATCTATCTCTCTATCTCTCACTCTGTCTCCCGCCCTCTCTATCTATCTATCTCTCACTCTGTCTCCCGCCCTCTCTATCTATCTATCTATCTATCTATCTATCTATCTATCTATCTCTCACTCTGTCTCCCGCCCTCTCTATCTATCTATCTATCTATCTATCTATCTATCTATCTCTCACTCTGTCTCCCGCCCTCTCTATCTATCTATCTATCTATCTATCTATCTCTCACTCTGTCTCCCGCCCTCTCTATCTATCTATCTATCTATCTATCTATCTATCTCTCACTCTGTCTCCCGCCCTCTCTATCTATCTATCTATCTATCTATCTATCTATCTCTCACTCTGTCTCCCGCCCTCTCTATCTATCTATCTATCTATCTATCTATCTATCTATCTCTCACTCTGTCTCCCGCCCTCTCTATCTATCTATCTATCTATCTATCTATCTCTCACTCTGTCTCCCGCCCTCTCTATCTATCTATCTATCTATCTATCTATCTCTCACTCTGTCTCCCGCCCTCTCTATCTATCTTATCTATCTTATCTATCTCTCACTCTGTCTCCCGCCCTCTCTATCTATCTTATCTATCTTATCTATCTCTCACTCTGTCTCCCGCCCTCTCTATCTATCTTATCTATCTTATCTATCTTATCTATCTTATCTATCTTATCTATCATTATGGGATTGGTAGTCCCTTTGGTTTTCAAGCACGCGCTTGGAGTTTGACATTAAAGTCATTTTAGTTCACAAATGGTGTTTAATCTGATCCAGTGGGATAACTACCATTATTTTGTCCCAATGCCTTTCGATATTTGCTAAGTGATTGTGGCATTCCCAACAAGATTGAAGGTAACACCGCTTCTGTGCAGAGGTCAGAGGTCGTAAACTGGGAGGATTTGCCAGGAGCCTCAGCAGACATCCCGGGTCAGAGGCTGTTTTTCATTTTGACAATTTAGTGACTTTCAGCAGCACGCAGTTTTAACACATTTATATATTTCGTTTTAATAATTCAGGTGACACGAGATAACATGTTTGGCATCGCATTTAAATGTATATATTTTCCCTTGAGTGTTGAAGTTATACAAATCATGTATGCAATCCAATTTTAGTTATGCTCGTTCTGGCAATGGTACATTTTGTCAATTTATAGTTGCATTATACAATTTATTAACAATTATTTTTACCTGCAACTTTGCTGACAAGTAGTTGCTGAGAGCTTTCATTTGCCATATGGGTTGCATATTTTTGTTACGTACTTGACAGTATGTTTCTTCTGTCTATGTATACCTTTCAAGGGGGAAGGGCCATATATAATGCTGTAAGTTTTGGCGCCAAACCGATTGATAAAGGCTTCTAGTAAGCCGAAACGCGTTTCTTGTCCATGGGTTGAGGGTGACCTATGACATTAAACTAATGCCATGCCCTGACAGCCTGAAGTCCGTGCCTGTTTTCATGGATGTTTCTGTGAGAGCTGATATATATATATATATATATATATATGTGTTGTTGGTAATGTGGAACCCATTAGGGTAATATTTGAACTAGAAGGCACAGCGATATTGAGGCTCATTTTGGGCGGGACAATTGCTATTTAGGACTGCCTCCCTACGTATCCACATAGCAACAGCCACGACCCGTGACCAAGGAGCACAGGGGCTCCGAAACGCGTAGGGTAGGCTATGAAATATCCTGATGTGCACGCTGCCACGCTGAATAAAGACTCTGAATGCATTTGGGGTCAGCTTGCTTTTGTGTGCGTCTCCGCTCGAGTGGAAACCTTTGGAAGAATATATATGTATATATATATCATGTGATCAAGACCGGGTTTACCCGGTCGAAACGCGTCATGCTGCTGTCGATGAAAGAATAAAGCACTGCATTTGCACTTTATTCACTGATTTTGCGCTACCTGCACGGCTTCAGGATTGTGGATTCGATGTATGTATGTATGTGTGTGTGTATGTATGTGTATGGATATGTGTGTGTGTATATGTGTATGGATATGTGTGTGTATATATGTATGTGTGTATATATATATATATATATATATATATATATATTCACTGAAAAAACCATAGGTTTCACACATGTTATAATTAGCGGAAATTTTACTGATAAAAAACCAATGAAATTGCCCCGTTATAGTTAGTGCTGGCAACTATAACTCACGCGACCGCAATCCTCTGCTGATGCTAATACTGTATTTAGACACTTATTTGCCCATGTCGTCTTCCATACATTTTTAGCTATACATATATTACAAATATTTTTTTTTATAAAGACACATATGTCATCAGCAGAAGATTGCGGTCGCGTGAGTCATAGTTGCCAGCACTAACTATAACGGGGCAATTTCATTGGTTTTTATCAGTAAAATTTCCGCTAACTATAACATGTGTGAAACCTATGGTTTTTTCAGTGAATTTGCAAGGTTTTTTAAATGCTAATTCCTAACTATAACGTGTGTGAAACCTATGGTTTTTTCAGTGAATTTGTACGGTTTTTTAAATGCTAAGTTACTTTACGCCATTCGAGGCGTGCGCGCCCACTTAACGCAATGCGTTCCGTGCACGGTTTTTATCAACTTTAATAAGCCCTGTACATTTGGTGGCCTTCGGCCACCAAAAGCACAGGGGGTGGGGTCAATGTGGATAGTGTTTTTTTTATTTCGATTTTATAATTTCATGTTGCCAAAATATAGTTTTTTTACTGATGTAATAAGCTCTGCACATTTGGTGGCCTACGGCCACCAAAAGCACAGGGGGTGGGGTAAGTGTGGATAGTGTTTTTTTTATTTCTATTTTTTACCGTACGCTTACGGTAAGCGTACGGTAAGCGTACTCGGCGAAATTGCCGAAAAAAAAATAAAACCGTTTTTGCTCTTGGGGGATGTTTGGGGACTCCCTCAACATGACTATGTGGGAGGGAGTTGTCAAAACAGCCCCGTAACATGTTTTTGGGCATCATGTTTGATAAATAACACTCAGTGCGAGAGACAAAATGGCGGACGCCGCTTCCTGGTTTCGGCCGATTCGAATGTTTACTAAGATCTAAGAGCCAATCAGAATCGCGCACGCCACCGTACGCGTACGGTAAGCGTACGGTAAGCGTACCGTAAGCGGGCTCAGATATATATATTGATTTAAAGGCTATTTTCTCAGAATCTACTGAACAGATTTACACCAAACCTACAAAAGGCACTTCCTTGACATAGGGACTACCTCTCTGCCAAATTTCTAGTAATTCTGTTCAGCCGTTCGGGCTGTAGCTCGTTCTAAAGGTCCTATGGAAAAATGCATGGGAAAAACGCGTTTTGGGACCCCCCTTTTATCTCAGCCCCCGCTTGACGAATCCCCCCGAGACTTTCAGGGTAGGAGCGGAGCGTAGCGCCCCACCTATTTTGAGAAATTCGCGAGGATTCATCGACCGGCGCCAAAGTTATTCAAAATAGAATGTTGCGGATTTCCTATGGAAAAGGGGTCCTAACTATAACTACCTACTGGCGACCGCCAGTAGGTAATATATATATATATATATATATATATGTGTGTGTGTGTGTGTATATATATATATATATATATATATATATATATATATATATATATATATATATATATATATATATATATATATATATATATATATATATATATTACCTACTGGCGATAGCCAGTAGGTAGTTATAGTTAGGACCACGTTTCCATAGGAAAACCTCAACATTCTATTTTGAATAACTTTGGCGCCGGTCGACGAATCCTCGCGAATTTCTCAAAATAGGTGGGGCGCTACGCTCCGCTCCTACCCTGAAAGTCTCGGGGGGGATTCGTCAAGCGGGGGCTGAGATAAAAGGGGGGTCCCAAAACGCGTTTTTCCCATGCATTTTTCCATAGGACCTTTAGAACGAGCTACAGCCCGAATGGCTGAACAGAATTACTCAAAATTTGGCAGAGAGGTAGTCCCTAGGTCAAGGAAGTGCCTTTTGTAGGTTTGGTGTAAATCTGTTCAGTAGATTCTGAGAAAATAGCCTTTAAATCAATATATATATCTGAGCCAGCTTACGGTACGCTTACCGTACGCTTACGGTAAGCGTACGGTGGCGTGCGCGAGCGCGATTCTGATTGGCTCTTAGATCTTAGTAAACATTCGAATCGGCCGAAACCAGGAAGCGGCGGCCGCCATTTTGTCTCTCGCACTGAGAGAGATTTTTAAAATCGGAAGCCCAAAAACATGTAAAGGGGCTGTTTTGACAACTCCCTCCCACATAGTCATGTGGAGGGAGTCCCCAAACATCCCCCAAGTGCAAAAACGGTTTTATTTTTTTTTCGGCAATTTCACGGGGTACGCTTACCGTACGCTTACGGTAAGCGTACGGTAAAAAAATAAAAATAAAAAAAACACTATCCACACTTACCCCACCCCCTGTGCTTTTGGTGGCCGAAGGCCACCAAATGTGCTGGGCTTATTACAATGGAAAAAAACACTATCCACACTTACCCCACCCCCTGTGCTTTTGGTGGCCGTAGGCCACCAAATGTACAGGGCTTATTATAAGGGAAAAAAACTTAGCATTTAAAAAACCGTACTAATTCACTGAAAAAACCATAGGTTTCACACACGTTATAGTTAGTGGAAATTTTACTGATAAAAAACCAATGAAATTGCCCCGTTATAGTTAGCGCAGGCAACTATAACTCACGCGACCGCAATCCTCTGCTGATGACATATGTGTCTTTATGAAAAAAAAATATTTGTAATATATGTATAGCTAAAAATGTATGGAAGAAGACATGGGCAAATAAGTGTCTAAATACAGTATTAGCATCAGCAGAGGATTGCGGTCGCGTGAGTTATAGTTGCCTGCGCTAACTATAACGGGGCAATTTCATTGGTTTTTTATCAGTAAAATTTCCACTAACTATAACATGTGTGAAACCTATGGTTTTTTCAGTGAATATATATATATATATATATATATATATATATATATATATATATATATATATATATATATATATATATAATTTTTTTTTTTTTTTTTTTTTTTTTTGGAGTGACACAATTTCTTGAACAAAATGAAATAACACAAACAGGAATTGTTAGTAATCTAAAGAAAAAATCTAGATTCATACCGAGAACTGCATATGACCTGATCGATAGCTTCCATGAAATGATAATTAAGGACCTGGATAAATTGAGAACAAATCCCAAAGAAACCAAAGGGCAATATCAAAATATCTCCCTGGAAGAACGCCAAGCTATAGAAGCGTTACAGAAAGACCTGTCAATTGTAATAAAGCCTTCAGATAAAGGCGGGAATATTGTTATCCAAGACAGTGCTTCATTTCAAATGGAAGCTTTAAGACAATTAAATGATCATGTGTGTTATGAAAAAATCTCTACTAAAGATTATAATCAAAGCTTCCTTGAATTTTATGGAATGATTGATTTTTGGAAAATAAGGGAATTTTGGGTCAAGATGAATATGATTTTATTAAAATAGATCATCCAGTCACCCCAACCTTCTATCACATCCCAAAACTCCATAAAAACAAAAAAACAAAACCTGGGAGACCAATAGTCTCATCAATGGGTAGTCTTCTGGAGAATACTTCAATTTTGGTCAATAATGTACTGTGTCCCTTTGTATTTGATTTAGTTTCCTATATCAAAGATAGTACTGATTTTATTAAGTTAATTGCCAACATCAGCTGGGAAGATTCTTTCTTGCTTGTTACTCTTGACATTACCAGCTTGTATACGTGTATTCATCATGGCCAGGGAGAAAAGGCCATTAAATCCTTTTTAAAAACTAGACCACTCAAATACACGGAACATAATGAGATGATTTTACAATTTTTATCATTTTGTTTAAATAATCACATTTTTGTCTTTTGTGAACAACTGTACATCCAAAGACAGGGTCCTGCGATGGGCACGTGCTTCGCCCCCAGCTACGCAAATTTATTCGTGGGCTGGTGGGAGAAGCACGTGGCCTGGGCGGGTACCAATGAAGTGTGGGCACAGAAAATAGGAATCTGGACACGCTTCATTGATATATTCTTCACCTGGACAGGTAACGAACAAGATTCAGAAGAATATATCGATAATTTGAACAAAAATGATGTCAATCTTCACTTCATAGGTACTATTAGTGAACAAGAAGTACCATATTTAGATCTATTGGTGTATGCTGATAGTGGCACATTTAAAACCAGGTTGTTCCGTAAACCTACGGCAGGTAATGCAACTTTACATTTCACCAGTCAACATCCGCGCTGTTTGGTGAACAGCATTCCACATGGTGAATGTCTTCGTTGAAAAAGAAACACCACCACAAAAGAAAACTACAAAATAGCCACTAAAGAAGCTGTGGAACGCTTTAAACAGAGAGGGTACCCACAGCCGATTTTAGAAGCAGCAACAGATAGGGCAGAAAAAAACGAAGAAGAGAAGCTCTTCTAAGTAAACCCTTTAAAGAGAATAGTGATGGTACTAGTAGACTCATTCTAACTTTCTCTTCAGATCCGTCAAATTTTAAAGAACCACTGGAGCATGCTCCAGGCAGATATAGTCATTGACCAGCAGATAACCAAACAACCGAGCATAGCCTATAGAAAAAAAAATTCTCTTAAGGATATGTTAGTGCATAGCTATTTCACAAAAAAGGACATTAGCCTACATCAGGGGTTCTCATAGTACGGCCCGCGGGCCGCCAGCGGCCCGGCAAGCCTTCCTTGGCGGCCCGCGGACCTTGCAGACATCGTACCTGTGCCGGTTGCAGCAGCGTGGCGCTATGGGGGCCGGGCCGGGCGATTCTTTTAAAAGCCATTCACTTGTTAATAAGGCTTTGTTGTATTTCACCTCTTCTTAGCGCCCCTGCGTCTCCCCTCTGAATGAGTGGAGATGCAGGGGCGCTAAGAAGAGATGAAATACAACAAAGCCTCATTAACAAGTTAATGGTCTTTAAAAGACCTGTGAAGTACTTGGGTGCGGAAGCTCCCAGTGCGCTGTGCCATTTCCTGCCCAATCGTTCTTACTGTCACGTAGGCTGGCGTCAGTACCTCTTCACTGAGCTCGCACAATATGCGCATGGAACAGAATTTTCGGTATACAGTGGTCTCTTGTTGAAGGGGGCTGTGTCATTTATCCCCCCCAATCAGCTAATGAATGATGAATTCTTAAAACATATGCAGCGAATTCCACAGCTAGGTTCTTTCTAGGCACTACGATCTATGTTAAAGAGAGTCCCACGGTGAGGCATTTCTAATTGCAAATAACCTGAGAGCACCGTTGCTCTTCTGAAGTCGGCTTGAAATATCCCCCTCTGTCCAATCTCCCATCTTCTCTCTCACCCTTACTTATCTGACAAAACGATTTCCTGCTGTTCGTAATGTGTACTTACCTACATCTCTTTTTACCTGAAAAATGAGATGCTTAATTACAGCTATTGGAAACTTGCTCTTTTTAGCCCACCCAGACAGAGTTGTTAACAAGGATTAATAGATCATGCATTGCACCTCTTTACAGCTTGAGCAGAATGAGTGAGCTGCAGAGCACAGGGGAGAGCCACAGATAGGAATGAGGAACTGATTGAGAGAGAGGGAGAGAGATAGAGAGAGGGAGGGAGATGGAGAGAGAGAGAGAGAGAGAGAGGGAGGGAGGGAGACAGGGAGGGAGACAGAGAGGGAGGTAGACAAACGCAGTGAGTGAGGCAGAGGGAGAAAGAGAGAGATAGAGGAAGAGAGAGAGATAGAGGAAGAGGGAGACAGGGAGAGGGAGAGTGATAGAGGGAGGGAGACAGAGCTAGATAGATAGATAGATAGATAGATAGATAGATAGATAGATAGATAGAGATGTGTGAATGCCGGGTCTGGTGGCTCAGTGGAGGAAGGCGTCTGCTGCAGGGGCCTGTGTTCAACCTCATGGTCACCGTTTTTTTTCCTCTAGCCCCGCCCCCTCCCCCACTGACCCCGCCCCCACCGGTGCGGCCCTCGGCCACAAACCACACTGTAAATTTGGCCCCCGAGAGAAAGTTTGTGAGTACCCCTGGCCTACATGATATAAAGGGCTCTTATCCATGCCTAAAAATGTAAGGCATGCAAAAACAGTGCAGTAGTGAAAACCTACACTGTCCCTGGTAGTGAACAAGCTAAGTGTCACCAAATTACTTAATTGTAATTCAGACTTCACAGTCTACTGTCTGATATGTCCGTGCAACCTACGATATGTGGGAAGCACGATACATCAGACAAAGAAGAGGATCCTAGAGCACATGCGTGCTATAACCAAAGTTGACAGCAATTATCCTGTGGCCAGGCATTTTGCAGAAAGGCATAAAAGCAACAGTAATTTACTGAAATTCTTCTGTCTGGATCGAGTTCCACCACTGAGGAGAGGTGGTGACAGGATAAGAGTCTTAAGACAGTTAGAATCCGAGTACTTTATAGAACTTCGTACTTTAGCGCCTAATGGCCTAAACTGTGAGGAAGAAATGTGGATACATGTTGGCTAAAGACTGTAGAAAGAAGAAAGAAAAAGGGGGGGGGGAAGAGAAATAACCTGAATAAGAACTAAAATTAGATGAATTAATATAACACGAGAGAAGATATAGAATAGTGTAAATGAATAGATGAGAACAACGAAGAAGTGGAAAATAATACAATGATGGAAAACAGGAAATTATTCTAGAAATGGAACTAGAATTCTAGTTGTGTATTTTGATGGGTGTAATGAATTATGAGTGAACTAATTGAAATACTGTTTTGAAATATTGTTTTGTCTTCTTTATAGCAAGTGATGTCTGGTGAATATAGGAGGAGTATTAATCAGGATAAGACATTAAGTAAAAGCATCAGTTGCCTAATATGTAGAATTGTACTGGTTTTAAATGTGCTCTCCTCCTGAGGAATTGATATGATATCTTGTAAAGATTTTCCGATTGTTTTTAATTAACGTCAAACTCCCACCCATAGGAGAAAATTAAATTAAATTATATATTTTGAGATGTTGAGGCCACAACTGCCCATTCAGGGCTAAATCTTATCTAATGAAAAAGGAATTCTAAATAATTAAATTAGAATAACCTTATAGAATAACGCACGGCATGCCTCGTGTATATTCTCTGAACTTGAGATATAGAATTTATTATACTCTCGTTCAGTCCAAGATGGCCCCTCTTAGACCTATGTTATTTCAAAGAGATGTTGTTGTGTAGTCCTCTTTTAATCTCAACTAAAGATGACATGGGGGGATATGACGTGCATATAGTCATTGCAAACATTGTATGCATCGACATTGACGAAGGTCAGCATGGCCGAAACGCGTTTGTCTGCCGTTTGGAGCAGAATAAAATAATTTAATCATCTATGAAGAGTGTGCGCCACGATTTTGTTTCTTACTCAACGTTTGGGAATTATATATATATATACTTCAAAAATAAAGCCCCACTCCGACTTCTGTGCTAACACAAGACTTTATTCGTCTGAAGCAGCATATATATAACTCAAGTCCTGACCGGTTTCGGCGTCACCACGCCTTGCTCACAGGTGAGTTCAATATTTACCATGTGGTCACGAGGCCATAGGATCAACTACAGCCCCCAGCATGCATCATCGTTGCTTTGTAATCACGAGGCATTGCTTAGTATTCATGTTTTGCCCAAATAGCGTTTTATGAACAATGTCCCAACAACGTACCAAATTGTAATGTGCACGCATTCCTTCTCACAGCAAGTGCACTTTTATGCTGCCTCTGTCCATGATAAGGGTTAGCACTGCGGAGCTTCCAAGAGGAGAAAACTCCCCTATTCCCTTTCTCTCTGATGCGCTACCAATACTTCTGGCAGTCCTTCGTTTGGTGCGCGAGAGCGTGTCATGCCCCCTCCATAAAATCCAGCACAACATCCTCCGTTTACTGGGGGCCACCGACTCTGCAGGGTGGGCTCAAAGGTTGCAGGAGCGGAGAAGCCTGCATATTCAATGCTTCAAAAATAAAGCCCCACTCCGACTTCTGTGCAAGTCGGAGTGGGGCTTTATTTTTGAAGCATTGAATATGCAGGCTTCTCCGCTCCTGCAACCTTTGAGCCCACCCTGCAGAGTCGGTGGCCCCCAGTAAACGGAGGATGTTGTGCTGGATTTTATGGAGGGGACATGACACGCTCTCGCGCACCAAACGAAGGACTGCCAGAAGTATTGGTAGCGCATCAGAGAAAGGGAATAGGGGAGTTTTCTCCTCTTGGAAGCTCCGCAGTGCTAACCCTTATCATGGACAGAGGCAGCATAAAAGTGCACTTGCTGTGAGAAGGAATGCGTGCACATTACAATTTTGTACGTTGTTGGGGCATTGTTCATAAAACGCTATTTGGGCAAAACATGAATACTAAGCAATGCCTCGTGATTACAAAGCAACGATGATGCATGCTGGGGGCTGTAGTTGATCCTATGGCCTCGTGACCACATGGTAAATATTGAACTCACCTGTGAGCAAGGCGTGGTGACGCCGAAACCGGTCAGGACTTGAGTTATATATATATGCTGCTTCAGACGAATAAAGTCTTGTGTTTGCACAGAAGTCGGAGTGGGGCTTTATTTTTGAAGCATTGAATATGCAGGCTTCTCCGCTCCTGCAACCTTTGAGCCCACCCTGCAGAGTCGGTGGCCCCCAGTAAACGGAGGATGTTGTGCTGGATTTTATGGAGGGGGCATGACACGCTCTCGCGCACCAAACGAAGGACTGCCAGAAGTATTGGTAGCGCATCAGAGAGAAAGGGAATAGGGGAGTTTTCTCCTCTTGGAAGCTCCGCAGTGCTAACCCTTATCATGGACAGAGGCAGCATAAAAGTGCACTTGCTGTGAGAAGGAATGCGTGCACATTACAATTTGGTACGTTGTTGGGACATTGTTCATAAAACGCTATTGGGGCAAAACATGAATACTAAGCAATGCCTTGTGATTACAAAGCAACGATGATGCATGCTGGGGGCTGTAGTTGATCCTATGGCCTCGTGACCACATGGTAAATATTGAACTCACCTGTGAGCAAGGCGTGGTGACGCCGAAACCGGTCAGGACTTGAGTTATATATATGCTGCTTCAGACGAATAAAGTCTTGTGTTTGCACAGAAGTCGGAGTGGGGCTTTATTTTTGAAGCATTGAATATGCAGGCTTCTCCGCTCCTGCAACCTTTGAGCCCACCCTGCAGAGTCGGTGGTCCCCAGTAAACGGAGGATGTTGTGCTGGATATATATATATATATATATATATATATTCACTGAAAAAACCATAGGTTTCACACATGTTATAGTTAGCTGGACATTTTACTGATAAAAAACCAATGAAATTCCCCCGTTATAGTTACTGTAGGCAACTATAACTCACGCGACCGCAATCCTCTGCTGATGCTAATACTGTATTTAGACACTTATTTGCCCATGTCTTCTTCCATTAAATTTTAGCTATACATATATTACAAATATTTTTTTTTCATAAAGACACATATGTCATCAGCAGAGGATTACGGTCGCGTGAGTTATAGTTGCCTACAGTAACTATAACGGGGGAATTTCATTGGTTTTTTATCAGTAAAATGTCCAGCTAACTATAACATGTGTGAAACCTATGGTTTTTTCAGTGAATTTGTACGGTTTTTTAAATGCTAAGTTACTTTACGCCATTTGTGGCGTGCGCGCCCACTTAACGCATTTCGTTCCATGCGCGCACGGTGCGCTTCGCGCACCGTGCGCGCACAGTGAGCACGCGGTGCGCTTCGCGCACCGCGTGCCCACATTACGCTAGATGGGCCATGAACGCACGATGCGCTTCGCGCACCGTGCGCACATGGAGGACATATGAAGAGCAAAGTCTTAAATCTGCTTTTCATTTTTATTTTTTTATTTTTTTTACCGTACGCTTACCGTAAGCTTACGGTACGCGTACCCCGTGATTTTTTTTAAAATCAATAAATGTTTTTTTGTACTTTTCTGTCCTTCTTTGACCCCCTTACAAATGTTAGGGGGTCTGTAACTCTCCTCATTGCCCCCTTTCCTTGTTTTCTCTGTTTTTTTTCTGAGTGAAACACACAAAATGGCGGCCGCCGCTTCCTGGTTTCGGCCGATTCGAATGTTTACTAAGATCTATGGGCCAATCAGAATCTCCTTCGCGCACGCCATGTTTCTTCCGTACGCTTACCGTAAGCTTACCGTACGCGTACCCCGTGATTTTTTTTAAAAATCAATAAATGTTTGTTTTGTACTTTACAGTCCTTCTTTGACCCCCTCACAAATGTAAGGGGGTCTGTAACTCTCCTCATTGCCCCCTTTTCTTGTTTTCACTCTTTTTTTTTTCAGAGTGAAACACAGAAAATGGCGGCCGCCGCTTCCTGGTTTCGGCCGATTCGAATGTTTACTAAGATCTAAGAGCCAATCAGAATCGCGCTCGCGCACGCCACCGTACGCTTACCGTAAGCGTACGGTAAGCGTACCGTAAGCGGGCTCAGATATATATATTGATTTAAAGGCTATTTTCTCAGAATCTACTGAACAGATTTACACCAAACCTACAAAAGGCACTTCCTTGACCTAGGGACTACCTCTCTGCCAAATTTTGAGTAATTCTGTTCAGCCGTTCGGGCTGTAGCTCGTTCTAAAGGTCCTATGGAAAAATGCATGGGAAAAACGCGTTTTGGGACCCCCCTTTTATCTCAGCCCCCGCTTGACGGATCCCCCCGAGACTTTCAGGGTAGGAGCGGAGCGTAGCGCCCCACCTATTTTGAGAAATTCGCGAGGATTCGTCGACCGGCGCCAAAGTTATTCAAAATAGAATGTTGAGGTTTTCCTATGGAAACGTGGTCCTAACTATAACTACCTACTGGCGACCGCCAGTAGGTAATATATATATATATATATATATATATATATATATATATATATATATATATATATATATATATATATATCCCACTCTAACGTGCGTTACAGGATCTTCTCCAAACACGGACGCGGACCCAAAATCTGTGCAGTAACGATAGTTTATTGCCCCTCACCAGTCTCCATTATGCGTTTCGGCTCGCTTGAGCCCTTGATCACATGACAATGGTAAGTCTAAACAGTGCAGTATTTAAAGTGCTAGTGCTCTCATTTAGAACTAGTCACATGTGTCTTGTTGCAATGAACCAGGAAGACAGACTAAAACACATTTCTATTCTAGTTGTCACTGTTGTGCAATTTTCCAATCATTACAATATTATGTTCAGTATTGTGTGGAACTCATTCCTGAGCATATATATAACTTAGACATCAGAACATTGAATTCACCAGTTCATTATCTTCATAGTGATCTATACATTGTCGGTATACTACATTGTGTTATGTTACTCTACTTTGAATATAAGTGTTTAAGTGGGCAATCGCGGGTTAAATCCCTTGATGCTGGATCTAATCTTCCTATGTATCATATTTACTTCAGGCTACAGTGTGAATAAATACCCAAAAGTGCAGCGTATGAATTCAAGTGCTATTGTGATTGTGCAAAATAAGCCTAAAAAATGTGCATATAATTTCTAGTTTGATCGTTGGAATTCTTTGCGTATATCTGGTATAGATGAATTCTTTAAATGACGTGAACCATCAATTGATTTTGTTTTTTCATGGTATCTACCACCCCTACTATCCTAACGGATCAATGGTATAGTACCTGCTCATTCAAAAATAGCGAAGAGCCAAGGTCTGGAGAATTTGTGCAAAATAGCTATTGTTTGTATAAATACAATAATCACAAATAAATAGATGAATAAATAGTTAGATAATTAAATAGATATTATACACTTCAGTTAAAAGGTATAAACCCTATAAAATTCTAATAGTTAATCTATTATAACTATCAAGGATTCATTTACATAATCTATTCATAATCTTCTGATTTTTATAAATGGTTTAATAAAAACCTGCTACCATTGTGTTGAATTTTCTTAAGTTTGTTATCAAAAAGTGGGGGATAAGATATATAAAAAAGATTTAAAAATCAAGTTTGTAACTGAGATTCCTTACTGATCCTACTGTTGCCTTGTAACACGTATATTTCATGCAATCATGTGAGACATGTATGTAAATCTTCCGTGGCATTGAGACCCCCCGGATGTTTTGAATCTAGCTGTAGAATGTAGCGTGTCTCTAATTTTCTTAATTTGTTTTCACAATCGCCACCTCTTCTACTAGGGGGGAACTGCATCTATCACATAGTACTTCAGGTTCGAGGGGTTTGATTCATGAAATTCCCTGAAGTGACGTTCCACAGGATAGGTGTTGTCTTGGTTTGTAATGGCTCTCAAGTGTTGCAACACCCGTTTATGAACCGGTAATTTGGTACTGCCTATGTACTGAAGGCCGCATGGGCACAATGGGACATAGACAGCAAATTCGGTTGTCATAAGCTTTGAAATTTGACATGTTTTGTCACTGAAGGGTGTATAGTATGTACTCATATTTATTCCATGGGAACACGCTTTACACGTTTTGCATTTGTAAAATCCTTTGTTGGCTTTGATCCAGCTGTTCTCATCAATAACCTCTGCACTCGTTTTTACTAAAATAACTCTCATTGAGGCAGCCCTGCTATAGGTGATGGACACCCTCTGCGGAAGCAGGGGTCCAATCACCGGATCACTGCGAATCAGAGGCCAGTTCTGCTGGATAATCTTTTCATGTGACTTATGTTGTTTGCTGCATTTCATAATTAATCTGAAGTCTTCCCTGTCTGGATTGGTTTGGCTAGTCACAGTTTTTACTGGTGTGATTCTTTCCTGCAATACTTTGTCTCTACTCAATTGCATGGACTTAGTAATGGCTTTGTAGAATAGCCCCTCTGTTGGAATCGTTTTTTGCTGTTGAGTTGCGCTATCCTCAAATCTTCACCATTACTACAAATGTGTCGCAAGTGCAGCATTTCCCCATAGGGGATGCTATTGATTAAGTGTTTTGGATGAGAACTGCTTGCGTGCAATGTAGAATTTCCAGCTGTTTTCTTTCTAAAGAGACGGGGGTTTCAATTGTGTTTTTATCAATGTAGACCTGAGTATCTAAAAAATCTATACTCGTCTTGCTAAATGTTGCAGTGAATTGTAAATTAACATTGTTAACATTAATCTGCTCCACAAATTTGTTTGCTTCATCAATCGTGCCATACCAAACCACAAACAGGTCATCGATATATCGTAACCACATCTTCACCTTGTTCTGCATACAGTCACCGTGTTCTTCCATGAGGACCAGTTCCTCCCACATGCCCATGTGTAAACCGGCATAGCTTGGTGAGAAACTGGGCCCCATGGCTACGCCTCTGGTTTGTTGGTATAATTGGCTGCTGAACATAAATATATTGTTGAATAGACAAAATCTAATCATTTCAATCAACACGTTGCTGTGTTCCTTATGTTCTGTTGATCTTTTCATTAAATAATGCTCGACAGCTGCCAAACCATCTGTATGTTCAATGCTCGTTGTTAGAAGGCGACCTCAGAGGGGCCCGGAGGGGGCCCTGACTGTCCTGAGACCAACCCTCGAGGTATCGTAGCCGGGCACTGGCGGGAGACTCCTCAGGGGAGGAATCTCGTATCTAGGATCGTACACTCGGCACCACACGACAAAGAGACACCACACCGAGAGTTCTTAAGAGCAAATCTTTATCAGATCGGAGTGGTAAGATCTTTATGATCAGCAAGGCAATATATATACAAGTAGAGCGCGGGCTCACAAAGTCTTGGAGGGGGGTTAGGAGGTAGCGGGACAGTCTTTGGGGGAATGGATCAAATGCAGGAGCGTATCCGGCGCACAGCTCACAATCCTCGAGCTGGGGGATACGCTTGTCGTCGTGGGGTCCGGCGGGACCAAGGGAGTCTGGGGGCGCTGCGAGATACTCAGCAGGCTCGAGTACAAGTTCGGAGGTCTTACGATCTTCAGGGAGCCGCGAGTCACTCAGCAGGGCTCAAGCACAAGTCGGAGGTCTTACGATCTTCAGGGAGCCGCGAGTCACTCAGCAGGGCTCAAGCACAAGTTCGGAGGTCTTACGATCTTCAGGGAGCCGCGAGTCACTCAGCAGGGCTCAAGCACAAGTTCGGAGGTCTTACGATCTTTCAGGGAGCCGCGAGTCACTCAGCAGGGCTCAGGTGTTTCCAAGGCGAATCTGCCGGACAGTCCCAGGGCACCCCTTGTTATAGGGCGACTCCTCTTTGATGTCCGGAGTCTGTGCAGGCAGGGGTCTTGTCACCTGGGGGTCGCTTGTTGGGGGTTTCCTGCCATTGTCCTTTGATCCTTTCAGGGCCGGGTCGGGAGGAGCCCCAGACACCCAGCAGGTGTGGAGCCAGCCCTCGGGGAGGCCGGCGGGTCAATCGAAACCCACCTTCCCAGGGAAGCGCAGAGGTGTGATGGAAACTGCTCCTCCCTTTCTCATCCCAAGGGGAGCGCGATGTCCTCCAGCCGGAGTGGTGCCTGTAGGCTAGGGTCGCGCTGGGGCCGGGCGGCCATCTTGGTGCATGAAGTGGGCACGCGGGCCCGGGGTGGCCGAAGGAGGAAGGCCTACGGACGGGGGAAGTCCGGGTCGGGTGTGTGTGTTCTGGTGGGAAGGATCGGCCAGGCCAGGGGCTCGGGGCTGGTGTGAGGTGCAGGGGTCCGGTCTGACTATGTTACGAGGGCCGGGTCTAACACGCGTCCCCCCCAGCTGAAAGCCGGAGAGAACTACCCATCTTCTTGGGGGTTCTCTTCGCTGAGGCGGAAGAATCGGGAGAGGCCATCGGCGTTGGCGTGGTCCGTACCAGGGCGATGTTCCACGGTGAAATCCATCCCCTGGAGGGAGATTGACCACCGCAGAAGCTTGGGGTTTTCTCCTCGCATCTGCATGAGCCATCGCAAGGGGCGATGGTCGGTCTGGACCCCGAAATGGGTGCCGAACAGGTAAGGGCGTAGTTTCTTGAGGGCCCAGACTACTGCGAACGCCTCGCGCTCGATGGTACTCCATCTCTGTTCCCGGGGCAACAGCCTTCGGCTGAGGAAGGCCACGGGCTGGTCCAGACCCCCTGGTCATTTACTTGGGAGAGGACGGCCCCGATGCCATGCTCGGAGGCATCAGTTTGTACCACAAACTCTTTGGAGTAGACGGGGGCCGTACACATGGCCGTTTTCAGGGCATTGAACGCCTCTTGGCAGGCAGGGGACCATTGTACCTTCTTGGGCTGCTTCTTGGACGTGAGCCCCGTGAGGGGACCGACCAGGTTGCCGTAATTCCGGATGAATCTCCGATAGTAGCCCGTGAGGCCCAGAAAGGCTCGGACCTCTGTTTGGGTAGTGGGAGGTTCCCAGGCTAGGATGGTGTCGATTTTGGGCTGTAGAGGGGGCGACCTGCCCGCTTCCGACCTGGTGCCCCAGGTAGGTTACCGAACCTTGCCCAATCTGGCATTTGCTGGCTTTCACGGTGAGGCCCGCCTGGCGTAGGGCGGTTAGCACCCTCCGGAGGTGTTGGAGGTGCTCGCTCCATTCGGAACTAAAAACTGCGATATCGTCGAGATATGCAGCGCTGAATTTTTCCAGCCCGGCCAGGACTCTATTTACCAGTCGCTGGAAGGTGGCCGGGGCATTTTTCATCCCAAAGGGCATTACGCGAAAGCGCTAGTGCCCATCCGGGGTGGAGAAGGCGGACCGCTCCTTGGCTCCCTCTGTGAGCGCAATTTGCCAGTAGCCTCAGGTGAGATCGAAGGTGCTGAGGAACCGTGCAGCTCCAAGCCGGTCAATGAGCTCGTCGGCTCGGGGAATGGGGTGGGCATCGGCTCGGGTGACCTCATTGAGTCCCCGGTAGTCCACGCAAAAGCGGAGTTCCGGGCGACCCCGGGGGCGGCTGCTTTTGGGACCAGGACCACGGGGCTGGCCCAGGGGCTGTCTGAGGGTTCGATCACGCCTAGGGTCAACATTTTCGAGACTTCGACTTGGATACAGGACCGGACCCGATCGGGGGCTCGGTGTCTCACTGGTGGGCTGTCCCCGGTATCCACATCATGGACACACCAGTCGGTGACCTTGGGAACCAGGGAGAAAAGGTCCGGAAACTGCCCTAGGAGCTGGCGGCAATCCTCACGTTGCCGGGGAGTGAGAGACGGGGAGAGGTTCACTCCTTCTACGGAGCCGTCCTTCTCCTTGGTGCATAGAAGATCAGGGAGAGGATCCGACTCTTCTTCGGACCCGTCATCAGTGGCCAGTAGGAGGCTCAGCTCTGTCCTCACAAAGTGGGGCTTGAGGCGGTTCACGTGGAGGACCCGGAGGGGGTCCCGGGGTGACTGGACGTCTACCAAGTACATGACCGGTCTCTTTCGCTCAACTACTTTGAAGGGCCCGGTCCATTTATCCTGGAGAGCGCAGGGTTTCACGGGGGCCATGACCCACACCAGCTGGCCCGGCTGAAACTCGACTAGCGCGGCATTCTGGTCGTACCAGCGCTTCATCTCCTCCTGACTCGCCTCCAGATTGGCCTCTGCCATTTCCCGGAACCTCCTAGTCTGATTGCGGAGGGTCAGGACGTAACGGAACACGTCTCGGGGGGTGCCTCGGGGCTCCGCCTCGCACTCTTCTTTGACCAGGCTGAGGGGCCCCCTGACGGGGTGCCCGTAGAGTAGCTCGAAGGGGCTGAAACCCAAGGATTTCTGGGGAACTTCTCGGTATGCGAATAGGAGGCAGGGGAGCAGGAGGTCCCACTTACGCCAGAGGGGCTCTTCCAGGCCCGCGATCATCCCCTTCAGAGTCCGGTTAAACCGCTCTACCAGGCCGTTTCCTTGGGGGTGGTACGGGGTGGTGAACTTGTAGGACACCCCGCACTGTTGCCATAAGGACCTCATGTATCGGGAGATAAAGTTGGTACCGCGATCGCTCACGACCTCGCGGGGAAAACCCATGCGGGAGAAGATCCCCATCAGCGCCCGGCCCACCACGGGGGCCGTGACGGTGCGCAGGGGGATGGCCTCAGGGTAACGAGTGGCATGGTCCACCAGGACGAGGATGAACCGGTGCCCCTGGGAAGTTGGGGGGTCCAGAGGTCCTACAATGTCGATCCCGACCCGCTCAAAAGGGGTACTGACGACAGGGAAGGGCTGGAGCGGAGCCTTGCGCTTCCCTCCACTCTTCCCACTGGCCTGGCACGTGGGACAGGACTTGCAGTGGGCTTCTACATCCGCTTTCATTCTGGGCCAGTAGAAGTGAGTCACGAGGCGACTGTATGTTTTGTCCTGACCCAAGTGGCCTGCGAGGGGGACGTCGTGGGCCAAGCCCAGGAGGAGGTCTCGGAAGCGTAGGGGTACCACCAGCACTCGGCCGGACCCTAGCTCCACCGACTTCTGTTCGCTGTACAGAAGGTCATTCTCCCAATAGACCCGGTGCGTCCCCGTCTGGTCGCCTGCGGCCTGGGCCTCTGCCTGTTGCCGGGGCCCGACCAGGGAGGGACAGGTAGCCTGCTCTCGGCAGAATTCCTCTCAGGAGGGGCCCCCCTTCGTGGCGCCACTGTGCTAATTCGGGCAGATCGCCTAACTCGGTGTCAGGGGTGGAGTCGGAAGGCGGTGGTTCGTCACTGGCGAGCGACTCTTCCGGTGGGGGGATGTGGGGGCCCTCGGCCGGGACCATCCCATCTTCAGGGGTCGGGGCGTCGTCGACGTCCCTCAGGGGGGTCAGTCGAGCCGCCATGGATAGAGTGGTGGCGCACACCCACTCAGGGAGGCCCATCATCCCTAGGTGGGTCTTGCGCTCAACTTTCCCCCAGGGGGAACTTTCCAGGTCGTTCCCCAGGAGACAGTCGACGGGCTGGGATGTTCTCACTGCGACCTTCAGTTTACCGACCACCCCTCCCCACTCGAAAGGCACCAGGGCTACCTTACATAGGCTTTCTGTGTTGTCGGCTGAAAGGACAGGGCAAAATACGTTGGGGAGGACCTGGTCCTCGTGGACCAAATGGCTGAGGACACCGGTGATGCTGGCCCCGGTGTCACGGAGGGCTTCTACTTGGTGGCCATTGATCGTAACGAGCTGCCCATATTTCTTTGTGTTAGAGGGCAGGAGGCTCCCAGGGACCATCTCTCTATCTCCTAAGGACACTAGGGCCATAGCGGCGGGTTCCCACTCCTCGGCCTCCTCAACCTCCTCCCCCAGGGCTACATTGGCTATCTGTCTAGCGGGGGGTGCTGCCTGGTTGGTGCATGGGGCCATGGGGCATTCAGGGTCGTTGGCGTAATGCCCGGGCTTCTGGCAACGGAAACAAGTGATGGTTACCCGGTGCCCCCGTCTCAGGGGGGGGCCGGATACAGCTGGTGGGGGTGCCGGGAAAGGCGGAGGTTGGGACTTCGGGCGACTAGTCTGGGGCTCTCTCTGCCCTCCCTGGTTTCCCCCCCCTCTCTGGCGGGGTGGTCCCTGACTGGCTCGGGGGTACTCTCCTACAGGGTCCCGGGAGACCCGGGTGTTGGTCCAGCGATCCGCCTCGACAGCCAGCTTTCTCGGGTCCGTGAGCTTGCTGTCGAGCAGATGCTGGCGTAGTTCCACAAAGCAGTTGGCAGCCAGGTGTTCCCATAACATAAGGTCAGTTAGTTCTTCCAGGGTGGTTACCTTGCTGCCCTTGATCCACCCATCGAAGGCACGGCTGAAGAAATTCACATATTCCACCCAGGTGGTACCCGGGATCTTACGGCAGTCCCGGAACCGCTGGCGGTACATCTCCAGGGTGAGGCCGTACCTTGTGAGGAGGGCCGCTTTCATGTGTTCATATGAGGTCTGCATGGAGGTGGGTAGGTCGAGCAGGGTGTCTCTTCCTTCGCTCAGGAACCGTCCCCATAACCCAGCCCCCCAATCCTTCTGCGGGACCCGATGGGAGGTCATGGCGACCTCGTAGGCCCGAAACCACTGCTGAATGTCATCATTCTTGTAATATTCCTTGACCACATCCTTGGGGATGTGGACCTTCTGTTCCGTCGGGGCGGCCGCCTCCCGGTTCCCCGGGGGCCGCGCTTCTTCGCTTCTTGCTTTTAGTTCTATTTCCTTCAAACTGCGTTCATGTTCTAGTTGAAGTCTCCTTCCCTCGTGTTCTCGTTGGAGTTTCTTCTCTTCCAGTTCTCCTTGCACTCGCAACTGTTCTACTGCTAGCTTTTTCTCGGCTAATTTCAACTCGCCCTAAATTTTGAGTTTGGCTAATTCGAGCTCGTGATGGCGACTTTTTTCTCTGTCTGCGAGTTCCTCCGGGGATAGGCCCCCGTCTGGTACGAAGCCTCGCACCTGGTTGCTGCTGCGTTCTCCTTGGGAGGGTCCTGCTTCGTCGTGGGGCTCCACCGCTCCTGGGCGGGGGGCTCCCGAATCCACCCAAGCTTTCAGTGCCTTTTGCATATCTTCTTTGGTGTTGAGACCAGTGGTAGCGATTCTGAGTTCCTTACAGAATTGCTTTAGTTCCCTGTGAGTGTACTCTTCCAGCTGTTCCACCTGGAACACGGTACTGGCGTCGTCTTCTACGAGAACCACGGTGTTTCCTTCTGCCATCTTTGTCGGTAGTGCGTCAGCCGTTCACGGTACGATCTCTAGATTATGGGCCCGAATCCCACCGCTGCCACCAATGTTAGAAGGCGACCTGAGAGGGGCCCGGAGGGGGCCCTGACTGTCCTGAGACAAACCCTCGAGGTATCGTAGCCGGGCACTGGCGGGAGACTCCTCAGGGGAGGAATCTCGTATCTAGGATCGTACACTCGGCACCACACGACAAAGAGACACCACACCGAGAGTTCTTAAGAGCAAATCTTTATCAGATCGGAGTGGTAAGATCTTTATGATCAGCAAGGCAATATATATACAAGTAGAGCGCGGGCTCACAAAGTCTTGGAGGGGGGTTAGGAGGTAGCGGGACAGTCTTTGGGGAAATGGATCAAATGCAGGAGCGTATCCGGCGCACAGCTCACAATCCTCGAGCTGGGGGATACGCTTGTTGTCGTGGGGTCCGGCGGGACCAAGGGAGTCTGGGGGCGCTGCGAGATACTCAGCAGGCTCGAGTACAAGTTCGGAGGTCTTACGATCTTCAGGGAGCCGCGAGTCACTCAGCAGGGCTCAAGCACAAGTCGGAGGTCTTACGATCTTCAGGGAGCCGCTAGTCACTCAGCAGGGCTCAAGCACAAGTTCGGAGGTCTTACGATCTTTCAGGGAGCCGCGAGTCACTCAGCAGGGCTCAGGTGTTTCCAAGGCGAATCTGCCGGACAGTCCCAGGGCACCCCTTGTTATAGGGCGACTCCTCTTTGATGTCCGGAGTCTGTGCAGGCAGGGGTCTTGTCACCTGTGGGTCGCTTGTTTGGGGTTTCCTGCCATTGTTCTTTGATCCTTTCAGGGCCGGGTCGGGAGGAGCCCCAGACACCCAGCAGGCGTGGAGCCAGCCCTCGGGGAGGCCGGCGGGTTGATCGAAACCCACCTTCCCAGGGAAGCGCAGAGGTGTGATGGAAACTGCTCCTCCCTTTCTCATCCCAAGGGGAGCGCGATGTCCTCCAGCCGGAGTGGGGCCTGTAGGCTTGGGTCGCGCTGGGGCCGGGCGGCCATCTTGGTGCATGAAGTGGGCACGCGGGCCCGGGGTGGCCGAAGGAGGAAGGCCTACGGATGGGCGAAGTCCGGGTCGGGTGTGTGTGTTCTGGTGGGAAGGATCGGCCAGGCCAGGGGCTCAGGGCTGGTGTGAGGTGCAGGGGTCCGGTCTGACTATGTTACGAGGGCCGGGTCTAACACTTGTGTATAGTGCGGTCACATTTAGCGCTATTAAAAGGAAGTCCTCCTGCCAAACAAACATGGAAATTTTTCTTAAAAAGTCACTTGTGTCTTTAACATAAGATGGCAGATCCTGAACCAAGCCCTGCAAATACAAATCAATGTATTTGATCGCATGTTCCACTAGTCCATCCCTCGCACTAATAATAGGTCTCCCTGGTGGATTTGTGGGGCTCTTGTGGACTTTAGGGATAAAGTACATAGTCGGGGTGGTTGGATTGTCATTTTTCATATATTTATACTCATCTGTGCTGATCAGCTCTGCACGTTTACATCCAGAGAGTTTTTATGGAATTCTTTATATGATGCTTTAAGATTGCCAATATTAGAGCGAACATAGAAAGAGCGATCATTTAATTGATGGAAGGCTTCCTTATTGTAGTCAATCAGAGGCAAAATGACAATATTCCCGCCTTTGTCACTGTTGCAGATTACGATATTTTTGTTTTTTTGCAATTTTGTAATAAAATTTCTATATTTCTGATTGCTTTTATTCCAACTTTTTTTGTTGTTGTTGTTGTTGTACTGTTTTATTAAGATTTTTCATTTGTGCTGTCACTGCCTCATGAAAGATGTCAATTGCGTCTCGGATTGCAATGGGATTATACGAGGACTTCGGTTTGAATGGACTTGATGGTTTAGAACGTCCTAAATATGTCGGTATTGGATCGCCCAGACTATGTTCAACCGTATTTTCATCGTAAAGATCTTGCATTACTTGTAAACATGATTCGTCCAACTGTGATAGCTCCAATGCACCACTAGATGTCGATATTGTGTTTGATGTTCTTTCTATAGTGGTTTTATTGACTATAAAGTGTTTTTTCAATTTTAATTTTCGTACCTCTTTGTAAAGATCTAATCATGCAGAAGTATAGTCAAAGTCAGTTTGTGGAGCATACGATAGTCCTAATTTTAAGATGTTCTCTTCCTGTATTGTCAAGTTATTATTGGCAAGATTAACAATGGTGTTGTGATTGTAGTCTAGTTCTGAGGTTTGTTCTTCCAATACCCTCTTCCTCTTTTTCAGGGTGGATTTTGTTCTCCTTGTGTTTGCCTTGTGCCTCTGCCCCCGTTTAAAGTTTGTGCTTCTGGATTCCTTGGCAGCCTTGATCGTAGCGTTTGGCGTTGCTCTTCACATAAAAAAATTCAATTCTGTCCCTAGCGAAGGTATGGGTTTCTGGCGTGCCACTGCTACATTACGCATTTCTGAATCTGATTCACTTCCCCCAGAACTGATTTCCGATTGTGAGGTTGTGGCTGCTATGGGTATTTTTGTAGATCCGCCGCCATGTTGAAACTTCGACTTTCTAATTGCATCATAACGTTTGGCAAACGTAAATATTTGCCCTAGATCATAATCTTTTTATCTCTCTGGAACTTAAATGTCTTTCGGGCTTTAATCTTATCCTCTTCTTTCTTTCGTCGGGCTGTCATGTCACTTCGTAATTTTGTTTGTTCTTCCTTATGATTGAGTTTTTCCAATTCCTCCTCTATTTCCTCAATCTCTTTCAATAGTCTAGTTCTGTCTATATCTGCATATTTTATGAGAATTCTAAATTGCATGCAGCCTATTCTTTCATAACTCCGGATTAGTATCATCATAACTTGGTGCAGTTAAAATGCGCAGACCTCTCGGTATCCTTTCAACATCAATATACCTTTGCAATGATCTTGATTCCCACCATTTATTCTGTTCTGATTTCATCTTTTTCTCAAGTTTTTTTAACAGATCTTTAACTGTATTATTGCACTGTGGGTTTTCTTTATTCAATTCCATGACTCTACTTGTTGTTGGGAGGGTGTCGGAGAACATCTCCATTGCCGCCATCTCCTGCGCTCTTACCACATCGGCCGACATGAGGAAAATATAGCAAATGTTTGTGTTGCTCACAGCGTTGCGTTACTGTCGAGCGCTGAGCAGCGTGTTGCACACCTCCTCACCCCACACTTTCCCGGCTTACTCCTACCTGCTGGGTTTTCCGCTTTCCCTGAGTCCTCCGACTCGATGTCCGCTGACTCCCGCAGGTCTCTCGTGGCTTCTACGGGGTGGCAGGGGGTCAGACGCTCTGTGTGTGTGTATGTATATATATATATATGTATGTATGTGTATATATATATGTATGTATATATATATATATATATATATATATATATATATATATATATATATACAACTCCTTGAACTCCTCGAACCTCCGCTACAAACACACAGCAGCAGCGGCGAACAGAGTAAACGGACCCCAATTGCTGGCAGGAAGATTTTATTTTCTGCTCCTCTGCTTAGTATATATATATATATATATATGTTAGACCTGGCACCTTGGCCTGAGTCTCCCTTCCTCTTTTTGTCGCTGTGCCTCATGTGTTTTTATGGTGTTGGCCACTCAGAGCACTGTGCCACTGCCAACGAGTGCCACAGTGCAAGTGCTCCCTATGTAAGTTGTATATGTTGGTTGGATCCCATGATTGGCTTATTCGGTTTACTATCAGCCCCTAGTAAAGTGCACCCGGAGTGCCAGGGCTTGTAAATACGAATGCTGCTGGTGGGCTTGCAGCACTGGTTGTGCCACCCACAGAGGCGGTCTAGTAAGATGTGTCTAGGGTCTGCCATTGCAGAACCTGCGTGCAGTCGGGTACTGTCGCGCTGACTGCGCAAGTGCCCCCACTTGCCAGTCCCTAAACCTTCCCTTAACTTCATATCAGTCCCCCCTATGGTAGGCCCAAGGGCAGGGTGCGTTGTAAGCATAAGGTAGGACAAGCCCTGATGTGTGTGGCATGTCCTCATAGTGAATTACAGCCATATTCGTTTTTCACTATGTAAGGCTACCCTGTTCTCATAGGCCAGAATGGGCTGTTAAGATTGTTACATCCTATGATCCTAACAGGCCCAGTGAACATGGTAGGAGAGCGAGTTTAGTATGCCTGAACTCAGAATAACAAGGTACACCTTTTCGGAAGGTTTATTTTAATATTCCGCGTTTGCAAATGCCGCTTTTAGAAAGCTGGCCTTTGCTTGCATAAACCATTTCAGCCGCCTCTGCGCGATGTGTATCTGCTGTCTGGCTGCTTGAGTGACAGGACTGGAAGCACCCAGATGGGCAGGGCTAGGTAGGCCAGTAATGAATAGGACGATTGACAGGTAGATGGGTGGGAGGAGTGCACCTGAGCTCTGAATGGAACTGTGCTCTGCCACCTTAATGCCGGCTCCGCCCCCTGTGGAGCGTCTGATGACTCTGCCCTGCACCTTGAATGAAAGAGCCTGCATCGCGTAAACAAAGTGCTCCAGAACTGGAATGAGCTAGGCAAGGCCCCCCCTGGCCTGAGAGAACAAAAGAATTATGGTATAAATGAAGGAGCCCTGCTCCTAAGAAATTAGATCCTGCTACAAGACGAACCTCTGCCTGAGGAGAAGGAACCAAGGAAACTGTAGGAGGAGTACTGTCCCTGACCTGGGGGATTGGCCTGCAGTGGTTGCCCTGCTGCTGAAGGAGAGGAGAAAGACTGCTGAGAAACTTTGCTTCAACTTGTGCTGTTTAAGGTCTCCAAGGGCTTGTGCTGAGCTTGTCCCCTGAACGAAGTCCCAGGACCAGTGGACTTCACACCCTTTGAGAACCGCCGTTCTCCCTGCCAAGCTGACGCCGAGAAGCAGTGTGCGCCATCCAAACTCGGCGCGTACTGTCGCAAGCCTGTGCCCCCTGACCGGCCCGAGCACCGTGACTAAGGCCCCTGAGCCGTAGCTCGCAACGCAAAGGAAGGACTTCGTGACACCTGATTTGCCCCTCTGTGTCGTGCCGCTCTGTGTGCCCCCTACCCGTGCTGAGGGCAGGCTGTGGTTCGTAGAGTGACTGGTACGCGGCTCACCTTCGGATCGTGCTGCCGGCTTCGCAGTGTGCTGAGAACAGAGGCGCTGTCCTCAAAGGTCCGGCTCGAACGCCGCAACTAAGAGCCAGCGCATCGTACGTCTGCACCGTCCCCCTGAGCACCGCGACTGAGGCCCCCTTCGAGCCGTAGCTCGCACCGCGATTGAGAGGACCGTGCGCTGCACGCACGCGCTGAGGATTATTGTGCCGTCCCTGACGAACTTCAACAAAGACTAAGGTACTGTGCCCCCTTCGCACCGCAAGGTGCGCGTGTCACCCAGAAAGTCTGCCAAACGCTCGTGAGCCGCTCACAAGCCGCTAACTGCCTCACGCACCGGCCAACGCACACGAAGCGCACAGAACACCTGAATTGAACTAAAACCAAGAACGCTTTGAACAAACAGTATTGTGGGCCTGTGTTACACGTTATTGGGTCTTGTGATGAAGTCTGCTTATATAAAGAAGTCTATTTTTGATACACCCAGTGTGGAGTCCATTTGTGGGGGTAACATTGAATCGATGTATGTGATCACAACTGCTTAACCATTACGCCTACGATAACGCCTTGTCTGCTCGCGCCAAGCTACCTAGAGGGTGAGCAGGGGTTATTAAAGGAGTGTAACCCCTTACCCTGACTGGAAGAAAGGTTCCCTGCTTGGCATTAGTACCCACTGGTGCCAACTAGAGAATCTGGATTCTAACAATATATATATATATATATATATATATATATATATATATATATATTCACTGAAAAAACCATAGGTTTCACACACGTTATAGTTAGGAATTAGCATTTAAAAAACTTTGCAAATTCACTTAAAAAACCATAGGTTTCACACACGTTATAGTTAGGTGGAAATTTCACTCGTAAAAAACCAATGAAATTCCCCCGTTATAGTTAGTTGAGATAACTATAACTCGCGCGCCCGCAATCCTCTGCTCATGACGTCACATATTACATCACTCATGACATGGTCAGTGGCATCACTCATGACATCACTGATGACATCATCCTTGTGATAGAGTGGCGGTCGCGCGAGTTAAAGTTATCTCAACTAACTATAACGGGGGAATTTCATTGGTTTTTTACGAGTGAAATATCCACCTAACTATAACATGTGTGAAACCTATGGTTTTTTAGGTGAATTTGCAAGGTTTTTTAAATGCTAATTCCTAACTATAACGTGTGTGAAACCTATGGTTTTTTCAGTGAATTTGTACGGTTTTTTAAATGCTAAGTTATGTATGTATTATAATTTTTTTATATAGTTATTTTTCAATAAACTACATATTAAATTTTTTTTTTTAATGGTTTTACACCGTGCGCGCACCTCCGCGATTTAAAAAAAAAAAAAAAAAAAAAAAAGAAAAAAAATTACATGTTTTTTTCTGCCTTCGGGGTCCTTCAGGGACCCACTGACCAAGGCTATGGGGTCAGGAACTCTCTACCCTGCCCCCTTTTCACGTTCGCCACCTTCCTTTTCCACTCTCGCACTGAAAACAAACAAAATGGCGGCCGACACTTCCTGATTTCGACCAATTCGAACGTTGACTGACATGTAACAACCAATCAGAATTACGCTCGCGCACGTAATGGTGCGCGCACGGTGCGCGGCTATAGATATGTATGTGCTTTTAACTGCAATTTTCTCAGGAACTACTGAACAGATTGACTCCTTGTATGCAAAGGGCACATCCCTGACCTGAGGACTACCTCTGCCAAATTTCAAGTAATTCTGTTCAGCCGTTCGGGCTGTACCCTCGACTAAAGGTCCTATGGGAAAATGCATGGGGAAAACGCGTTTTGGGACCCCCTTTTTTCTCAGCCACCGCTTGACGAATCCCCCCGAGACTTTCAGGGTAGGAGCTGAGCGGAGCGCCCCATTAGTTTTGAAAATTTCGCGAAGATTCGTCAACCGGCGCCAAAGTTATTCAAAATTGAATTTTGAGATTTCCTATAGAAACACGGTCCTAACTATAACTATCTACTGGCGACCGCCAGTAGATAATATATGGTGTGTGTGTGTGTGTGTGTGTGTGTGTGTGTGTGTGTGTATATATATGTGTATATATATATATATATATATATATATATACACGTGTGTGTGTGTATATATATGTGTGTGTGTATATATGTGTATATATATGTGTGTATATATATATATATATATATATATATATATATATATATATATATATATATATATATATATATATATATATATATATATATGGGTAGAGAGTAGTAGAGTGTGGCACCAGTCGGTGCAGGCACGAGCAGTGATGTCTCTCTCGCCCCTGTGGGTCGCCATCTGTCCTGTGGCCTCCTGTGGTACCAGTCGGTGCATACACGTGGGTTGGCTTGCTCTCGCCACACACCCACACCGTGTGGCTTTGATTTGCACCCGCTGCTCATTTGTGCATCCACGTGCCCTGTGGTTTAGTCTTGTGGTCGGGAGAGGCCGTCCTTCGCGTTTGTGTCTGCACGTCGTTGTGGGTGGTGGACTCCATGCCGTGCGTGTGTGGTACAGACTCCGGGCTCCCTGACTAACTGGATCCAGACCCCATGCTCCTGATGTTCCACAGAGCAGGCATTGGGAGGGGGAGCTCTGTGTTGTAATGCTGCTCGTGCGAGACCTACCTCTCGAGCGACAACTGCGAAAGTGATTTTTATTTTGAAGGCCTGCATGTGAAGGGATGTGATGTGTGTCTGAAATGCAGTTTTTCTTGTCTTGTATCACTTCAATAAAATAACAACAGCTTTGTGATATCGGTGACTTAAAGCTTCCTATAACCAGATCTGAAAAGCTGGGATGGGGTGGATCTAACTGAAGCATTGCCTTGTCCTCCCCGTGCGCCTCTGAGCTCCGTGCCTGTTGTAAAGACATTTCTTATCTGCTTGTTAACTAAACGAGCAGATAAGAAAAGTCTTCACGGCACACGTAAATCAGGCGATCGTGTCCGGAGGGGACGGACTAAAAAGCCAAAAGGAATCCCCCTGGGCACCTTATTTCCAATGGCGGCGCACCGTTTAACATAAACGGTGACGCAAGCGAATGGGACTAAGGGGAGGGGCTTGAAGCCCTTTTCTAAAACTGACTTGATCACTTTAAGTCTCGAGGCGAGGAGCGCATGCGTGCTTCAACGCCAGCCGAGACCTAAAAAGGGTAATTTTTCATTGTGAAAATGTGGTGTGTTTACGATGTGTTTTGAGCCGTTTCCTGTCGTGGGCACTATGCCTACCCACACAAGTGAGGTACCATTTGTATCGGGAGACTTTGGATAATTCAGATTTGTAAAGCAACTGTTATTACCTATTGACTTTCAATGCATTTCTGCCTTCCAAATGAAAGACCATGTGTAAAAAAGAAGTCATTTTGAAAAATGACTGATAATTCTCATGCTAGTAGAGTGTTCCCAATTTCGGAAATGTGCAAACATCTACTGTTTCTAAACTCTATATTTTGTTCCCATTTCAGAAATACATAGGTGTCTTTCATACCAATTTTTCCATGTATACATTTTCCCAGAGTAATTGCTATATGCCCGCTACATAATAAAAAACCATTGCAAGTCGCTGCTCAGTTTTTGGCTCTGGGTTCGTCGGGTTCTTGGTGAACCTACAAGTCCTATATATCCACACAACCGGTAAGGTCCTGCGGATGTAACGGTATATTGCTTCCAAAGAGCTGTCTTAATTAGAAGAAGTTACAGGTGAAAACGTTAACACAAAAAGCTGTTTTTTTCAACTGATTTTCAATTTTCCCTATATTTAACTGTTAGTTTCTATAAAGAAACCTTGAAGGATCTACACAAATGACCCCTTGCTGAATTCAGAATTTTGTCTACTTTTGAAAAATGTATAGCTTTCCAGGATCCATTAATGCTTTCATACCCATTTCTACCAATAACTGGAAGGAGGTTTAAAGCGCAAAAAATAGGCTATGTCCCAGAAAAATGCCCAAACTGTGTAAAATCTTTTGGTTTTCTGACAAAAGTCTGCCATTCCCTAAAAGCTGGGGAAATGGTGATTTCAGCCCCACAAACCCTTTTTTGATACCATTTGCAGGGGAAAACCATGACACTTTGAATTGCAGCACTTTTTTCCCATTTAAAAAAAAAAAAAAAAAAATGTTCTGTATTTTGGCTAATTTCTGGGACCCCTCCTGAGGAATCCACAAACCCTGGGTACCTTTAGAATCCCCATGATGTTGGAAGAAAAGGACGCAAATTTGGTGTGGATACCTTATGGGGGTTAAAAGGTTACAGTGGCCTAAGCGTGAACTACCCTAAATAGTCAAAAAAAGGCTTAGCACAGGAGGGGAAAAGGCCTCGCAGCGAAGGGGTTAAAGACATGGGACCACTGTGACTTCCTTTTTATGTGTGCGTTTATGTGGATCTGGATGGTAAATGGAGACGCACAAGGTGGGTCCATCACCCAGTTATTTTTTGATCAGATGGATTAATTTGATAAGTAAGACCCCCGGAGAGGTTGGAAATTATGTTTGTGCCATACATGTGTATATTTCTTGCAGATTTTAGCTAGATGCTATTGATTATTATGAAATCTGTTTATTGGCATTTTGTTAATATAGACATAGCACATAGTACATATGAATTACCTTACAGGCAATGAGTCAGCAAATCTGATGATACATCCCCAGTCATGAGCATGGTAATCAACAGGATCAAGCGCCGCACCCGTGTGCTAGGAAAGATTAATCTTATGGGTCTTTAAACCAACACCATTATCTAAACAGTTCCATTAAACAATAAGAAGAAAGAGGCAAAACAACAAAGGCCCCAGCATAACAGCAGCAGCAGGTTCGGTCTTTTACGATAAGATCCCCAAGACTCCTCCCCCGACCCGACCCCCCCCCCCCCCCCACCCCCCACTAGTTCCCCACCCCCTGGTACAAACAGTTCCATTAATGGCAATTTTCAGTTTCCCAACACCCCCCCCGATTCAGCGAGGACCTCCGCGACATTCCCCATGCTTGACCCCCGGACCTCACCTCCGCTCCCCCCCTCCTCAGTGAGTGCCTCCTCAACGCGTGTCCCACAGAGCCCCAGGGCGTCCCCATCTAGCTGCATCAGGATCTGCAAATGTGTGCCCCACTGGTTCGCTATAGGGGTGCGCCGGAGGCCCAGCGTTTCCTCTCGCAAAAGGGCCGTACCCTCCGCCCCGCCCACTCCAGCAGGGAACTTCGCCATGCTTGCGCTCGGGAGGGCTCAGCTGCCTTCCAGCGCTTGGTGAGCAACCGCTTCGCCACCACCAAAACCCAGGTCGAAAAAACGAGGCCACCTTCATGGGGGGGGGGCGGGGGGGGGTTCTACGAAACAGGTGCAGCAAGCAAGTCGGCCACTCCCGCGGCGCCAGTTGGCCGGTGCATTTACTTAATGCTCCATGCACCGTTCGCCAATACGAGTCCAGCGCCGGACAGCTCCACAACATGTGCACCAACCCAGCATCCAGAGCCTTGCAGCGTGGGCAGCTTGCATCCGCACGATGGAAATATCGATTGATAGAGTCGGAAGTGAGATATGCTCTGTGTAGTATAAAATATTGAATTTGGCGAAACCGCATGTTTCTGGGAACCCGCGTCGGCCCCCTTAGCGCATTACTCCATTCTTTGTCAGCCATGGGGCGATCCAAGTCTGCTTCCCATTTACGGCGCAATGGAGACAAGTCGGTCGCAACCTGTGTACGCAGGGAGGCTGCGAACCAACGTATCATATGGCTCCCCCGTCCCATGACATGTAGGTATTGCATCATGAGGTGCTGCGCCGGTTCCTCCTGAAGAGCTCCCCACCGGCTCGCCAATGTCGTTATTAGTGAGCGGTGACAGAGAAATTGGCCGACTGGTAACCCCGTCTCCTCCGCCAATTGGGCAAATGGGATAAGCGCACCATCACGGTCGAGGTCCCCCAATGTGCAAATATCCACCGCGTGCCATTCTGCAAGTTCCGCCGAGCGTAGTATCCTCCGCCCACTAGGGGAACCCTCAATCGGCATGGCGGGGGCGTAAGGGACACTCAACCTAGTCAAGTAAAAGGCGCGCCGATAACATTTGTAGGCCACTGCCACAAGGAGGGGTCCCGGCTTAACCACTCTGGCAGTCGGGTGGAACGACGCAATGATATCCGCCAGAGGGAGAGGTGGCTCCGCGGACGCCGTATCGTCTCTCTCTCTCTCTATCGGCCAACCACCTGGCCACCCATTGTAGCTGTGCTGCTAGGTAATAGTGCGCACGGCATCGCAAGGCCCCGTAGGAAGGTATAACTTGGATAGTGCCACTGTGTGGCGCGCAGTACCCCACACAAAGTCCCGGAGTGAGCACTCCAGGGTGGCAAAGAAGGATGCCGGGATGTAGACTGGCAGGTTAGCAAAATAGTAGAGGAGCCTGAGCAGAGCCACCATTTTGACTAAGACAATGCGCCCTGTGACCGCAAGAGGGAGGGTACCCCAAAAACGCATCTGGGCTCTGACCGCCGTTACCGCCCTGCCCAGATTGCCCTCCACCAGGTCAACTGGTTGCCTATACACTTGGATGCCCAGGTAACGGAAGGTGTCCGGTTGCCACTTGACAGGCACACCCCCCAGGTGATACTGGGGATCCAGAGCATCAGCGCGGAACAGATAGAGGCACGATTTGGCCGCGTTCACACGTAGACCGGAGAGCGCAGCAAATTCCGTTAGGACTCGCTCCAGGTCCCCGGAGATGTGCGCCACATCTTTAATGAAGACCAGGAGGTCATCCTCATATAAGGAGACCTGGTGCGTTGCGTCGCCCATGGGGATGCCGTTTGTCAAAACCCTCCTTAGGGTGGCCGCTAAAGGATCTATGGCAAGCGCAAAAAGGAGAGGCGAAAGAGGGCACCCTTGCCTGGTACCACGGCCAATTGGAATGGCACCGGAAATGTATGGGCCGGTTCTCACCCGAACCACAGGGTTCTTATAGAGAAGCGCCGCCATTTGGAGGAACCCGAGGCCTAGTCCATAGTGCGACAACGCCGCCACCAGATACCCCTATTCAAGGCAGTTGAAGGCCTTTTCGAGGTCCAATACTAAATAGCCTGCCCGTGGCCAATGCTGTGCGGCAACGCGGAAGAACCGACGGAGGTTAAGTGAGGTGCTGCGCTTCAGTACAAACCCATTTTGGTCCTTGTGCACCAGCACAGGTAGAGTTGGGGCTAGCCGCTCCGCTAGGACTTTGGCCAGAATTTTATAATCTGTGTTACGGATGGCGAGGGGGCGATAGGACCCCAGGCTGGTAGGGTCTCGTCCTGGCTTGGGTAAAGAAATCAGGTAGGCCTCCCTCATGGAGGCAGGCAGGGTGGCCTCCTCAAGGGCTGTGAGATATAACGCGTGCAGTCTAGGCACCAGGGACTCTCGATATGCTTTATAATACTCCACCGGGAGACAATCCGGTCCAGGCGCCTTGCCAGAAGCCAGTGAGGCCACCGCTTCCCCCTATCTCCTCCAGCGTGAGGGGACCTTCTAATGTTTCCTGGTGGGCACCCGGAATCGTGGGCAGGCAGGCGGCTTCTAGAAACTGATCCAGATCCTGTGCCCGTCTGCGCCCCGTTGAAGTGTATAAGGCCGTGTAATGCGCTGTCAGTATCTGATGGATCTCCCGCTGCGTATGCACGGACCCGAGCCGAATGCGCGGCGTAGTTGTGGCACCGCAGTCGCTCCAGCAGCTCGGCGTGCCGCGCCCGGAGCTGCGCCAGCCGGGCCGAGTCCCGACCTCCTCCCTCACCATGGCGTTCACACGACAATTGACGCGATTCCAAAGCAGTAAGCAGCAACGTGAGTAGCTTACGAATATTCCCTGTCGCCCCCAGGCAATGTCCCCGCATGGTGGATTTGTGTGCGTCCCATTCCGTCAGCACACTCCCGGCCGTACCCTCGTTTAGATCAAAGAACTGCTCGACCGCTGTGCCGAGCGAGGCGCGAAACTCCGCGTCCTCAAGAGCAGCCGGCTGCAGTCGCCACGTGGGAACGGGGGGCCTCCCCAAGTCCCAGCAGAGGCACAGCCGAAGAGGGTTGTGGTCCGAGTGGGTCCAGCCCAGGTATTCCGCCTGAGCTATCAGCGGGGCCAGCGAGGAAGAGCCCACCACCCTGTCAAGGCGGACGTGAAGGTCATGTAGCGCCGAATAATATGAATAAAGTCGGTCAGCGGGGTGTAAGGTACGCCACACATCATGCAAGGCCCATCGCGACAACCAGTCAGTGAGGCTCCTCGCGTTCGAGACTGCCTGTGTGCTACGGAGCGGCAGGAAGGACCTGTCAAGGCGCGTGTCTAGCACTGCGTTAAAGTCCCCACCCAGTAACCAGGGAAGACCCACATACGGGGTTAAGGCCACCGAAAGTTGATCCAGAAACGACGGCTGGTCGACGTTCGGGGCATAGATGGATCCCAGAAGCATAGAGTGTCCGTTGAGCCTCCCCCGAACCAGTGTGTATCGCCCAGCAGGATCGATCACTACTTCGGAGCATGTAAAGGGTGTACCTGCCCGTACCCAAATCAATGTACCCCGGGCATGTGCAGAGTATGTGGTCCCAAAAAGTTGCCCCCTCCACCGAGCGCGCAATTTATCCAATTCTGGCCGTGTCATGTGTGTCTCCTGGAGAAGGGCTACGGCCACCCTATGCCGTTGTAAGTAGGCAAAAACAGAGTATCAGCGGGCCGGCGTGTGCATGCCTCTAATGTTCCGTGTGACTATCGCAGTGTCAGCCATCAGTGTGGAGTGAGGACAACATGGGGCCCACGGCCAGGAGCGGGCCAGCCAGGGGGAGAAAGGGGACCAAAATCACAACTGCCCTGACTGCCTGCTGCAAAAACATGGTGAACAAAAGAGCTACAGAACACTGCTGAGTGCAGGTAAGCAAAGTTAAGAATAAAATGAACAAAAAGAACTCCATAACTGCAAGGGCAAACCCCAGAACAGGCATTTGTCCAAACGTGTAAACTCAATCGCCTGTGAACTACCAGGCCTGATATGTGCTAGTGGGTGCCAAAGGGCAATACTGTTGGTCCCGGTTTTCAAGAGCCCAGTGTTACCCCCGTCTAGGCCTCGTGTGCCCTCCAGCTGTGTCAATCACTCCCCAGAGGAGCGTATGTGTGCATCGCCGCACCCCCGCGACTGAATCATGTGTGATCCTTACGCCCCACCCCATGAGTAAGGAGTCCCCCACCGTCCCTCCAGCCCCCGGGTCAGCAGCGGCGCCCCAGCCAGCCCATTCGTGTTAGCACAAAGAGCCGCATTGACGCAAATAAGGGGGCAGCAAGGTCAGTGACCCCCCCCCCCTCCCCCCAAGAGTAGTCAGCAACACTCAATCCACCGCCTCATGTCACCTGTACTTATCACTGTGCAATCAAACTAGCGTTCACCCCATAAGGCCGGCCGTCTGAGGCGTCACCACTGGTAACATATGGCCCTCCGAAAGCATGATGGACGGAGAGGATGACCGGTCAGTCTCAGTGTCACTATGTTCGCGAACTACCACATCCCCTTGACTGCTCACAAATCCCAGGGTGGCCACCGCCTCAAGAGCTTCCAGACGTTCCATTCGCATCTTCTCCGGGCTTGGGGCTGCGGGAGGACTCGGTCCCGTTCCACCGCGTCGGTCCCTCTGCCTCCGTCGTCTGTCGCTTCTCCCGTCGCCGCCCGGGTCCGAGGGCTTTGGGCCACTATGCTGACCAGTTTCCTCCAGCCAGTCCCAGACATCAGACGGGGTGGCGAAAAATCGTGTCCCGTCCTTCGTGACCACCCTGAGGCGCATGGGGAACAACAGTGAATATGGGATCTGCAATTCACGGAGCCGTCACTTCACCTCCAGATAGTTACTTCTCCGCTTCTGAACTGTCGCAGTATAGTCTGGACCAAAACACAATAAGGAGCTATAGGGGCAGAGAACATGTCGTCCCCCACTCTAAAGACTTGTATACAATAAATGACCTGTTCACACTGTGAAAACACAGCTCATACACCTATTAAAGTTGTCATATATTTTTTAGACAATCTATTAAGCAAGTGGTTACACCATCTATACTGCTATAGGTATGAATCACCAATAAAGGAAAGAGAAAGACAGAAAAACTATCTCTGTAAACAATAACCTGTGTCTCTAACACCCTGATGTGGTGAAAAAATTGTGAGAGTGGAATGATGGTGCCTCACGGTAGCAACACCAGGGAGGATAAAGCAGGAAGGTACTCTCCTGCTACCGTGTCACTATATACAAACTTGAGCTAGATCACACTGGCTTTCGATTTTTATTCTGTGCTGTGTGTCTGCTCATATTAAAATGCCAAATATGAGCAGACACACAGCACAGAATAAAAATCGATTGTATATAGTGACACGGGGAGCGATTTCTTGATCCCCAGGTCCCTACTGTGGGGTCGCATTTGATGCACGAATTATTGCACAGCTATTCCTTATCATACACCCTAGCACTTTGTCTTTTGGGTCTCAACCCACCTATATTCTTTTGCACACTTCTTTCCTTGGAGTGGTGGTAGCTGATGATGAGATCTTGAGGTAGCAGGCGAGTACCTTCCTGCTTTATCCTCCCTGGTGTTGCTACCGTGAGGCACCATCATTCCACTCTCACAATTTTTTCACCACATCAGGGTGTTAAAGACACAGGTTATTGGTTACAGAGATAGTTTTTAATTCGTATGAAATCTGTCTTTCTCTTTCCTTTATTGGTGATTCATACCTATAGCAGTATAGATGGTGTAACCACTTGCTTAATAGATTGTCTAAAAAATATATGACAACTTTAATAGGTGTATGAGCTTTGTTTTCACCGTGTGAACAGGTCATTTATCGCAGTATAGTCTGGAAACAGCATCACTGTACCACCCCGTACCGTCGGGGCACCCATTTTCCTCGTTTCACGGAGTATCACGTCCCTGTCACGATAGTTGAGGAGTCGAAACCGGAAGAGACGTGGCCGTGCCCCAGGGACAGGTCTCCGCATCGGCACTCTATGTGCCCGCTCCACCACAAACTGCGGGGAGAGCACCCCCGGGGGGAGTATGTGCCGTAACCATCCTTCAATGAACTGCTCCGGTTGTCGTCCCTCCTCGCCTTCCAATAGACCCACTACGCGTATGTTCTGGCGCCGAGAGCGGCCCTCTGCATCCTCTGCACGGTCTTCCAGAGTATTAACTCGGTCTATCAGGTCCTGTAAAGTTGCAGAGTGGCTGCGCACTATCGGCTGAACATCCTGTAGCGCCTGACATTGACTGGCAACGGTGTCCGCCAGTTTACGATGGTCAGCGTGGAGTAAAGTGAAATCAACCATGACTTTGTCGATCCGGGATTCCAATAAGGCTCTGGTTTGTTCTAGTGTGTTGCCCAGTTGGTCTACTGCCGCCAGCATGGCATCCATCTTGGCTTCCAAAGTCGACGCCGGCGGCGCCGCAGGCCCAGCAGAGCGTCCCGACGCCGGCTCTCATTTTGCTTGTTCCGCAGCCGCCCCATGGCCAGTTGTTGAGCTGACGGCATTCGGAAGGTCCAGTGGCGTGTTGTGATCAGTTGGAACCCTGGGCACCACTAGACGCTGGCAGCAAGGAGCCAAGTCCCGTCACCACGAGTGGGGGCCCCCCCCCCGCAGTCAGGCAATCGCCGAGGAGTGGGGTGCAAGGCAGCCTCACCGCCGCGGAAAGTTTGTCGCGTCCTGTGGTTCAACTGGCGGCCGGTTCTGGGATCATGCCCGAACACCAATCCTCATGCCGCCGAGTCCATGATGGCCAGGCCACAACAGCGTGCCCAGCAGTGGGCAAGTGACCAGCTTCCTCAGCTCCACATGCTGGGACGCTCCGTCCGGTTATTCCCACTACGCCGCACTCAGGGCCACATCACGCTCCCCGGGGTCACCCCCACCGTCTCAGTAGTCCCCCTCACTCCCAAGGGCAGCAGCCAGGTGCTCACCGGGTCCTCTCTCAGAAAAGCACAGCCAGAATGGGGGCTCCCGCCAGCTCACTCACCGGGCGCTGCAAGGTCTCCCGTCTGTCGCCATCATCCCCGCCTGCAATGGTCGCCGCCACCATCTGCCACAGTAGGCGCCCCCAGCCGCAGCGCTCCCGGACAGGCAGGGCCACTGTGCATCCCGTCTCCAGCCCCTCCGGGTCCCGCCGTCATGTGGGAGCGTGGGAGCTTTCCCGTGAGCCGCCAGCCAGCCGTTGAACACCAGTGCGTTGCGCGGCCCAGCCCCCTCGTGGCAGGCCGCGGTGTAAAGTGGTTGTCGCGGCCGGGCGCCGCCTCCAGCGTGTCCCGCACCTCCTGCCGGGCAAGTCGTCAGGGCAGCGGCGTGCAGCTGGGGGCCGACTCTGCTCTCAAATTGGGCCCCACAGGGCCGCCGGGGTCTCACAGTGGGAAGCAGGCAGCATCGGCAGTCCCGGGGCACATCCCGGTCAGGAGAAACGACGGAGAACGGCTCTACAACGCGGGAGCCTCACATAGACTCAGCCATCTTGGCCGCGCGCCCTCTAGCGCCCCTTAGCTAGATGCTATTGATTACCAAGATTGAAACAAAGCACTGCAAACTCTTAAAGCACCGAGTAGAAACCACAAAGACTTGCATTTAGGAAGTACTGTTGTCTAAGTAACATCTCCACAGTGACGTTTATCAGAATAGTATTAAAGGCATTTCACAATAGTAAACTGATGCATCGGTCATCAGTTCTCGTTTATGTACAGTGGCCTAAATTTTTCTGACAGTTCATAAAACCTGAACCAAGTCCTAAAAATATTTTAAAACGTTTGTCTACTAGGTCACTCAAATAATATTTTGCATTGGGCTCCAGCACAACGTATTCTGCAGTTTATTCTCATTCGTGTTCTGTGCTCATCATTTTTCCAGGGGTTACCTTCTGAGGGCAAATTACCATGTTGGATCCCAGCAAAATAAACAATCTTGATGTTTACACAGTGTAGTTTCCCACCCGGTCTCTTGACATGAACCTCTCTTACACATTCCTTTCTACCAACTCTATTATCTCCCTCAATTAACTCTCTAACAGATCCTTTGCTGATCAGCCAAGATCATTTTAATCGACTTTGTTACAAAGACATGGGGTGAGTGAGAAGTCTTTCTAATTTGTTAGCTTGCGATGTCCTGGATAATAAGTGGAAACATGTTAAGACCCACACAGATGGTTCACAGCCCCAATAGTTAGTATTTGATCAGATGGGTTCATCTATTAATAAAGGGTGGAAGCTTTGTTTGCTTCTATAGGTGTATTTTTCGTAATGACTAAACCCTATGGAGACCAGTCCAAGACTGCAACAGAGCACTGGAAACACTTGAAGTGCTGAATAGAAATCACATAGATTTATATGTTGGAAGTGCTGTTGCCCAAGTATTGGGTCCACCGTGATGTTTACCATGAAAGCGTTAAAAGCATTTCACAAGACTAATACCAAATCTTTATCTATTCCCAACTTCAGATCGACTCGTTGATAAATTAAATTTTAATGTACGGTAGCCTACTTTTTTTTGCTGATTCATAAAACCTTCGCTCTGTCTTTAAAGATTTTCCAAAAGATTACCTTCTCTGAGTTCCTTCAAATGATAATATTTAACATTGGATTTCCTGACCACATTCTGTGTGTTCCTCTCTTTAAAATAAATTCTGTTGTTCATTCTCATCTTCGGAGATTTACATTCGCCGGTTTTCCAGAGGTTACAAGGGTAAACTCCATGTCCGATACTGTGTGGCTTCTTTGTGCCATCTTTTCAAAGTGAGAAAGTATTTTAAAATCCCATCTCTATTGACAAGAAGTCTAGTTGCTATGGCTGTTTGGATAGCATGTAATTTCGCAGATGACAGCTACTGTAGTGTTAACATACAGTGTTCTATAGAATTCCTAAATAAATAGTGTCCCATTACTAATATTGCCAGAAAGTATGGAGCCTTGTCCATGTTGCATCTGGGCATATTGCCACATGCCTCAAAAGATTTCCTCTGGTATGTGAATGTAAATAATCATGTTGTGTGGAATTAAAATGACAGACCTTTCCCAACATGTATGACAGACTTACAGAAGTGCATCATATGTTATGTTTCAGTTGTTGCACATCCCGAGATTTTTAAATATTTATGGCTTATTGGGAATGTATGTGGGGGGGCCTGCTAACATGGTGTCTTAAATCCTATGCTGCAGTATTCTCGATCTCTCTCTCTCTCTCTCTCTCCCTCTCTCTCTCTCTCCCTCTCTCTCCCCCTAACTGCCCTCTTTTTGAGTGTGAAAATGTAATGTTCATTGCTGCTCTGTGTCCTGGAACCTTAAGTGTTGCTGCCATCTGAAGAAGTCACCTGGCTGCGGCTTTGCTGCGCGTCATCCTTGCTTATTAATTACAATCAGTTCAATAATTCTTAATATCAAAATCAGAAAATTGCTTGTTTCCAGCTCAGCTGCGCTTAATTATTTCAGTTTTTCTGTGATAATACAGCTTGACTGTAGATCGGAATCCTTAATTTCCAATTTATTAAGCTGGGAGGCTTTCATGAGCTCTGCGTACACATTTAATGGCGAAGCCATCAACAGGGTGTGAATGAGGCCAAAGATGCCAATAACGACGTTGAAAACTGAAAATGTGCAAAAATAAGATTGGGAATTAGGAAAACCTTTGCAGCGATAATCCCAGGATCAGCGGATGAGGCGAGCGAGTATCACTAGATCAAGCATGGGACCCCACAGACCTGTAGTGCAGAGAGGATTGGGAACTGAAGCGGCTGGTCCTTCTCTGAAGGTAATTTCTATGTAACCAGACTTGGCTACCCTCCAGAATGCCGCCGCAGAATCCCTCCTTAGCACAGTCTGTGGAGGGATTATGCAGATGAAGTCTAGGAGGCCAGGGTTGACCATAGACAACTCAGCCAAGAGCCAGCTCGCTTGGCTGGCCATCAGCTGCTTTCCCACCTCTCCTAGAAGGCTGCTCGGCTTCAGTACTCTCCTGCAGTAAGACTAGCCCATCTTTCAGCCCCCTTCTTCCGAGTCTCTTACTCCATTTACATTATCTTGCCATTCCATAATTCTTGCTGCCCACCCATGCCTGTGTACCCAGCTGCAGATCACAGGTACCCTACCATAGGGGCAAGGTTATGTCAGACCCCGTTCCCACAACTGGACGTACAGGGGTAGGCTTCCCTCTTTCATATACGTTGATTCCACATTCTGTGTGACTGACATGTACAGGGTTCGCTTTATTAACTGTGAGGTGGTGAAGAGTTAATAGGGTCAATGTTACCAATCTTTAATAAAGCGCCGAGAGCTGGGGCCTGGTATATCACCAGGTGGCCGTGTGAGAAAATGTCTCAAGTAACACCTTCTGCTTGCCAAAAATGCGAGGGCATTTTTATCATGAGCAGTCTCGACACAACGCTTGAAACACTTTATTATCTAAGGCTAATGTACTCACTATTATAACTGAACATGATGAAAGGCTGGGAAAGGGGGAGGGACATCAGTTCAGGATGTTAACCTATGACGTATACATTGCACGCGGTTCACTGCAGAAGATGCATGAAGCCACTAAGCTATCCTAATGTATGATGCCAGAGCACAGACGTGGTTAAATTCATGCGGACAGTATTTCTTTATCCAAATATTCATAGCGCAATCTATCTCTTTCCAGGGGAAAGAGAGGCACCCCATTTATACTAAGATGCTTCAAGGACAAGGGACACTTCCTCTCTGCCTCAATATTTAAATTTAGCAACTCGGGACTTCCGATTTTTATCTGACCACAGCAGCATTATATGACTGAACAAATCACCTGACCTCCCTGCGGCTGAAATGGTAGATATGTTAAAAGTTACAATTCGTTCCTACTGAGCCCTACATCCGATGTGATAAAACCCTTCTGCTCTCGGTTCTGACCTTCTTTAATAGTCTCTGGTGCACGTTTTTAGGTCGAGCCTAGCGCAACGTGCTTGCGCTGCTCTAGGAGATGACCTTTAGAAATCGGTCAGCTCTTTTCAAGCACTCGTGCTTGTGGTGGCATCCACCTTGTGGGAGCGAGCAGCGGCTATCTGTTTGTAATTAGCGTGGCTGCGCAGTCGCGCTTGTTTACATTTGCCTAAGATTTTCCTGCATCTTAAATTACAGGCTCCTGCGAGCAGCGGCGCGCAGGGACCATCTGTTTGTAATTAGCGTTGCCGCGCTTGTTTTCTTGTTCTGCATGCGCACGTGGAACCTACAGCACACCATAACAAAAAGCTTGCATTTTTTGGGGGGACTGATCAAAAGCACGCACCACTGGAAACGTATGATGCACAGACACCGACATGGAGTCATTACAGATTTCCCCACTGCAGCTAATGCACGTACTTCATATGGCCATGTCGGGTGACAGTCGTGATTGGTCGGCCATTGTCGCAATGTGGGTATCCCTGGTTTCCTAAAAGCCGAACCGTGCTTCTGGTTACTGCTGCTTCCTCCTCGTTGAAACAAAACACAGACCCGGCGCAGAAACAGCTGTGCCATTCAGTCCGCCTCAAGTACGAGAAGCAGAGATGATTGTGAGCACTGTTTATCCGTGCAGTGTTATTATTAATGACTCACTTGGAGCGGCAGACTTGATTTGACAAAATCCCTCACAATAAGGTTTCGATAGTGTTTACAGTTTCCCCCCTGCATGAAACTTGCCAGATTCTACGCTTAAGGCTAAGGTGAGCTGGTATCTCGTATATAAAACCAATAGACGTATTTATAGCTAATGTGACAGAGTGCAGAGATCTCCTGCGTCAGCTTCTTGCTGGGCTCACTTCGGGGCTTCCTGGCTGCAGACGGTGAGGTAGGAGTGACTGGAGAGGGACGTAGAGGCAGGTGGTTCGTTCAACAGGAAACGGTTGGCCATAGTGGCGGGCGACACAGCACACGTCTGCCGCCAAACGCACTAATTTGAACCAGCCCCAGCTGCCTCCAAAACAGACTTAAGAGTGTGTTGTACAATGACTACACAGAAATTCTGAGCATAACTTTTTTTTTTTTCAGGTAACATCTGGTTTAATTTCGGGTTTTTATCTCTGTTTTTTTTGTGTGTGAAGTATATTCGGTCTTTTAGTTTTTACAGAGTAATCTGAATTTGTTTGATTTTGGTTCTTTTACTTATTGATTTTTTTTATTTTTATTTAATCGTATTAGTTTTTGATTAGAAAATATGCAAAGCTTATAGTTTCCTCCACTGCCTTATTTGCTTCATTTCTTTGTCACGTATTTGTGAGGCAATTTCCGGTTCAGGGAAGTGTAGTCACAACATCAGAGCGCAAACTCGCGTTAATGCGAGACCTATTGCATTGCAAATGCTTGTTTTTGTATGTGCTGGGAACGGGTGGTTCAGTCAAGAAACCAAAACACCAGCGAAACAAGCCATTGCATGTTAAATGGATTGTATGATAGATAAAAAGATCTAGTTACATGCTATAAATTACTCCTTAATACATTTTTAGATACACAGAACCTGTTTAGGGTTTCTTTTTTAGGTGCTTTTTCTGGCTGCTCTGCAGAAACGGCTCTTCTGGACTGGGATGCTCCTTGGTATCGCAAGTTGCTGTGGTGTTGAGTTTTTGACTTTTGTGGGATTCGTCATGGTAGCTCCTCTGATTATATTGCTGCAGTGACCACACTTTAGACACTGAGTGGGCCCCTTGTGTGTCTTGTTGATGGATTCGGTGCAATTCCAAAAATGTTGTGTTCATGCTTAAATGCCCATGTGGCCTTGTGTACGTGGGAGAAACTGAGCGCAAAATAAAAATTAGATTAACCGAACACAAGAGCATCATACGTAATCATTATCAAAAATCACTTGTTGCTGTACATTTTACAAAACAGAAACATAATGTTAATCAACTGAGATTTCGAGTTTTGGAAACTGTCAGTGAAGGAAGGGAGAGACAACAGAAAATGGCTATTACAATGCGAACTGTTTTGGATAAACAAATTGGATGTGTGTAATCCTAAAGGCCTTTATGAACGACTGGACTTCAGTTGTTATTTGTAATTGGACACTGTGCTTTGCTAATGTAACCTGTTGAAATGTTTTCTAATTTCTTCTTTCCTCTTTATTTTCCAAACTGTGTTATTGATGCGTGGCCATTTCTATATACTTCTGTTCATCCATTTTTATTATGGATGATTGTTCTTTTTCTCTTTTGCACTTTGCAGAATGCGCTGTAACATTCTTTTGACCTATCTGATGATATGCTTTATATCCAAGTGTTACACTGTAAAATGGCAATACCTTTTACGCTGATTAGGTTGTCATATTCACACATGCGATCTTTCTTCACTTTCTTTGTTTCACCCTTCTTCTATTTCTACGTCTAAGTATCACGCTTAGTATCATTTTGCTGAATCTTCACACATGGACACACGGACCCTAATTATGCTGCAGAGTATGTTTTTCTGGTTTTCACGGGGCTATAGTGTATGCCGGGTTCTAATACGGGTTTCACGACTCGAACACACCCCTTTCGATTTCAGTTTTTTCTTAAACACTATCACTCACGATGTACAAGGGAACTTGTAGATTCCTCAAACTTTATTGACACCGGTACGCAAACACAGGTGCTCAGAGCACCACGCATGCTGAATTTCCAAACTGGGTTAGATGACCCATTTGGCTTAAAGCCCTGTTCGCGTGCACAGCTAACAATACGGAGGTTTGTTAATCTACATAGATTTTTGAACGGTGTCAGTTTATGATAGTAATGCATGCTGAGCTTTCTGTCACACCAGTGCACTCGCGGTACTCTTTCTGCACCACTTGGACTTTTCCGGTTTTCAGCTGCGCTTCACAATTGTGTTCCATGATCTTAGATTTCACATGAGTACCCATTGTGCATTTGTTTGAACATTTTGATAACCTTTTTGTGCACTTTTTCAAACTTATCCTATATTATTTCACACATTCATAACCCTCATCGATGCTTCGGATGTCCTTTTCACGTTTTCGTCTTTTCACATATTCTAATGTATCTACAATGTTGTGATGTTCGCATTTCTTGCATCATTGATTATTGGTACTTTTGCTAACGTTCAGAAATTTTTGCCCTGATGAAGGGCGCTGTCCCGAAATGCATTGGGATCTATCAATTGAAGTCAACGAATCGTGACTCTTGTTTACACGTGTGATTTTACAACACGAGAAAAATGATCCAAAATAAATGAATTGAGAGAATTAACCATTGTTTACTTTGTTTTAAACGCGATGACAGAGAAATAATTCTTAGAAGAATTTGACCTAAAGGAGTGCCTAGTGGGGACATGGATCCCTTGAAGTCAACCCTATTTTCACATATTGTGTCCCTCACGCCCTGGATCAGAGGATGGAACCCACATTCGCACCCTACTACAAGTACTATCGACATACCACAGTCGATTCACACTTTTACTCAGAGTGCCACAAACCATCCAAGTTTACATAGTGTTCATGATCTAAAACATCAGAGGGTAGCCGCGGGTGTAAGAAAGTGGGTTTCTGTTGCAGTATCCCCCCCCCCCCTTTTTGCCTAATAGCTGATGCACTTTTCCTTGTTGCGCCCTGGGCTCCTGCCAATCAGGTGCCCAGGGCCTGTGTTCCTTCCCTAAAAAAACTGCCTAACAGCCAAAACCCAAATTGGCAAACCCTGGCCACATATCCACCCCTGGTAAATGGTACTCAGGGCCCTGTGACCAGGGAAGGCCTCTAAGGGCTGCAGCACTCATTGTGCCACACTTAGAGGCCCTGTACCCTAACACACACACACTGCTCTTGCAGGCTGAGTGTCTGGGTACATGACAAAACAAAGTCAACATGGTACACATTCATGTGTGCCATGCCCACCACCTACACTGCCCTGGCATACATCAGCCACCCCTCTAGCTGGGTACCCTATGCCAGTGGTGTGGGCACAGGAGCATGAGCCCTGTGCCCCTACAGTACCCAGGTCCATTCATGGGCACTAAGTGAAGTGCTGCCATTTAAGAGTACATGGTGCTGAGAGCTCATCAAACACGAACTCCACAGCACCATAATGGCAACACTAAAGGGTGAGAAGTTTGATATCAAACTTCTCAGCACATTAAACCCGCACTGATGCCAGTGTGGGATTTAATGTACCAAGAACCCCAGAGGGCATCTTAGAGATGCCCCCTGAAACCTAACCTACAATCCACATCTGGTCTGGGAGGCTGCCTAGGCTGCCACACAGAAGACATGTTGCTGGACCCCTGGGTAGGAGAGCCTCTGCTCTCCTGAGCCTGCAACAATGCACATCCTGGGCGAGGTGCTAAATCTCCTCCCCCAGGATGGGCAGGGAAAAGCTTCAAAGGCATGCCGCCTCTGTGAGCTTCCCCAGGCGACTGCAACCCCCCACTCTGGCTGGAAGCTTGGCCGGAAACCCCAAATAAGGACAGGGGATGTGCCAGCCTGCCAACCCCACCTCTCAGGTGGGGAGGCGAGGTGAAGCACATCTCCGGGCTCTCGCCATCTTGAAGATGGGAAGCCCTGCCCAATCAGGACTAGGCTACTGCCCCCTCCCACCGGAGAGGGGCAGGATAGGGGGTGTACCCACCCCAGTACAGGGACCCATTGGTCCCTGCCATTCACCTACCTGTAACGCCCCTAAATCTAGTATTTAGGGGCACCCTGAACCTTCCTTTTCCAGATTCCGAAATACAAAGAAGAACAAGAAGAAAGAAGACCTGCAACTGCTAAGAAGAAGACACCAACTGCTTTGGCCCCAGCCCTACTGGCCTGTCGACCCTCGAACCTGCTCCAACCCGGCATCTCTTGTGGCCAGCAACCTCACAAACCCCGGAGGTCCTGGCTACCTTTTGGCTCTAAGCACCCGGGGCTTCCATGAGTAGAGGCTCTACTCAAAATCTACTTCTAATCCCTGGCAGCAGCCCGGAACCGCGAACCCTTCACACTCTGCACCCCCCAAGCCTGGCCTGTGCTGGAGTGAACAAAGACCACGAGGACAACCCCACGGCGACTGTGACCCCGAGTCCGGCACCCAAGGACCTCCCTCGACACTCCTGAAGAAGCCTGCAGCCTCAGAACCAGGTGCCCCCCCAACCGCGATCAACAGAGGGTAAGATTTCCCGACACCAAAAGGCACCCCTGCGCCCCGCAGCCCCCTGTGCCCAATCCCGGGGTACCTACCTATTCTCCAACTACCCAACTTACCTCTCGAAGTGGTGGTGGCACCTGAAGAATCTTTGTCCCCGAGCTTGCAGTCTTTTTCTAAACCGGAGATTTCCCATTAAAATCAATTGAGCGCCCGAAGGCTCAAAAGCACCCTGCACCCAGCCGCCCGAGTGGCCCTGGCAGTGCAACCTCTACACCTATCTACTTCCCCACTTGCCCTGAGTAAGTGACCAGGAGCCCAGCTCCCACAGCCGCGTGGCCTGCTAGTCAGCAGCCACCAACCAAGGCCCCCCTACCTCTCATAGGATAACATTGGGCCTAACTCTCTCTGCACCGGGCCGCCCTTGTGCCGCTGAGGGTGAACCAACTGTACCTACCTGACCCTGGGAGACCCCTGAGTCTATGCCCAGAACCTTAACTCTGCCAGTCGAGTACTTACCTTTAAACCGGTAACTCAATTTTCTTCATAGGGTAACATTGACTGGCTTTTCCTGAAATTTTAAGTGTGGACTTTTCAAAACTCAAAATATTCACCAAAAATCAGCCGAGTAACAAACGAAATTACTCACCTGCTGTTAGGTGAGCTCCCAGTGCTGGATCTTGGTGCCCAGCACTCACTCTGAAAAATACTTACAACTGTACTTACCAGTAACTCAATTTTCTCCCTTAGGAAATCATTGACTGTTTTTCTGTGAAATTTCTTCTAAGTGCCAATTTCTGCAAGCTTTAAATATTCTTTAAAAATCGTATAATTTCTGAAAACGTAATTACTTACCTGTTTTGGATAAAGGTCCCAGTACTGAGTCTAGGCACCCAGTACTGGATTACCAAAGTAACGAGAACATACTATACCTGCAACTTGAATTTTCTGCCATAGGGAATCATTGACTGTTTTCTATGAAATATTTTCTAAGTGTCAACTTTTAAAATGGCAAAATATTGTCTAAAAATCATCACAGTAAGTAAGTCCACTTTTATCATTTGTTTCTAAGTACTGTCCCAGGGCTGAATCTAGGATCCAGTCCTGGAATTCCAAAAAGTAATCTATTGCAAATAACTTGAAACTTCCTTTGAACTCAATGCATTATTTTGTTTAAAATTGTGGTGCCTATTGCAACCACTTGTAACTTTCTACAAAAGCCAATTGCATATTGCAAAAGTATTCAAATAAAACATCTCATTCTGAGAGAGTATATTTTAATACCTATTGTTGGGTTAAAATAAAAAAAGCATATATTTTTTTTTTATATATAAACCATTGGCCTAGAGTTCAGTTATTGAGTGTGTAAGACCATTTGCTGACTGAGTGTGTGCAACACATGCTTTACACTGTCCTCTGATACTGCCTTACTGCTCGACCAAGCTACCACTTTAGAGAGTAAGGTTATATCTAACTTTAGCCTCTGCCAAACATCTGGGGACTGTGGACTCTGTACACCCTGTACCTATTTGGGAACAGTATATACAGAGACATTTTCTCACAGCGGGCCAGTACATTTTGAGCTGTCTCTCTCTCTCTCTCATATACAGTGGCGTAATGTAAAATGAACCTCTCTCTGTATACTGTGAACGGGGGCCCTTGAGTCTCCTATATCTCACACATATTGATTGGTCTTGAGGAGGTAGGGGTCTTCTCTTGAAGGATTTGGGAGCCCCTGAAAGGTTGGGGGCTCCTGTGCCACAGGGGCTGCAGAGGCTTATGTTATGCCCCTTCTCTCATAGAGCAAATGTGCTGTGGCTTCAACAGAAGTCGTGTAGACGTTTGATCAGTTTGATCACTGTTCATGTCTGTGTGACATTTCTTAAATAATTTAACATTATGGTCAGTTTCTCTCTAGGGTGCGATTTCATTCATAATCACAAAAGCACTGTCAGCAGCAACCAGTCTACATGTAGAGGACAGCCCCATAATATTATGATGACTTAACTGCTAAGAGACGAGAGGTTTACCAAGCAATACTTTAAAAACATTTGATGTTAATGATTTTGTAGGCTATTTTATTTAACATTTCTATAGTTATATTTTGACAGTGGGTAAGGCTTTGCAAGTGCTTTGTCCTCCTCCATTGCTAAAGATTCCCATTTGGCTTTTTAGTATGGTTTCTGAGAATTATTCTCCATGAAATAAGAGGCATGTGGGCAGAATACTCCAGACAAACTTGCTTCTGTACAATAGTAGAAACAGAGCTTGTACAGCGTTTAATCGATTATATATGTAAAACATTTTTCCTTTCTGATTTCATTTATTCTTTGTCGAGCTGGACACTTTACAAATTTGAAAAGCACAACATTCTAGTTAATGTGTTAATCCAAGCCTTTCGTTATAATTGCTGCACCTCTTGTAAAAGATTTTTTGGTTCCCCCTGCGTCGCAAGACCCATTTAGAGTCCCATCACCTTTTTCATCCTACATAAAGCCCTGTTCTAGAGGCAAGATCTTTTCAGCGCTTTCAAGTTTTTCAGTTCACCAAGTGCCAATTTTCCTATTTTGTTCTTCGTGTTGCAATTCCAATTTTATAAATTTATCAGCAGGACTACAAATCACAGAAAGCAGAAGGGAAATCCTGGGCTGCGTGAGCTGCTCACGCATTGGACTGGGAAACATGAGAGCTTTGCCTTTCTGAAGACAGCCAACTAAAGTCACTGTAAAGTACATGCATTTGTTCTTTCAAAGTCAGATGTGTTACATAAATCTTGATTTGTTAGGAGTACATCTTTTTTGTTTTCTTCTAATCCAGCCTATACCACATTAACATTTTTGTAGAAGAAGATAGGTTTTTACATATTACCAATGTGTTTACTCCCTTGGCATGCTCAGCACAGACTCTGCATATGTCAGACTGGCACAGTGCCTCTCTTTGGGCTTCAGTCTGAGGTCTCAGGATGGACATAGTCATATTGGTATCGTAGATACAGTCCTCAGTGTTTGAGCACAGTCATCTGGAGGTCTGTGCCTGGATGTAAGTCATCCAGAGCATGGCTGACTATTCACTGTCAGCGTGTCTTACTCTCAGGTACTGTCTTACAGATATCTTGGTCACATTTTCTTAGGATGTCTTATTCTGAGCACTCTGGATGTCCCACACATTCTAACCAAGATACTTGATGTCTTAGGCATGGTCATCCGCTGGATGTCTTACTTCCAGGCAGATGTTTTTGGGTGTCTCTCTGACACAGCCCGAAGGGAGTCTCAGACTGTAAGACAGTATCCGTGGGTTTCCCAATCTGAGTTATCAGAATACCTTCTGCACAAGCACCAGTGTTTCTTGGAAACAGATGTGGATGTCTGATGTGCAGTCATCCTTCAAACGCCTCACTCCCAGGCAGTCCTCCAGGAATCTCATTTTCAGATTCAGTCCTGCAGTTTCTTAGTTTGAGCCCTTGGGTGCCTAAGACACAATTACTAGGGTGCCACAGAAACAGTCCTTAAGTGTCTCAGGCAAGGTCCCTCTGGGTGGCCCATTCTGAGTCCTCTAAGTGTCTCGGGCACAGTAATCAGCGTATCTTGGAAGTTGCCATTTGTGTCTCAGGCACAGTCCCCTGGGTGTCTCATTTGCACATGTTTTGGGCGAGTCTGTATGAATTCTTCGAGTGCCTCAGACACGATTACCAGTGTGGCTCAAAAATAGCAATGGATTTCACAGGCACAGTCATGCTCTGGATTCACACTCCGAGGCACTATACTTTGGGTAACTTTGTCATGCTTTACCTAGTCTGTGTTGGCATGGGAGAGAGCCAGGTTCCATATGAAGATTTACTCAGTATCTATTGCAACCCCTTTTGCCCCCCTTCAAAGCTGCCTGTGGACATATCTGCTCGGTCATGCAGTCATTTTTAGGATTTGGTCTTAAACCTCACCACCTTTAAAGTTCATCCGCCCGCCACAGGGTGTGTGACTTTCATAATCTAGTGTCCTAGCAAATAGAAAAGCTAGGCTATAAATGCTAAGAGAACAGATTTACTAACAAAGAGAGCGAGACAGCAACAACAAAACAGACAAAATAACAATCCTTACTCAATACCCTGCAATATCTAAGAAAAGTTGATGACCAGAAATTTAAGAAGCATTCAAATAAGAGCTAAAAACATCAACGTTTGAGTAAAACACAGATTAAGGGACAAACCATCTGTCACTTTTCCATACATGTTATGCACAAACTGTAGAAGACTCATAAGAGATGTGATTATGCACCTACGAACAAAAAAAAAACAAATTCAAGATTACAACACATGTAGAAGTAATTGTGCAAATTACAGTATAAAATTCACATGTGACTTTTTAGATGCTGGAAAGACAAATCGAAAAGCCAAGTTACGATGGAATGAACAGATCACATATAAAGCAACCAGACCTGAAGCACACCTCAGCCTGACATTTTAAGTAGAAACCGCAAACCGTATAACCGTATATGTACTGGTACTGGAACCCTTCCTGCCATAAGTAGGCAATATGATAGGAATCATTTATTGGACCAGTGAAAGAACTTCTGGATAACTTAATTGGATACATAATGACCAAAGGCTTTGATTGAATACATTTGAGAATTTGAAGTGTTTTATTTATTTTATTTAATAACAACTTCACGTTTGACCAGTTGCCCAATATAAGTGATGAAAGAATAGCGAACAACTTTGGAGGGGAAAAAAACATTAAACTGAATGAATGACAAAAAGCCAAAGATGTGTTGGTAAAAATCATGAAGTGCCCTATAAAAGTTAAGTGATAAATCGGATGGATTGGCAATTGTAATCTGTTTTTTAAACTTAGTTTCACATATAAAGCCATTGTAAACCGGAGACATTCTAGGAAGGAGACTGAAAACCTGGGCTCAATGAGGTTTACAATTTTTAGGTGACAAAAACGTAGGGTGCCAGAACCACAATAGAACACATAAGCCAGGTACCGGGTAAATTGGTTTCCCAATTCCGAAGACCAGAGAGGCTTGCCATCTTCAAACAAGAGCACCTTAGGTGCAAAATGAGAATTTATAATTATGGTAGGGAAGTGTTTTATAAAGCTCACGAAAAATGTGTACAATGAAGACGTTTAGCATAGGAAAAGAAGTTTAGCATACCCATTTTCTGTTTTTTTGGCACAAGGTGCCAGAGTTGGCCATTGAGGATGGTGTGGTGACCAGTGCATTTCCCCATTTGTGAATTGCTGGTTAACAGCGCTCACTAAGGACATTTGGGTTCCACCATGACGAAAAGAAGGATCAGGGCTCATTATAGGTGGCCGTCTATGGACAAGAATATTGATTTGGCTTTGAAAGAATGTGTTTGTGTTGGGGCGGAGAAAGGGTACAAGATAGCCACTCCGCCTTTGCAGCTGATTCCCTTGCCTGAGAAGCCATGGATGAAGGTAGGAATTGATCTTGTGGGTCCATTCAATTTTCTCCTGTATAATTTACAACATAAGTTTGTACTACTGGACTACCATAGCAAGTGGCCTAAGGTTCATTTTTTTGCCTCTCCGACAGCGGACAATGCGATCACATTCTTAAGACATTTTCATGAAAGAGGGTTTCTCTGAGTTGCTGGTGCCTGACAATGGTGTCAACTTAGTAAATCATGAAATGGGTGCGTTCCTGAGAGAGTCTGGAGTGAAACATCTGAGGAGCTCAATCTGTCACCCTCAAACGAACACATTGGTTGAAAGGATGAATAGAGTTGTGGTTGAATGCATAAAGTGGGCGAAAACCGATGGCTATGATGTGGAAGGGGCGATGAGATCTATGCTGTGTTTTTATCTCACCACTCCACATTCTCTCACCCAGGTAGCTCCTTTTGCACTGCTTAGAGGGCACCTTCCCTCATAAACTCTGTATACTGCATGGCTGCTCAAAACTGTTCAAAACAAGGATACATGTGGTTTTGATCAGAAGGCCATGAGTTCCAGGGTTGCTCTGGCATGTAAGCTAGCCAGTTCTTTTTTGAGGTCATCTCTAAGACTGAAAGGTACTGACATAACTTTGTGCATAACAGGCATAGCATCTTTTTTAACCTTAATCCTGTTCTTAAATCCAACTATTTTCCCTAGGTCATTAGAGTATATGCTTGCAAGCTCATCTTCAAGAGGTAATGAGGGGGGCATATCTTTAATAACCAGCACCAGTTCATGTGTGCCCGGTTTTAATACCATCGCAAATGGACCATGGTGATACCAACCCAGAATGTTCAAGCCACGTACTGCCACGTAAATTTTGCCTTGAATCCGGTGACCTTTAAATTCCAACTCCTCGATTAAACCCCTCCAGTTCTATCTTTCTACCCTCATAGGATACTGGTGCTCTGTCTGAAGGAAATTACGCTGTGTAGCCCCACGTCTTGCGATACAGATCATACATGATCATGGAGATGCGAGCACCTGAATGCACCAACAGATTCACCAACCACCATCTCAACATATGGGTCCACACAATTGTTTGGATCACCCGAGACAATATCCCCATCAGACACCACCAAAATCATATCCTGAAATTCTTTGAAAGGTGTTGGTCATCCACAGACTCCACTTCCATCACACAATTGACTTTGGGGGAACTAGTTTGGCCCTATTGGCACACTTTAGCAAAATGGACAATTTTTACACTTCTTACAACTCACACTCCTGGCAGGATAAACTCTGTTCTCCTTAGTATGAGGTGAGTTCCCGCATCTCAAACAAATGTTTGAGCGTTTAAAGAGATTTTTCTCATGACCCTTGCTATCACCACGAGTTGGTAGACTAGCAGAAACGGCATCAACATTTTCCTTCACTTAATGGATAACTGTGCCAACTCTACACTTTTCGCCACTTTAATCACGTCCTCCAACATAGGATTCCCCATAGTCAAGAGCTTATGTTGTATGTGCCTGCCTTGAGCAGTGAGCACCAGTTAATCATGAAATTCACCAAATTGACATTGGGCGCAAAATTTACGTAACACACTAATGTAGGCATCCACATTTTCGTTCTGTAGCTGGGCACGTTTAAAAACCTTGTGACATAAAAAAAAAAACAGGTTAGGCTGGACATCGAGTTTAGCCACTAACTTCTTCACCAGCTCCTGATAGTCATCCACTTCTTCACTATCCCCCAGCACCAGATCAGGAAGAGGTTTGAAAACTTCTCTGCCTTCAAAACTTAGAGAATGCAATAGAAGATACTTTTCCTCTCTGCTCCAAACCATGATACACCAATGGCTCCCAGGTAAGTTTCAAAGGTGTCAAACCATTGTCTCCATGGAATATGAGGATTGCCTGGGTTCTCAAGAAATGGAGGCGGAGGATTAACAGACTGCATGTCCAGGTGAGCCTCAAGAACCTACAAGGTATACTCTAACTAAAAAGCCAATAATTTTACAAAGATATTTAGAAAACTGAAAAGAAGAACAAATAAACTAATGAACATGGAAAAGAAAAAGGGAGAAAAAAAACACAACCTTGCCGTACATCCAATATTGTGCATGGGAAAGTGAGCCCTGTGGTAAAGATGATAGAATACTCCTGTTGTCTGTATGAAGCTGGCTCCAACGAACTGCAAGTGATAAATAGAGGACCACCAGTTTAACTTCTTAAATGCGAGGTGTGGGTGTCGCCAAAATGTAATGTGACACACCAGCGAAAAACGTAAAGTAAACAAAGTGTGCGTGTCACTGGAAAGGCAGGCAACACACACGTGTCACTTACTGCGTATGCAGTGCGTGTCACCGAAGCAAAAAACGCACCGTATGCAGCTGAGGAAATAAAACCATAGAAACGTGTCACGGACCCTGACAAGACGGCTCCCAGGATATTGGACTGCTATGCCAGCCACTGCAGCGCCAACCACTGAGCTTAACCCGCACCTAGTTCCCCTCCTAACATGGCCGACAGCGTATGAAGGGAGGTATGCGGTGCACGGCAGGCAGCAGTTGTGAGCTTCACACGCACAACTAGGAGCTCGTCAGCACCTTGCATATAGGTGGCAAACCATTTCTTTTAGAAATATTTTGCAGATTTCAAGCCTTTGGAACTTCCCGTTGCCGTGCTGAATCCTCCTAAGATGGCCGCTACCTCAACAGGGACACAGTCCATTGCGTAGGCCAGTGTTGTGGAGAGACGCCACACCGACTTCAGGAGACGTTACACAGTACCCTCTGCCTTCGTAACCGAAACTTGTGTATTTTCTTTTTTGCTAAATATTCTCCACGGCACGCGACAAAGTAAAGGCGACGGCTGTGCTGAAGCACTGCCCAACAGGTCGCATGGATTCCCAGCAGTGGCTCTTAATCGTCGCCAAACATATGTTCTGTCACAGAAGGTAAGAATACGGAAGCATACCTTTTTCTACATCGTGATGTTTGTTCTTCAAGTTCATGTAAGCGAGCCACCGTGGTTAGTGGTTTGAACGGCGCACTGCATACCTTTGACAGCTCAGGCTGTCATTATCAGAAGAGCTGTGGAGTAAGCGTTCCCTGTGAAAGGCAAACATGCACTGCGGTTGCAGCCTCCCTCGGGTGCTTGCCTCTTATCAGTGTCAGTCAAGATGTATCATCTTCCTTGCCTGTTGGCAATAACCATGATGCACTTCGGTCGGTATATTGCAGGATCATTTGAGGTGAAGGACCGCCCTATCTAATGGGTCGTGTGGTGTCCTTCAATACTAAAGGTCAATGAAAACCTTTAACATAATTTCAAAAATGTGGTACATAGATTACGGGTGCCAAAGAAAGGTTTCTAGGCATATCTTTCGGAAAATGCGAGTCGAGGGGACCTCAGTTCGAACTACACCCCTTTCATGAATTAGCTAAGTATGATTCTTGATGGCCCTGTAATATTGATAATGGAAAATTTGTTTCAGACTGGGTGTCTCATTAGGTGTTAGATCTGGGTCATTATCGGAATGACTTGACACTCTCTCAGTTCTACAAATGACAAAGACAGACAACATTCATGCTATTATTGACAGACATCATTCGTGTTTTTATTGTTTATGATGGATATGACAGTGAGTTGACAGAATTCAAGTGGAGTGTTGTCAGCGATGAAGTCAGGGGTTGACTGGAATTGAGTCTGACCTTGGGGACCTTCTCAGCAAGACCTTGTTACTTCATATGGAAAGAGCCAGAATCGATTCATTACTTGCCACATTCAGCCCAGCTTCTAACAGTCACAAAAATCTGCAAAAAACATCTGTAATGTTTTACCACCAGTGGCCTGGTTAAAGAACCTGCCCTATTTTTATTCAGAAGATCAGAGACCGTATTATTTAACATAAAATTATATCATAATGAGAATTTCCCTTTGGTATCCCACTTTCCCCTCAATGACGCACTCATTAAAGTGCTTGCCATTTAAATTCAAATGCAAATTTGATTACTGTCTACAGGTAGCAACATATAGTTAGTCATTGTGAGAGGGTACCGATCCCACGTTACCACTTACCTGGAGTGGGCCACCATGTACACGGGAATACGGAACCTGTGGGAACCTCCGCACGACCTCGGATGTCCATCGTGACGTCCGCTGAAAGGATAACTTTCCCCCTTGTCCTCTGCCCCCACAGGAACCTGACGTCGGCGCCGAGATCGCGGAGGGAGGAGGGATTAACACCGGAAGTGATACAGTCCGGGAAGTTAAAAGGGCCGGAATCCACAGAGAGGCGCGCAAAGCAGACGGAGGACGGGAAGAGTCGGGAAGCGGAGAAGAAGCTGCAAAAGAGGACGTCGGAGTAGAAGACGACGGAACGAAGACGGAAGGCGAGGAATAAAGAGAAGAGGACGAGAAGTGGTATGAAGAGTGGTGGTCCCCACCGGAGGAGGCTGAAGAGCGGCCGCAACTCTGGAGAGTTGCGGCAGAGCCGGTGAGTAACCACGAGCAGGGGAAAGAGTGCATTGGGAGGCGGGAGGTGAACGACGGAGAGTGAAGGGTGGGACTTGAATTCAGACACGGGGTTTTCTTTCTGCATGCACCCATTTCCGCACGCCTTTTTGTTTTGTTTGCGATCACTTTGGGAGGGGAGGAGGAACAGTCTTGGCTTAAGACTGGCTGGAACATACAATCGGCCCCGGGAGTAAAAAAACACCCTACCCTGACCCTATCTCCATTACCCAGTACCCCACTATTGACACCTGCCTAGAAGTAGGGTTTCACACATTAAACTACAGGTGGTGTGGTGACGGTTACATAAGCCCTAGGGCTTATTATTTCAAAGGTGACTGACGGCTCCTTATTTTTCCTCTCTTATGAGTCTCTGTGGGAAACACATCAGCCCAGGGGAAGAACAGCCGGAAGAGAGCTCCACAGAAAAAGACGAACTACGAAAAGTAGAGAAGACCGGGGAGAAAGTCGACAGCCCTACAAAGACTTTACCCAGTCCAAACCTTATCACCTCAAATAAAACACGTCGAGTATCTCACTATATACAGCCTCCTCGTCTGATTATCCGGCCTGCGCCCCCCTAGTCATTAATAGAAGTGAGTCACGTTGGAGCATGAAATGTCCTTCAGTAACTGCTGGCCTGAACACCCTTGAGGAATTGAACACTATGATTAAGATGTAAATACACGCCATTCCCTTATGGACAAAGTCTATAATGAACACCATACCTCTAATAGCTGACATATATGCTACAATATTGAACTCTATATGACAGCTGTCTAGCAACTGTGAATATCGAATGCAACCTTTGTGCTTGTGAGTAACCAATGTGTCCAATTGTAATGACTAGATTGATTTCACACCAGACATTGCTCATTAGGTAAACACTAATTAATTGTATATGTTCACTATTCGCTTTTAGGATGTAATGTGAGTACAGGATACACATTCAGCCTATGATTAATCAGTATGGATTCAATTGTAATAACGTGAGTGTTCACCACTAATTACTCAATGAGTAGACCCCAACTAATCAGACGTGTTCACTATTTACTTTTTTAAGCTGGCATAAGATGATTGTTTGCCCTTCTTTGGAACAGCTTATCCCTTTATTAAGTCTCTGTTTTACGTAACAATGACTGACTTCCACTTAGCCCATCTGGTAGTACTTTTTCTCTACTTTGTTTTCACCTTGATGCAAGTGTGCCACACCCATTTCAGCTCAAGATCCTTCTTTCTGTCTGTCTGAGTCCTGATACAAGCGCAGCATTCCTGCCTATGCGCCTTTTAGTACCCGCCATCTCCGCAGTATGATAGGCTTCGCTCCTGTATGCTTATGGACTAGACTCGCACCGGCTGCAGGCCCATAGGCTAGCTTCAATCTGGCGCCCATTTTCTTCTTTTTTTCTGTTAATTTGATTGAATCAGTCACAAGAACCCCAATTTGTTATGGGCCCCAGAACATCTAAAAGTTAATTACGTTTTCCCTTGGCCATGGCTCGAGCGGCCCACAGGTATTTTGATTAGATGGCTCCTGCCATGGGTTTCCAAGTTTGAACCCTGCAGCTTTGGATTTTTGCTTAGCCATAGTCGGTATCATTGAACAAGTAAGTGTCAACTTTGCCTTCGTGGCTGCTCCTCTCCATGCCATACGTTATGTTTTTTTTTTATCATCTTTTTTGCAGGCTCCTGAACTCAACATTTAACTTTCACAGCTGAAGTCGCTTTTGTAAATAGGTCTGTATGTCTACCTTTAAATGTATGTGCCTTCCCACGTGTGTAAACACGGGCACTTGTCACCCCATGCCTAAAATTGCTTCAGATTCTTTATACTTTTCTATCATTTTGTTAGAGATTCACTGCACCCTCCCAAAGGATAAAGGTAGCTGCAGACCTTTATGTACAGACCATATGACAAGTTTAATTTATTACCAACTTTTACATTATTAGATCATCAATTGTCCATTCATTTTCAGTGACATAGCACCTATATAGTGCTCTACCACATCTCTCGTCCTGATGATGACCCCGAGACTCTATTAGGGGGTGAAACGCCATTGAAATTTACTGGCTCAAACATTTCGGAAAGTAACTTTAACGTTTGATTACAGCTTGACCGCAATAGCATAGAATGCTCTGTGCCTTTTGTCTCATCTGCATATTGTTTCTACCAGCATTTTTCTCACTTGATCAGTTTTATCAGGCTATATATATTTTTTTATCACTCGCACCGAGTGGCCATCCTCACTTTTGAGCTCTTTTGCATTGTTTTTCTTCATTGCAGCCTGTGTTTCATCAGACTGAAAAATATAATTATTCATGTATATCAAATTGGTCTCAAGATACTCTCTAACTATTTTGCATTTTCCAAACGTAGCATACTTAATGATAACTGGTTGGGCCCTGTTGTTTTAAAGATGGGTCTAAAATGAAGTCAGGGCTGGTGAAAGCATGAAGTGTACTTGGGATACTCTTTATGCAAACAGATGGTGTAGATTGAAATTCTAATTAAGTAGTGAGGTTATTCTATGAAATATGAATTTCAAATATATTTGCAGAAACTAACCTTGTTATGTTGAGACCTTATTCATGGCAAGACAAAATATCAACAGTCGTGTTTTTTAACATACATTTGGTCATTTACATCAATTTGGGGACTGCAGCAAACACTGATCATTGCAGAGTCGTATCTTAGTAATTAAACTCCTTCTGTAGCATCAAGTCTGTTATAAGTCCTTAGATAAGGATTTTATGCGAAGTGCTTGCGGTTCACCACAAGTATTACTATCACCATATTTATTTAGCGTCTGTGAACGTTGGAACACGCACATCTGCCCAGAGGTGTGTTGTAAAGGGGAAATGAATACCATGATGCTAGATGGTATATTGATTATGTTTAATGGAGCACACAACTGAGTGTGATCCCTCCTAGGCTGTCAGGACGCAACTGCCAAACCTGGAGCTCCTCATCACCCACTATTCTACACTAGAGTTATAATGACATCATACAACATAGCAAGGTGCACGTAACTATGCAGGTCCAAATCCAGTACAGCACTGCAGTCTCCGCCGCTCTTTTTAAGTCTCTCCTGGCGAAAGCAGCGCATGCGCTGCTCTAGCCAGGAGAGCACCTTTTGTAATCAATTCCGCGAGGGCTCTCATGCACGCGTCTGCAATGGACAAAGATGGCTGCTCTCGCCATTTGTCCATTGCAAACAGCATGCGCGTGTCCCTGGGACTGTCCCACGCCGTTTTGTTGCCATAGCAACAAAATGCCGCTTCGCGTTTTTTTTGGTTTTTTATGTCAGTCCCCCCGGGGCACAAGCAGGCATGCACTTCTATCTTTTTGCTGAGATCAGCTGTCCTCACAGAAGTGGATGCCTGCTTGTGCCCGGGGGAACTGCAGGGCAGCCGTTAGCATTTGCAATGCAACAGGTCTCGCATTTATGCGAGTTTGAGCTATTGACATTGCAAATGACAGTGACTCTTATTTATGTTTCAAAAACGAAAACAAGAATAAAAGCCATTGCCATTTGCAATGTCAATAGCTCAAACTCTCGTAAATGCGAGACCTATTGCATTGCAAATGCTTGTTGGATGAGTGAACAGTTCCAGCAATGGAGAGCATAGTGTCTGGTGGCGTACCCAAAGCCGTGCTTCATTTGGCATGATTGCAGAGTAGCACCAACGAAGGTGGCCACCAGCCCCCTTTGGATTGCAGGAAGATGTGGTGGAGCGGCTAACCCAACTGTCCGCTGTGGCACTGATCGCGCATCAGTCCTTGCCCGCGTATACTGAAAGCTGGCACCGTGATCAGCGTTTATGGGCTTCAGCAGCAGTTGAGTGCCTGAGTACCAAGGCGAGACTAGCATGCAGATGGATCACGATTAACACTCAGTGGTGAGGAGGTTGGAGTGATGCTTGCCATTAGCCTGCACACTGGCAAGGGTGGCGGGGGAGAAAGCCAGCACAGATAGTATGCAGACAAGGTCACTTGCCCTTAGTACTAACTCTACCATTTCCCTTAACCTGCAGGGTCAGTAGTGCAGACGAATGGAGACCATGGCTAGTAAACCATAATGTTGCTTAGGTGCATCTACATTCTGAACTTCGATTTGATGTTTTAGTGTCTGCACTGGTAGATCCTGATATGATGTTGGCTTTTCTTGAAGTTTCCATGGCTCTGTTTTTTTTAGGGTAGCCCCCAACACACTCCATATAATGCACTCTGTACAAATGTGGTACAGTCATGGCTGCTACGAATAGATGTATACCTTGGGCCCAAGGATGTTTCATTTACATTATTAGTTTTATACTGCCTCACTATTTACCTTTAAAGCCTGATCTTGTGTGTGTGCTCTTGCCAGTGTGTGCGTTTGTGCTTCAGGGTTGTGAGCAGCTTTTGTTTCGAAAAACCTGTGGAGTAAATGGGAGGTGGGGGGAGGGGGGAAGGAAATGCTGAAACTGTCCCAAATTTTGATATGTCTACCCGAACGCCTAATTTTGCAGAAGCATTCTCTGGCTCTCTTATTTTATTTTAATGGTTTATAAAGCGCCCAAATCATCCCATCAGGGTATCTCCATGCTAAAAGTGCTATAGGGCTTCAGGAGATACTAGATTAGAACAAGGTCACTTTTAGCATTTTTTTAAACTTCAGGTAGTCTGTGCATAGTCGTAGGTGGATGGGGGAGTTGGTTCCAGTATCATGGGGCCAGATGGTAGAAGGCCTTGCCACCCATTCGTGCTTTGTTGAAGCGGGGGATTTGGGCCAGAGCTTTAGATTCGGAGCGGAGGGATCTGGAGGGTAGGTATCTGATGAATTTGTCTTTCAGATAGCTGGGGCCTAAGATATTTAAGGATTTAAATGCCATGCAACTGATCTTAAATTTTATCCTTTTTCGCACCGGGAGCCAGTGCAGTTTTTGAAGGAGGGGGAAGAGATTCAGTTCTGGGAGGAGCATCGGTCACCAAGCAGGCCGCCGTGTTCTGGACTATCCTAGATTTTTCATTGGCTTTGATCAGGAGTGCATTGCAGTAGTCCAGCCGGCTCACCACCAGTGCCTGGACTAAGGTCTTCCGAGTGGACAGGGGAGAAAAGGGAATACTCTCCTAAGGAGACTGAGATTGTGAAAGCAGGCTCCCGTAGTGGAGGAGATGTGTTCCCCCAAAGTAAGTTTCTGGTCTAATTTGACGCCCAGATTTTTTACTACCAATTTTGGATTGGGGGCGGGGCCTAAAACCTCTGGCCACCAGCTTGGAGACCATCTAACTGTTGCTTCTCCAAATAGCATTATCTCCGACTTTCCTGCGTTTAGTTGGAGGAAATTATCCTTCATCCAGTCCGCAATGAATTTCATGCCCTCCACAAAGGTGTCCTGAATGCTAGAGTTGTTTTTATCGAAAGATGTGAGAAGTTTGGTGTCGTCGGCGTAGGACATAGGACAGAATCCCAGCTTTCTGAGGAGCTTTGCCAGAGGGGTGACATAGACATTAAAGATTGTGGGGCTCAAACAGGAGCCCTGTGGCACTGCCTTGGTTACCTTGGTGGTCTGTGAGCAGAAGGGGCCGAGGTGCACGGTTTGCGTTCTGTCAGATAGAAAATTTTCCATCCATTTCAGGGCGTTCCCTTTGAGGCCTATGTCCTGTAGTCTCCTCAGTACAGTCTGGTGGGAGATGGTTTTGAACGCTGCGGACAAGTCAAGCAGCACTAAAAGTACCGCTTGACCGCTGTCCTGCTGCGCTGTGATGTCAGTGACTTCTACCAGCTCAGTCTCTGTACTGTGTCTGGGTCGGAATCCAGATTGTGAGGAAATTTGAGGAGTCAATGAATTCGGACAGGAGCTTATTTATGTGTTTTTCTAAAAGTTTACTCTAAGGGGAGCAGGGAGATGGGGCGATAGTTTGAAACATCCTTAGAGGGGATATTGGGATTTTTCCTGATAGGAAGTATTTGTGCGGCTTTCCACTCTGGTGGGAGGGTGCCTTCCTTCAAGGAGCTATTTAGGATACCGCATATGGGTCTGGCTAATTCCTTGAAAAGGGTTGAGGCCATTCTAGCAGGGATACGGTCTAATGGAGACCCAGATATTCTACAGTTTTGAGGAGGACCTCTGTCTTGGACCCCCATGTGTGAGAACAAAGATGTAGCTTACATTGCTGAGCTGTTCGAGCCTGTTCTAACAGGCTGACAGCAGGATCCCTTGCATGAAGGAGTAGGGTCTATGGACCAACTAGGACCAGCCACGTTCACTGCGCTAATCTACCGGGACGAAGAACGGATCCTCCCAAACGCTTGGTAAACTCATTGCATCCATGCCCGGTGGCTGAAAGAGGAGACCCGTTGGCCAATCCAGAGGCCGGATAGCATCAGACGCCTATGAGGGTGACTGTTCGAGGACTGTGAGGGAGTGATGCGGATGCAGCATTTATTATCATTTTAGTCCGCGTTCGCAGCAGCATTGTTTTGTTTACTGATCAGGAGATGCTTTCTTGCACATTAGTAAACGCAGGATCAGTTTGGGGGGCTGAGTGTTAGGCAATCAGTGGAATGTTGCAGCTGGTACTGAGGCGAGGAGAATGGGAATGAATGAAGAGTGAGTGGCTGAAGAGAGAGGGATGACAAATGGACATGGTGAAATTTACAATTGTGAAATGTCCAACAAATGGGGTATTACTGCTAGAATTGGTCCATTAATGTTAATTTCTGCAGTAATTCCCCATTTCTAAGAGAATCCACAGTGTACCCACACACAGGAGTTATCGATGAGTGTATTTCAGTAATTCTGCACGCAAGACTACTGTATCTCTATTTCCTAAACACTCAAAATTGGGCCCTTAAATGGGCTTGAGGAAGGAATAAAACGTGACTAATTAAATTGCAAATAGAGACCCTATTTTTTTGTTTAGATCCTGCAGGGAGCGAGCCAAGTCTTCCTCATTACTTCATTTTTTAGGTCTCGCTGAGCCCAGCGCATGCGCTGGCTTGGAGAGACATTTTGTATGTGAGTTTTCAAAGTGCTGCTGGCTGGCCTAGCGCTTGCGTTCACGCGTCCGTGCATGCGCAAACCGCTAGCCTTCAGCAGCACTTTGAAAACTCGTGCGTCATCGCGATCACTTTCGCTTTCAGAGCAATCGCGATGAAGCACGCTTTCAATGCTTGTTTTTGTCTTGCGGCCGGTGCGCCTCTTGGATCCTAGGATGAACTGAACCAGCAAGACGCCTCCCAGCAGCAGTGCGCAAACACCACCTCCAGCCAAAGCCCCAAGACGGGCTGCCCGTCCCCGCTCCAAGCTCTGTCCTGCACACGTTGCCGCCTGTGACGTGCCTTAGCTCTTGGCCGGGTCACTGTCGCGGTGCAGAGGGGGCTGTTATGGGTCACAGGCTAGATGGCCACGGCTTACCCCGCTTTACATGTGTTCCACCGGCACCTGTCAAGATATGTTGTAGATGAAACTGTATACCGAGGGCTTGACTTTCGGCTGAGTGAATCAGAAACTAAGATCGTGGCGGCCATTTTAGAGTGGTACGTTCTTTACATTTAGTGAGGTGACTGGCTATTCTGGTAGAGATGTCTTTGTAATACCCCCTTTGTGTTACGTCTTTCAGGATAAGGAAACATTTTTATAAGCTTAAAGGTGACTTTCTTTTAGTCTATGCAAGTTTTTCAACATTACTCATTTTACGAAACTAAACTGTAATATGAACATACATTTTTTTTTACGGTTGCGGGTTCTCTGTCTAATTTTTTTGTATTTTATAGAAAAGATATTGTTCTTGTATACGACGCTTTGCTTCGGTGTCAGCCATGTACCACTACAGGCTCTAAATAGTCAACTACACCCAGCCCTTCTTTTATGTCTTTAACACATTTCTTTTGTTAATGACTCTGCTATTCCCTGATGAAATCAAAGATAAATGGTTCAGAGTGTAGTTCGTATACCTAGAGTTTCCACACTAGGAGTATAATCGCTGTTCGCAATCTATGACTCCTTCCATTTTAAGATTAAAAAGAGGGACTTGAGTGGCAATTAAAAAGTACATCAATAAACAAGCATTGAAAATGCAATAGGTCTCGCCTTTGATTAAGTTAAAGCCATTTGCTTTGCTAATGGTAGTGTATAGCAAAGCAAATGGTTTTAACTTAATAAAAGGTGAGACCTATTGCATTTTCAATGCTTGTTTAACGTTACTGATCACATAGCCCCTTTGGTGCTCATCTTAAAATACATGTTATCATGTAAGGAGTTTGATGATTGTTTAGGTTAGAAGTGCTCACTCTTTCTCTCTGTCCACGTAATGAAGCTCCCGCTGTCAGAGGCCATCGCCCTGGGAGACACGAGGGTACAGAAATCGATGTGACCATCCCTCCTCCTTTTCCTGTGCCATTCGGAGCCTAGCCGCCCCTTGACCGCAGGTCTGTAGTCAGGATGTGCTCCAAGTACCTCTCCACAGAGCCTCTGAAGTACGCTTCTCTGGGTTTCCTTGTTTGACTGCATCATCTCATAGCCCTTGAATTCCTAGATGATGGAGCTTGGCCCCTGTTAACAGTTCCCTCTGCCTTCTGATATCGGGTGCCCACTGCGTTTCTAGTGGCCCTCTGTGCATCGTCAAACTACATTATATCAAATGCATAGGTCCCCAGGTCTCTAAATGCTGCTCTTCTACTACTTCTGGGACTTTGAAGGGCGATCACATTACTGTGGCCAGCCAGTCATTGTTCTGGCAGAGAATTATTTCAAACTATAGTTTCAGTTGAATGAACAACCTGGCTCTACGTTACCTTACAAAACGAAACATCCCTTTTCTTCCAACCCACAAACCCAGTAGCCTAGATCTTAACCATTGAGTCAATCCTTGCTCCAAACTTGTATAAAGGGAAGATCCGTTCACCTCTCAGCGCCCACAGCCATTGGAGCTGCTTCTGTCTCGTCCTCTGGCCCTCTCTAATAAGATACTAAAAACGCACCTATTCTTAGGTAACTTAACATCTGTGCACAGGTGACCTCTTGAAACAGTGTGTGCTTAATAAAGCTAGTCAGCCAGTCTTCGCTCTTGACCAGGATCTGCTCATGTGTAGCTCTCCGCTTTGATAACTCTGCCCGGCTCTTCCACGTTTGCCTTACCTTACCACCTAGGTGGCTACTGTACATTGTTCTTTACGACTGCCTTGGCAGGTGCCTCTGCATACCAAGCTCAAGGTTTCTCAAAAGACTAGTTGTACAATGCTTGCACTACCATTTGAGCTGAAGGCAGAGAAAGGCTTACCCACCAGGATGGATGCATTCTGCCGTTTTGTGAAACCCTGACAACAGCTGAATCATTTCATGGGTAGGTGAGCAGATGTGGCCTCCTGTACGTAGAAGAGACTGGCGAATAGAGCTAGTGCTTGGAGCTGGAAGGTAATGCAGCCTTCTACTGGCTCTACTCTGCAGTCTGGCCTTTTAACAATTTTCAAGTCAAACCTGTAGTTTAATGTTTCCCTTAGGAAGTGTTGGATTATAACAGTGCAAGTTGAGTGTCGGGAGGCGAGTAGAATGGAAAAAAAAGAAACAATGTTAAATGTAGGAGTGACAACAAAGTATAACTTTCAAGAAAACATGTGTGAAGGGCATTGGGTCGTGGATTTGTCAGCGATAATGAGTTCTTTCCAGAGGATCGTCTGTTGACAACCGCAAAAGCTCCTACTGCTGTGGTTCCTGTGATTTCTTCACTTGACTGATGAATCAAAACATTGACTAAATACCCTTAGTGACTGCCTGGAGAATAACAGCATCTCTGACTGGTTGGTGTGGCTTGGGCCACTAGGCACGGGCCTCTCCTCCACACCTCTTATCACACCGACCTGATCACAAAGCCTGTGGATCTCACTTTAAGGCCTTTGTCATCTGTGGACATGAACACGAATTACTGTGATAAAAATATGCATTATAATGGGACTATACATGAGAGCTAGCAGACAGCCAGCCCTGGCCTCTCTGGGGTAGCTACAGTGTTCACCATGAGTGGGTTTAATGGGGGTACCCAGGAGGAATATGTTTAAGGGTGAGTGGTAAGAGAGCCAAGGCTGTTCAGAGTATTTATTAGACTCTTCGCTGAAAGGGTTGTGAGGTGGGGTGAGTTTAGCAGATTTTGAGTTTGGAAAGGTTCCCTTCAGTGTGATACCGGTGGGTCTGTTTCATTGTTAAACCCAACTCTGTGACTGCAGTGGATGGGATGTGAGGGGGGGGGGGGGTGTGGTTTGTGGGAAAGAACATGAGTTCAGTGTTTGGGGCAAATAAGATTTTAGTCTACAAAGGGACCAAGAAAGTGACTATTTTCCCCATAGAAGCAGTTTAGAGTTGGTAACGAGGATGGACCACAGGTGGACTCTATTGGTAGGAAAGTGAGCTCCAAGCTAGAACACTACCAAGTTTCTGATTATTGTCATGAGGTTTAAAGATGAACAGTGAAGTGTACTATCTGAATAACTCGACTGTGACCTATCTGGTGGGCATATATCCTTTACCAAATGCAGCTGAGAGCACAGATCAAGATGGAGGTTAGGGAATGACTCATTGATTTAATAATTCGTTTTTTTCTCTGTAGAACTTAATACCACACTGTTGCCCCTTCTAAGCTCCATATATGACATGTCACTTTTACCCAGTGTACGGTACTCACCTACCGTGTCAAAGGATGGTGGTCTGAATCTGTCTGGAGGGAATTAACCATGTGATGTTTAGAACAGAGTATGTGTCAGCGTTGATCGTTCAACTCACTAAGCTGTAATGCTCGCATAGTGAAAGGGACTATGGGTTGCGATCAGGGAGAGAATTTGGGTGAATTGAGAGGAAAATAATTTAGTCAACATGCAGTGGGTTTATCAATGGTGGGATGAAGGTAGGTTTATCAGGCAAATTCAAAAAGATTTTGAGGAGAAGGACAATGAGTAAGGACTAACGTTATACATTTTTACCTTAAGCATTTTGAATCTTTTCAGGCTCACACAATTACAATTGGTTCCTCTTTCCGTATTTCAATTTAATTCTGCATTCCAAGTATACATGACACTTCTGTCAATTATAACGGAACTGCTGATGTTTGCTTTGAAAGAAGGCACACTATTCAGCATTATAAAACCCAAACAAGATGATTTGGAGGTAACCTCTGGGAGATTCCTCACTACTGAGGTGACAAAATTTGGAGTATTTGGATATTTGCCACAGCATAAACATACTAATTCTTTTTTTTTTTTTCATTGATGCATCCGACACAAGAAGGTAATGTGAGACACTTCTATTTCATCTTTAAAGCTGTCTAGTACTGACTTGTGAAAAGCTTAGGATTCTGATAATGAAGATCTGTATTGACCTAGGCAGAATGTAGGTTTCAGAGCAAGATCTCCCAATAAGCTGAAGCTGTAGATGAGAATAATAAGGCGGCAATCTAGTCTGAGTACCCAGAGAGATGTCCTAACATCATCTGAATGACAACAATTTCTTTAGATTAACAAAATTCGATTGTGCAAGTTTAAGATTCAGGGCCTCTCTATCGAAATAAGCGTTGCCTAATAACCACCTCATTAGGGAAGGAAATTTGCTTTAGTGATAACGTCATCGGAAGCAGAAACAAACTTTCAGTTGAGGTTTTGAGAACAAAACGAGCACTCGAAGACTGATTTGCTGTTCTAACTCCAGTCCAAAAATTCAGGTCTGTCAGAAGTTTTTGTGGAGAACCACCCACAAACATCATGCGGGGCAGGTTTTGTGGTAGCAGGAGTGCATGCTCAAATTAAAAGGAATGTCCTAAGGCACATTTTGAGGCCGCTTCAACTCATGGCACCAACTTGTGTCAGCTGACTTTGCTTGCATTATCCAGAATATATCACATAAGCAGACTAATGATAGATAGATAGATTAGGTTAATATGTATGTATGTATGTATGTGAGTGTGTGTTTAGCAGTGACCGCATGGCCCTGAACCGGACTTTAAGTGGAATAAAAAACTATGTGTGTGTGTGGGGGAGGGTGTCAATGTAATTAAGGGCGTGGCTTAAAAACACAAGCTAAAAACCTGTGCGTAGCATAGTGTGTTTCCAACTGGTATTTCGCTGTTTCTGTAATTGCATCCAGATATATAATACAAGTAACATTACACCTATAACAAGCCAGGATAATTGGCTTTGTCAGTGGTTGTTAGTTGCATAAGATGAATAACCACCAGCTATGGCTTCGTTGTATACAACATTTAAAATGCCTCAATTCTGAAATGAGACTATGAAAGAACTATTCATCAAAGGCAGTGAAGTGTAGTACTGCTGCAGAGTTAAAAATGTCACCCTGAGGGTGAGGGCAAAAATGAATTGTCGGATAGGGACCCGTCTCAGCACCTGCTTTTTAGAATTGTCTGCGCTGACCACCGGCAGGACCCAGAATACTTCAAGCCCTGGCCCTGAAGCAAAAAAGCAGGATCTGTGTCATATGACCCCTACTGCACCTCCCTTGTGACTGCCCCTCTGCCATATTTGGTAAAGTGCTACAGTCCCCAAAATCGCCCTGTTTACTATTCTAGCCCCAGACCTAGAATATTTTGGGATACATTGAAAGTTCCCCAAATAGGATAACACGGGACTAATGTGTTGCACTTTAGCCTCTCGCCATATCGTATTTATTGCTGCCCTGAGGGCGCGGCTCAAGACCAAACAGATCTATGAATGTAGTTGAAGGCCAGAGTTCAAATCTCGGCTTCCCCTCCACACCAAATGTGCGATCGAGAGAAGACCCCTTTGTCTCCATATGTCATCTGTCCGCCTTGGGGGAGCTTAGAAACCGGTTAACCCAGTGATTGGCCCTATATAAACCACAAATGCTAAAATGCAAACGAACTGGAAAACAGTCATCGTACTGAGGGAAAACAAATCGCCAGAAATGAGTATTTAGGCACAGAGTCACAGACTTCCATCATGTACACGGAACGGAGCGTTGCTTCTGCGAATCACCCGGCCAGTGCATTTCATCAATCTAACTCGCTCCGTGGGGTATCATGTTGCGCTACGGAATCAAAAGTGTTTTTTATACTGGTGGGAAACCCTCGAGCGAACATACCCGAGTTTAAACTACTTCAATGGCCTCTTTTTTTCCGAACACTACATCGCCGTGCCTTGGTTCCCTCTACAAAGCTGAGCGTCTGCTTTTATTTCTTAAGGCCTGTGTAGTACAGTTTTTTAAAAACTGATGAACATGCCTGTTTTTCTTAGCAGAGCATGCGGCATTGGGCTTGACATCCTTAAAACGTATATGATTTACCAGGAAAACGCGAATTGCTTCAAGCCGTGCATCGTTCTCGCGAATGGTCAGTTTGTGCCCGTTTTTTCAGTGACGGATTCTGTGACGATGGCAGAATGGCTGCGGCACTCAGAGCTGATGAGAAAAGCGCGGCGCCGTCGGGAGGGCGGCTAAAAATGGCAGCGCCCGCCGACCACACGCAGCCGGAACAATGGCAAATACTTCAGAAGCTGCAAGCAGGCTGTAGAGTGTAGAGTGTCTGTCTGTGTTAAATTTAGCAATATTTGATATCCATACAGCACCATTTTTAGTTTTTCTCGGTTTGTGCCGCGGCCTGTGTGGGTAGGGTGGCCAACTGGCATGGGCGCAAATTCAGGATGGTGAGTGTAAAAATTCAGGACAAGGGGTCAAAATTCAGGGCAAAAATTCGGGGCAACAGGTATGCTTTGCAGACACATCAGTGGATGTCATGCAATAGTATATAAATGAATAGGCAAGGAATATAAGTACAAGTCACTTCTCCTGCCCCGTCACCGCTTCTACCCCGTCACCGCTTCTACCCCGTCACCGCTCCTTCTCCGTCACTTCTCCTGCCCAGTCACTTCTCCTGCCCCCGTCACTTCTCCTGCCCCGTCACTTCTCCTGTCCCGTCACTTCTCCTGCCCCCGTCACTTCTCCTGCCCCCGTCACTTCTCCTGTCCCGTCACTTCTCCTGTCCCGTCACTTCTCCTGTCCCGTAGCTTCTCCTGTCCCGTAGCTTCTCCTGTCCCGTCGCCTCTCCTGCCCCGTCGCCTCTCCTGCCCCGTCGCCTCTCCTGCCCCGTCGCCTCTCCTGCCCCGTCGCCTCTCCTGCCCCGTCGCCTCTCCTGCCCCGTCGCCTCTCCTGCCCCGTCGCCTCTCCTGCCCCGTCGCCTCTCCTGCCCCGTCGCCTCTCCTGCCCCGTCGCCTCTCCTGCCCCGTCTCCTCTCCTGCCCCGTCTCCTCTCCTGCCCCGTCTCCTCTCCTGCCCCGTTCACTGCTCCTGCCACGTTCACTGCTCCTGCCACGTTCACTACTCCTATCCGTTCACTGCTCCTGCTGGTTACTGGTCCTGCTCATGCCTAATCACCGCTCCTGCCTCGTCACCTCTCCTGCCCCGTCACCTCTCCTGCCCCGTCACCTCTCCTGCCCCGTCACCTCTCCTGCCCCGTCACCTCTCCTGCCCAGTCACCTCTCCTGCCCCGTCACCTCTCCTGCCCCGTTCACTGCTCCTGCTGGTTACTGGTCCTGCTCATGCCTAATCACCACTCCTGCCTCGTCACTTCTCCTGCCTCGTCACTTCTCCTGCCCCGTCACTTCTCCTGCCCCGTCACTTCTCCTGCCCCGTCACTTCTCCTGCCCCCGTCACTTCTCCTGCCCCCGTCACTTCTCCTGCCCCCGTCACTTCTCCTGCCCCCGTCGCTTCTCCTGCCGCCGTCGCTTCTCCTGTCCCCGTCACTTCTCCTGTCCCGTCACTTCTCCTGCCCCCGTCGCCCCCGTCACTTCTCCTGCCCCGTCACTTCTCCTGCCCCGTCGCCTCTCCTGCCCCGTCGCCTCTCCTGCCCCGTCGCCTCTCCTGCCCCGTCGCCTCTCCTGCCCCGTCGCCTCTCCTGCCCCGTCGCCTCTCCTGCCCCGTCGCCTCTCCTGCCCCGTCGCCTCTCCTGCCCCGTCGCCTCTCCTGCCCCGTCTCCTCTCCTGCCCCGTCTCCTCTCCTGCCCCGTTCACTGCTCCTGCCCCGTTCACTACTCCTATCCGTTCACTGCTCCTATCCGTTCACTGCTCCTGCTGGTTACTGGTCCTGCTCATGCCTAATCACCGCTCCTGCCCCGTCACCTCTCCTGCCCCGTCACCTCTCCTGCCCCGTCACCTCTCCTGCCCCGTCACCTCTCCTGCCCCGTCACCTCTCCTGCCCCGTCACCTCTCCTGCCCCGTCACCTCTCCTGCCCCGTCACCTCTCCTGCCCCGTCACCTCTCCTGCCCCGTCACCTCTCCTGCCCCGTCACCTCTCCTGCCCCGTCACCTCTCCTGCCCCGTCACCTCTCCTGCCCCGTTCACTGCTCCTGCTGGTTACTGGTCCTGCTCATGCCTAATCACCACTCCTGCCTCGTCACTTCTCCTGCCCCGTCACTTCTCCTGCCCCGTCACTTCTCCTGCCCCGTCACTTCTCCTGCCCCGTCACTTCTCCTGCCCCGTCACTTCTCCTGCCCCGTCACTTCTCCTGCCCCGTCACTTCTCCTGCCCCGTCACTTCTCCTGCCCCGGCACTCCTCCTGCCCGGTCATTTCTCCTGCCCGGTCACTCTGTGTACAACATTGACAAATTACAAAGGTGGCAAGTTCCCCACAGTACTCTGTTTGGGTACAGCTCCTCTGTAATCACTAACCACGATCTCACTGGCACATGATATGCTAAAGGCATACGGCGCATTGTCATTTGAAAGGGGATTAATCAGCCTCAATCGGAATGACAATGGGCCTGCCCACAGTGTGTGCGAGCTCAGGGAGGAGCTGCTGCAGCCTCTGGAGTTCAATAGATAAGTGTGAGCTGGCCCCTGAGAACTTTTACTCTCTTGGGGCTTCTCGCAGGGAACGCTGTAATTAATGTCCAAAATTACGAACAAAATGCGTCCGTCAAAGGAATGATTACAGACAACGGACATCACACCAAAATGACGGACATTCCGTGAAATTTACGGATGGTTGGTCACCCCATGTGTGGGCCAGTCATGAGAGACCGGGGCTTCAACCGTTAACGCCTGCTCTTATGGTATCACTGGTGACCTGGGCTCACCTATGGCCAGACCCTGTGTGCCAAAACCATGAGGTGAAGCGGGCGGGGGGGGGGGAGGGGGCACAGAGCCACGGGAAGCGCCCACCTAGTGCTCGAGGCCTAGTTTGACAAGTCAGTGTGTGGCTGTTTGTGGGCCTGTTGTATGGCATGGTGGGCTGTTTTTCTGCTGATTTTCCTTATATTAGCAGCACACACATCGCATACAGCGAGCATAGATATATGCAGTTTCCCATACCTATCAAAACACATATGCAGCGTTGTTACAAGTTCAAAACTTGTTTTTTAGCTTTCTAATTCACGAATGGGGCCTCTTTTATTATGGTGCCCAGGCCTATTTTCTGCCCTAGTCCTACCCTGGTATTGGGGTGCGGGGCTTGTCATGTTAATGTAACGGCTCAGCTTTTAGTCAGTGGGTAGTGGTCCCCGCGGTGTTAAAAAGTTGATTATACAGCTGCGAACTTGGATGTCCATGAGCCTTATGGACTCCCAAGTTCGCAGCTGCGGAATCAACTTTTAACACAGTGGGAATCACTATGCATAGGCTGATTATGAGGTCTCCTAGGCTCTAGAATAAAGCACACTACAGTTTACTTAGACTGTTGGCTATGTCTCTCTTTCACAAAGACCGCATGTTCGTCTATCCGACAAATGGATGGACCTTTTCATGCAGAGTTTAGCTACATCAGGGCGTTTTTCTTTTTTGGTATTTGTGGTGTAAGCAGCCAGTGGCCTTTAACACTGTTTTTAAGGGGCCTTACAGTTTATGGTCTAAAGAAGTAACTCAAAATAGTATGCTTATTGTGTTTGCTCACTAGGGTAAGGGTGAGAACTTTAGGTCATGTGGCCTTCAGGAAGGGACAATTGGTTACTTATCTCAAGTTTACACCTTGCAAGGGATGATGCAGGGTACCACTTAACGATGATACAATACATTGCTGGATCTGAGATTTGGTGCAAAGCTTACTTCTATTTGACCAACAGCCCCCCCCCCCTCATAAGTTCGAGACATCGATTTGTGAACAACTTTGGATTTGTATAATTGTGGCATTGTATTCTCTAAGAAGGTTTCATCTTCATCGCTTCGCAATCCCAAGTTTCAGTGAGAAAACAAAAATTGATGGGTGGGATGCTTCAGTTAATATCAGTAACTGGTAATTACTCTAGGCCATTTCACTATTCATCCCCCCCCCCCCCAATGTGCTTCTCTAGACAGTTACCAGCGATATGCAAATCAGTCTGAATATATAAAATGTGAGATTGTTTTAATCTGAGGTTTGACCATGATGATCCTTACATTGTGTGGTTAACAAGTTCATCATTTAGAAACCAGCTATTTCTCCAGTCATTTGTTGACTGTCTTTGTCTTTCACCATGTACAGCGCTCCTCTGCCTTTTGGTTTAGTTTTGCTTGCAATTAGCACCTATACAAGCAGAGTGTTGAGCATAATATAGCATAGTTTAATAAAGAAAATGTTGGCTGAACAGAAGACTTCAGTGTCGGTTCAGTGTCTTAATTTGAGTCGGATCTTGCCAGGGGGGCCCACTGGCCCTCATTTTTGGGGACCGACACTTATTTTTCCACATCAGACATTCAGCAAGAGAGCAAAAAACACACAAAGTGGAAAAACTGAGGACGAGAGACTGAAAATCCGTTTCAAAGGGAGAAAGCAGGAACCTGCAAAAGAGAGCTAAAGAGGCAGTGAGTGTCTGGTAGTGGATTAAAGAGGCACAAGGTGGATTTAAGACGCAGCCATAGTATTTGTCACGCTAAGCTAGTGCGTGCGTGTGAGTGTGTGCGCACGCAGAGGCTTACTTGTTTCCCTGGCAATACAACGTCCAGAACCTATTCTGTGACTTGGAGAGGCCATGAAGTGTGCCCAAACAAAATCTGTCAGCGGTCATGATAGAACTGTATGGTACAACGTGTGTTAGAATCCAGGGAGGTGTCTTAACCAGTATTCGTACCTGATGAAATTAAGGTTGTCCATTTGCCACAAAGATTTTCTCCTGCACATTTAGAATTTCCGTAATGTGTAAGGCATTGTCGTTTACGCCATAAAAATTGCTGCTGGTGTTTATGTACTTCAGTATTCTTTCATTTTTGGACCTTCTGTGGAAACTCAGTCAGCTGTCAAGCTGACCTTGACTTTAACCACCTGGAAATGATTATTGCTAAACATACTGTTATGATCTTATCCAAACAGCAGGCAATGTAGAACGCAGGTGGTGATTGAATCGCCTCTGCTGGAGGTAGTGCATTGATGCAAACTCCTGGGTTTGCTGTTTTCTAGCAACATACTGTTGTGTGTGCATACCTGGAAACAAAAGTGTGTGTTAATAGTGGTAGGAAGAGGTCTGTCTGCCTTTAATGTGTCTATGGGTGGCAGGAACACTTGGTCATTAAAAGCTCTGAGGTGACATTCCCTTCCATGTCCTTACATGGCACTGTCTATTACCCCTCAGTACTTCTCAATGTGTAATACGAGGGAGGACCAAATTGGAAGCGCTTTTTAGGTCTTGCCTGCGATGCAGCGCATGCGCGGCTTAGCCTAGGCGAGCTCTATTGTCGTTGCTTATGTGTCCGGGTTCTGTGGAAGCGGGGTTGGTGTCTGCCCTGTCGGCATTAGGCCCCGCCCATCCGAACTGGAGATTTTGCTCGCGCACGGTGTCTCTTCCAGATGCACATACCGGGCAATGGGTGCATTTATTGCCATCCTCTGGGCTCTGTGCACTAAGACAGTCGGTAGTACCGTAATGTTAAATATCCGATCACTAAATCTGTTGAAAAGTCTTCCAGTTTTAGGTCAATTGCATGCTCGGTTCGGTGCTGCAGTGCCCCGCTTTTCCGCACAGCCCCTGATCTCGTCACATTGGTGCCTATCACTGGGGTCCTTTTAGCCGGTGCGTGCGGCTGTTGGTGCTTCCAAGGCTCACCTGCTTGGAAACCACCAGCACACGGGTTCGTGTGCGCGTGCAGGATACGCCAAAAACTGTAAGCAGCGCCCGGGCTATCTCCGAGGATCTGGGGCGTGCAGGGCCGGGGCAGCGCGGAGGGTAGGGGCGGGAGGGTGACTCCCTGGAGACCACTGTTGCTAATGCCTGGGAGGATGCTGTGACTGTGAGTCGTGCGCATTGGTGCAGAAAGCAGGCAGCGTGATACCTCCCTCTTAAAGGGAGTGATCGTAAATGACCCAAACTTTACTCTGAAATTACTACATATGCATTGTTGCTAATCGCGGAAAATGTGTTTTTTTCTTGGCTTTTGCAACATGTTTGTCTAGATAGTCTAATCCTAGGGAACTTCCTCGCCCCTTCTCGCCAGGGCTGTTTTGGTTGCCCTTGTGTGTTGACGCCTTTCTCTCTGGGTAAAAATAATGTCCCGCTTGGACGTTGTTACGTTGTCGGGTTTGCGCATTAGCGGCTGGTCTCACTGGTCACACTGAGCAACACTGCAACCAAGAGCTGGGCTGCGAATGCAGGCACTGAAACGACAATACAGCCAGACGCAGTGCCATGGAGGGGTTAACCAGCCATCTCTCATACAAAAAACAACTCGATGCCCATCCAGGGCTACATATTTTGAGAAGAATGCCATAGTAACATATAAACCAGGGATGCAACCTCATATTCACTTAAAGTGCTTAGGCAGAAAGACAAGACATCTAGTCTCTGTTCTTGTAGAGCTCATGCCAGATAGAATATTTTATTATATCAAGCTTGCTATGATGCATCTGCCCCCTGTTCTGTGTTCTTAGCTGCTATGGGTGCAAGACTGGACCATACAGTTGGTTTGACCCCAAATTACTGCAAACTTGTAAAAACAGCCTTATAGTAAAGCCACACAAAAAGCTACTGACCAAAGTGGAAAGCAGTCCCACCAAGCCAAAAGGGATTTTCTTTCTATGCTGGCTTCAAAAGGAAAAGTATTTAAGTGTTTGTTAATTTAATGAGGTTCCCGGTAAGACTAGCTAAGAACAAAACTGTCTTTTTTACTTGTTATCTGCATTAATTAGGTCAAGCCTGGGCGGCACAGGCGCTGCTCTGTGAGGCATGCTGTATTAGAGCATGTACATGAAGCTCTGCCCATATTTTTCATTCGCTTGTGTCTTTGTCTTTTATAAATGCTGGCTTCTGAATCATTATTAGACTTGTTAGTCCCTCCCTAGTACCGCCTTGTCTTTATTTATAACCTCCCATGAGGACTGACCCTTTTGCTTCTGTTGTTACACGGTATGTCTTATTTAGTCTGTAAGCACTATTTTCTTTAATGAGTTTCTCTTACTGCAGACACAACATGCTTTCCTGCAACATTCAGCGCACCATGCACGCTTTCAATTTCCAAGTAACCCGGGACAAAGGAGGCAGCTTTAGGAATAGGTCTGGCATTTACAAGAGTTTGAGCTATTGGCACTGTAATTGACAATGCCTTTTATTTATCTGTTTTGATAATTAACAGTGTTAGAAATGGGGGTCTCTGGTTGGCAATGGCTGGCCACTGTCCAAGTAGAGACCCTTCTTCCTAAGTCAGAGTAAGCGGGCTACACCCTTTGATAACCCCTGCTCAACCCTGTGGTAACGTAGCACGAGCAGTTAGGCTTATCTCCGAGGCAGTGTGTGAAGCTTTTATGACCATACACAGTAACTCCGTGAAGAACACTACAAAGGGACACCACACAAGTAGTTATAAAAAAAATAAGTATCTTTATATATAGACTTAATGCAAGACCAATAACAGTAAAAAGCCACAATACTAGAAAAATAGGGTTACTGAAATGCTGCAAAAATAGTTCAAGTGTGCAAAGAGGAGTTCAGTTTAAAGCAGTGGTCTCTGCGACCCTTTTACTTGCAAAGTACCTGGATTCTGTAGCAAAACAACCAAAATGTTGCAAAGGAGCTGTAGTGATGATTTTCCTCACGCGAGGCCAGCGATGCGTTGAATCCTTGCTGCAAGGGAGGATGATGCGCTGATCTACAGATGCGTGCGGGACAAAGCGACAAACTTCTCCACGCTAAGCCGGCGATGCGTTGAAATCCTTGCCGCGAGGGAGGATGATGCGCTGAGCCTGTTGCGTGTGCGACCCTGTTGCGATGAGAAGAAATAGCGCTCCGCGAGGGAGCGACGATCCGGGTGCGATGCCATGAAAATGGCGGACGCCCGGCGTCCGCGCTGCGATATAGTGAAGCGATTAACTCATTGCGATGATCTTTGGTTAGCGAGCACTTGGAGGCCCGCAAACATGCGATGATCTTCGGGTTAGCGAGCATTTGGCAGCCCGCAAACGTGTGATGCGATGATCTCCGGTAGCGAGCACTCCGCGGCAGCAGCGCGATGATTTTTCGTACGCGCTTCAGCTGCGGCGGCTCGCAAACGGGCGTGGGCAACGATTTTAAGCACTCTCTTCTCCACAGTAGAACTAGAGGCCCTGGAACTCATAGGAGCCTCACCTGCAGATAGAAATCCTCGCTGGGAGGAAACAGGAGGCTGGTGGTGGAGTGTGATGTGCCGGAGACTCCAGCAGGAGGCTAGCTCTCTTCTAGCCCTTGGGTGATTGCTTTAGAAAGTTGAAATAAAAGTTCTCTTCAAAGTCCTTTTCCTCTTCTTCCAAGGCCAGTAGTAACCACTGCAGGCCAATCCAAGAAACAGCACACAAGGACAGTCACCTCCTGCAGATTCCTTCAGTTACACGGACAGAGGTTCTTCTTGTTGGCCAGGAGCAATACAAATTATAGGGGTTTCAGCACAGATATTTATACCCCAAAAGTCTTTGTTCTAGAGTCACAAGTCACTGAACCCAGCCAGAACCAGTTCTGCTCAGTCCTGGAGCACTTTGTTTACCAGGCTGCTTCTTTCTTTTCAGAGTGCAGGGCAGAGACATCAGACGCACCACAGGAGGTAGAGCCAGCATTGTGGAGGGAAGGCATAGCCCTATTCAGGTCCCAGGTGCAACTCCTCCTACCCATCTAGATGCAGATCTCTCTATTCACCACTGGGTCACCTCACCCTGTCTCCTGGAATTCCCCAGCCCTGTCACTCCAGAAACAGACAGCCAATACACATAACAGCAGAGCACACTGGAAGGTTTAGGCAAGAAAATACCTACTTTCTAAAAGTGGTATTTTCAAACACAGAATATAGAAATAAACTTCACTAAAAGATGTATTTTAATATTCTGAGCTCAGGCATACTAAATTCGTTTTTCTACCATGTTCTTTGGGTCAGTTAGGACTATAGAATGTATTAGTCAAACCTCCCATTCTGGCCTATGGAGAACAGGTAGCCTTACAGTAGTGAAAAACGAAATTGGGTGTAAATCACTACCAGAACATGCTACACACACACACCAAGGCATGTCCTACCTTACACATACAATGCACCCTGCCATAGGGGGGGGGACTTACATGATGCCAAGGGAAGGTTCTGGGGCTGGGAAGTGGGTGCACTTCACAGCCAAGATTGCAGTTCTGGACTCCACACAGGCTCTGCAGTGGCAGGTCTGAGACACACTTTATAAGCTGCTTCTGTGGGTGGCGCAAACTAGCGCTGCAGGCCCGCCAGCAGCATTCGGTTTACCAGCCCTGGGCACACACAGGCCACGCTACTAGGGACTAACAGGTAAACCAAATAAGCCAACCAGAGATATACCAATTCACAGTCATATTTACCAAGGGAGAGCATATGCACTTTAGCACTGATCAGCAGTGGTAAAGTGCCCAGAGTCATAAAACCAACAAAAACAGGTCAGAAAAAATACAAGAGGCAGGCAAAAAGTTTAGCGATGACCCTGCAAGAAGGGCCATTTCCAACAAACAGGCATTGTCATTTACAATGCCAATAGCTTAAACTCTCGCAAATGCGAGACCTATTGCATTGCAAACGCTTGTTAGCAATGTGGCAGGGAGAAGGCCCATAGAAGGCATAGGCAAAAAAAACAATTGATGGACAGAATGCAGAACAATTTCATACATTCACCCCAGTACAGAAATCTGGGCCTAAATCCATCGTTTTTTCTAGGGTGTACTGGGGAGAATGTATGACACAGTTCTGCATTCTGTCCATCGATTGTTCTTTTTGCATTTATCACCCCGAGTGGGACGGGTCTGCCCAGACGTGAAACCCCGAAACCGGTCCTAGGATGCTTGTTTCCGGTCCAGGAGGACCTGGCTTGGAAGTTCGGGCTGGACTGTTCCCATGAGACAGGGTCAAGACTGATTTGCTTATGGCAGGTCTAAACTGGGGTGGTATGGTGAGCAAAAGAATGATGAATTTAACCCAGATCTCTTGACTGGGGGTGAATGTTTTGATTCGTTCTGCATTCCACCCATCAATTGTGAGTCTTATGCCTTCTATGAGAAAGCAAATGTCCTTCTCTTTCGAGGTTATGCTTACATTTTGAGAACCTATTGCCATATTTCCGTGACCCTCTGTTTTTCCTTAATCTCTATAGGTTCTTTATCTCTCAAACTACATTTTTGATGTCGCACAATTTATTATTTTCGCTTTGACAAATTTAGCACTTAAGATGAGGCACGGGAAGTCCTCCTTGACTTTACCTGAAAGAACTGTTGAAAGTTGAGGTGGAGCAACAGCGCTTTAAGGCACATTAACCTACTGTTCAAAGATCAGGCACCTGGCTCAATCTACCAGACCTCAATGCCAGGATCTCCGCAGTTTTATTTTAGGCCTGAAGTGGAGGCTGAAGTCAGGCTCACTCAGATAAAGATGGAAAGATGCAAATTGGGCATGATGTGCAGCACGGGCTATAGCCATTTAAAGAAAAGTATATTTCAGGATTTGCCTCCTGCTTTCTTTGATTGCCCCCATTTAGGGTATGGTGTAAGTTTATAAAACCCGTCTCTTTTGAAAAGCAGGTACAATATGTGCAAGCTGCTAGGTCTATTTTTTCATAGCAGTAATGTCAACATTATAATTGTTTAATTTGTAAGCGTGTTTTTATATTTGTAACGCTTTGTATTTTTAGCATCTTATTTTAATGGATGTCAGACTCCTGTGTTGGTGCAGGTTGTATTTTTAATTATCGTTTAATTGTTGTTATTAATAAACCGATTGATTGAGCCACCTCCCACTTTTACAAATCAACGCAAAGCATCATTGTATTATTTCTCCTTGTGATCCCCGCCCTTGTGTACATCTTCAGCATGAACACCCACAAAATGCTTTCAAGGACAGGCAGCACAGCCTGACTAAGTGGCCCATTGCGTCCTCAACGACCTGTGGGGTTGGAAAAGGCTTTACGACTCAAGGAATATGAACAGCAAGTACATTAAAGGGGAGGGAGGGGGTTGGGGAGGGTAGACTTGAACCAAGACGTCATTCACTTTCAGATGCTTAGGCAGTGTGAATGTCTATATGATTCCCAGTTCCCTACCTACACTTGACACTCCTTGCCCAGATGGTCTCTAGATGGTGACTCGTCGTAGGTCACTCACTCGTTTTCAGCTTTCTCCATGCCTTCTCATTAATGTTTCTGCCCTGTATCATTCACAGGCCAAGATACTGTGTGGTGAATTAAGTTTTGCAGCTGGAAGAATAAAATATTGTGCCACACAATACATTTTACTGCATTTATACAAAACAAATTACGTTCTGCTTGGATGTTATCACACAATTCTCTCCTTATGGATAATAAGACCATTCAGTACATTCTATCTAATTCTAAATTCTTTAGGTCCAGTCAGCTTTCGTGAAACTTTAGAGGTCATTTGAAAAAGGCAAGTTTTGCATCTTTTATAGCGATTGGGAAAGTACTCTGATCTGTGGGTCTGGTCTGTCATCTTCGCCACTTCTCACCAGAGTCTGTTCAATGCGATCTATGGCTTCAGCAACAGAAACATGTACAGGCAATATAGATAAATATGGGATTAATTGGCGTAAATGAGAACAAACAAAATTAGTGAAGCAGCTTGTGAGTTTACCCCATTTATTTTATTTTGGTTAAGAGTTTTATATAGCGCTAGCTAGACCCGGAGGTATCAGAGCACTTTACAACAAATATCATGAAGCAAATATTTACACAGTGTTACGATAGGTAGGATTGTCTTGTGACGAATCTTGTTCCGGCGGTCTTGGGAACGAGGTTAAAAGGGGAGGGGAACAGGCGAAAGTCTTCTTGTTGAGGAGTCTAGGTTCTGCGCTTAGCAGGATTCCTTTGTTGAAGGGGCTCAGTCACATTGTGCGTCATCTCACACGTCTGGTGTGCTCTGTTGAGGAAGAGGTCTTTGAGTTGTCTTTTGAAGTTTATGAAGGAGGGGTTGGTCCTGATGTGAACTGGTATGGAGTTCTAGATTTTGGGTACATTTCCCGAGAAGGAGCAAGACAGGGTTTTTTTGTTTGCAGGCTTTCGGTGGAATGCGAGGGAGGGTATTGGTGCTCCTGAGGTTCCTCGTTTGTCCTGCCTCTTTGAGTTTAGAGGCCCGTTTTCCGGTGTGCAGAGCTTTGTGTGTGAGACAGGCAGTTCTGAAGTTGGCACGCATTTCGATTGGTAGCCACTTCAGTTCTCTTAGGGAGGGAGAGATGTGGTCATATTTATTTGCTCCTGTGATCATCATGGCAGCTGTATTTAGGGTTACTCGGAGGGGAGCTAGGTGAGAATTTGGCATGCCCATGAGAGTAGCGTTCCATTAGTCCGATCTGGACAGCACCAGGGATTGAGTGGCCAGTTTAAGGTCGTTGGGGGGGGGGGGGGGGGGGCGAGAGGGGGGGGATGAAGGGTTTTATTTTGTTGAGTGATTTTAGGTTCAGGAATGCGCTCTTTGCTTAGTTCTTGATATGTTTGTCCATGTTTAGGGTTGCGTCCAGGGTGATACCCAGGAATTTTACAGAGTCTGCCAGGGTGAGCTTGCAATTAAGACCGTCAATGGACTTTAGCCATTCTGTGGCTAGAGGGGGGAGGTCTGCTACTTGTTGGAAATAAGGATTTCCGTTTTGGTTGAGTTTAAGGTGGTTGTGGGATAGCCAGTGTTGGACTTCTCGTAGGGTGTTGTTTAGTTTCTGTATGTCTCCTAGTGACGAGGTTTCAAGGTAGATCTGGGTATCATCAGCATAGAGGTGGAAGTGGATGTTGACCTTTTTGAGTATGGAGGTGAGGGATTCCATGTAGATGTTAAACAGTGATGGGGAGAGAACCGATCCTTGTCCCCATACACCGTCACGTCATGAACACGAGTTATAGCATCCTCCATGTATTTCAATGTGCCATCATTAGATCCCCCTTGCCTCAATTGTACCTGCACATGTTATGAGCCTGTTAACCCTCAATCTCACCTGCCATGTAAAGCACACACCTCATTGGCAGCCTGTCTCTTGTGTATTCCCAATTAACACTTAAAATGGACAAGCACAAGTCGCCTATGTCTGGAACCTGTTATCTTGGCATTAAATCAACAATGCTCCCTCTAGTTGAAGTAAATATAAAGATGGCTTTTTTAGCATCCACCGGTCTGCAGCGAAGTATGTTGGCATATGTTGATTACACACGCAAAGCCGCCAAAGAAACCAGATGCATGAATAGTCTATGAAAGAAGGGAATGAATTGAAAGATTGACAATAATAACATTTATCTCTTTCTAAAGGAGCCTACATGCTACTAAAGTGCTGATTTCACGGTAATCATTGCTATGATAGGGTATTTCCACAGTACTTTTGCAGCGATCTAATCATCTTGTCATTCGCTCAAAGCATTTGCTGCATAGCCTCATGACCGCCGCCTCCTTGAATAATCCCCTAATCTCTGTAGCTAGAGGGGCTGAATTAGAGGCGTCAGAGGACCGAATGCAGGTCTTAACTGCTCTTTTACCGCAGGAGTCTGCTAGTTACTGAACTCACCTGAGGTAACCCCGGCCTGTTGCTTGTGCTGTCCAGCACGGCTGCAAAAAAAGTATATTCGGCAATTGAATTTCAAAAGACATTGGATGAAACCTCAGAACTACTGGTTTCTTTTAGTAGGGGCCATGGTAAGTAGCTTGTCAATAGCCAAGAACCTATATCTTGCTTCTATTGACCTATTTGGTTATACTGTGGCTTCTGCTGCTCTCAGAATTATGTGGCATTGCCTATTTACATATCCTGCTAAAAGTCATAATAGTTCACTATTCTAGAACTGTTTGCCTCTTCTTGCTACCCAAAGGCAGACCTGGTTGAGTAGGGTTCTCTGTAATCGGGGCATACAGAAATAGTTGAACAGTCCTTTAATATGGCATGTAAGACACCTTGATGGAACACCTGGTGATTGTCCTCTCTGTTGGAACGCTCTCATTGCGGCTTATCATTGCAATAGACTGATTGGTGGGTTCCTTCATTCATGCTAATGACAGATCGCTACTAAATAGTCTTTTCCATGGAAGCTTGCCTGCCTGCAAGCGATAACATAGGTTTGTCAAGTCCATGTATCCATGTTGTTTGAGTCTAAGCTGTAATTGTAATTACTCTGTAGCCATATGGAGAACTTCTGTTACTGTGATGCTTCTACTGGAAACGGATACAAGTCCTACAATCCTGTTGGTTAGTGTCCATCATGGTGTGTTGCTAGGACATATAGAAAGCCATGTTAATTACAGATGTTCATGCACATTCTACCAATGCAATGTCCGCTTTCTGAGCTGTCCAGAAGTTCACCCTTTTCTGCAATTGATAAGGTGGCCTCCTTCATTCTGTAAAATCTCGTTTTACGTTCTGCATTCTAGTTGTGTAAGCAGATTTTATATTTAGCCAATCAGAACAGTAAGGCTTGTAATTGTTAATAAGAAGTGATGGCTGATGTATGCAAAGCAGGCGTTGGAGCAGTGCCATGGACGTGTGGTTATAAATACTGCATCACATGGCCGCATGCTTTCCGAACTGCAAATCTGTGCATCTTCATCCTGCCTCAGGTGGGGGAAACCCATTAAAAGCTAGCCAGGAAAAAGGCCTAATTAAGAGCAAAAGGGTTGCTACTGGATTTTGATCCATTGACATTTTTTTGTTTACATTGTTATTTTCATTTGCATTTTGACAGAGAAATAAACTTTTCATTAGCTGTGAACTTTACCTCGTTGCCAATATGTTCATGAATTAGCATAATTGAAGTGTCAAATTTCCAAAATTGCCAGGGATCAGGAGAAACCTCGATATCGCTTCAACATCAGCCATGTGGCATGCAGCTCTTAATAGTTACAAATCATTGTTTAAGATACTTGAGGTCTTAGGTAGACAGCACCCTTAGCTACATTTGGGTCTACTGCTTACTGATAAACGGAGACGTCCAATCAATTCACTGAAGCTCCCAATGGAGTCATGTGAATATTGTAGAATATGGTTACTAAGATAGATCCTTTTGGCACCTTAGATAGGAATACTAGTCATCAAAATCGTGTTTCCCATACTCGCTCGCTGAACCAGTTAGTTCCTTAGTATATTAATAAGGGTGACATGGTTAATTATTTCAAAAGCCACAGAGGACTCCCAAACGGGTATCTTTGTCATCAAGTGTGCAATGTACATCACATACCAAACATAGCCAAGTAGTTTCTCTGTGGCAGCTAACATGAAAACCAAACTGTCTCTGACTCGACCGATCCATTATAGCGACCGCCTATTAAAAAGGGCTGCTATGCAAGTCTCTGTCACTTTACCCATATTTGGAAGATGGGCAGTTGGACAATAATTCTCCAATAAAGTGGCATCTGACGTGGGTTTTTAAAAAGGGATGTGATTTACCATAGCTTATGTTAGCCGAGGAACACTCACTGAGGAAAGATGCTTTTACGACCTCAGAAAAACCGACCATGATCTAAAAAAAGTTCTCTTAACGACCCAAGCAGTAGTTTCTTTTTTAAGCCTCTGAAAAAAAGACCTACTCAGCCAGGGAGAAACAGCTTTTGTTGTTATGAAGATATTAACCCTTTCCTTATGCAAGTTTCTAACATTTCTCAAAATTAGCAATTTTCTGTGAGAAGTAGAGGTCAGATGCAAAGCTCTGAATAAACACTCTCTGAGAATGTGATTTGAAATAAAAAGAGAAGGCCTTTCTACAGCATAAAGTGCTGAGCTGTATAGACCTAAAATAGTTCTGGCCTGGATAATCTCCGAGTCTAATTTATCCCATTTAAAAATGGTTAAAGAAGCTTCACCTTTTGGTGCTTCCAATTACCATCACTATGCTTAACACAGATGTACTTTTGACTTACAGATTCCAAAAAACAAGGAAATTAAGTAACCACAGATCTTTTCTTTTTAACTCTGGTGGCATGATTGTCAATAACGGCTGATATCGGGTAATTATGCACCTTTAAAGTCTCAACAGAAAGAACATTGCTGTATTCTCATTCCATTTATTATATCTTATTTCTGAGCATCCCTAATGACACACTACTAACCTTGCACGCTTTTGAAGTTGTATAACCTGGCATCCTGGGCCTCATTTTCCCACTGATTTCTTTTTTGCCTTCAACCCTCCTGTTTTGCTGACTTAGTTTGTGCTGGCCTAAGGATTCTGAGTAATTTACCAGTGCTAAAGTGCTTGTGCTCGCCCCTCAAAACATGTTAAAACTGGCTTATACCCAATCGGTCTATTTAATATACATGTAAGTCCCTCATGTAGTGGCATTACCTGTGCTTAGGGCCTGTAAATTAAATGTTGATAGGTGGTCTGCAGCACTGATTGTGCCACCCATTTAAGTAGCCCTGTCTCAGGTCTGCCATTGCTGCCTGTGAGTGCAGTTTTAATCTGCCATTTCGACCTGGCAAAAGATTGCCATGCTCAACCTTTCCTTTCTAATACATATAAGTCACCCCTGGATTATGCCCTGGACAGCCCAGAGAGCCAATTATGTTAAATTGTGCATGTCCTGGTAGAGAAACTCTCAAATCCGTTTTTCACTACTGCAAGGCATACCTTTCCAATATGATAACATTGGAGTTATCGTGTTACATTTAATAAGCTGTAACCTCCAAATTGGAACAGGCAATCTGTTCGTGTTTGGTGTCTTTGTAATATTAATTAAAGATCCTCTTTTACAGTGGAGTTGAAACCCCTAGCTATAAAAATCTGCGACAACGAGGTAATCGGAGAGTCGATTTCGGGTATGGCCAAATTGAAGTTGTTTGTGGACGATATTATTTTATATCTTAGTCCTTCCTGACAGCCTGAATCTAGAGCGGGTATTAAACGGAATTTAATCAATTTGAATTGATTGGGGGTTATAAAATAAACCAAAACAAAGATTTTAACTTTGAATTCTGACTGCGATTTTCTTCCCTCAAATCTTAAACATCAAGCCCTAAAACCGGAACCAATAAACTGTTTGGGGATATTTGGTTCCAATCAATATGGGCAGCTATTTAAATTGAACTATGAAGTCATGTGGGGTAAAATTTAAATATTGCTGGATAATTGGCCACTTCTACCTCTAACTTTGATGGGCTGTGTCCATACTCCCGCTACTCGTTTTTTTTTATAGGTGTACCCTTAAAAATTAATACTAGTTATTTCACAGAGCTAGAATATATGTTTAGAGAGTTTGTCTGGAGGAAAAAGGTATCCAGGGTCAAACTCTCAGAACTACAACTAGATATTAATCAGGGTGGGTTAGCATTGCCGAAAATCCGAACATACTATGAAGTGGCTATTATAGATCTAACAGCTTGTTTGTTGGAATCAAGAGGTTTATTGTATAATTGTTTTTGGATTAAATGGTACTGGAATCTGGTTTGCAGTTCCCAATATTTTTAAAGACATCTAAACTCCCAACAAGCATTGGCATAGCCAAAAGGTCTCGCCTTTGGGTCCTTATAAGTATTTAGTTATGCAGCACAATATCCTTGGTGCAACAACATTAACTGTTTCATGGCTAAACACTTATAAGGTCCTAAAGGCGAGACCTATTGGCTATGCCAATGCTTGGTTTTTTAGCGCTTGAACACACCACATCCATGTCATCCTTCATACTGAACAATCCTATGGACATTACATAATAGACCCCTGAAATGGTTGTGATTCAAAACATTATGTACATAGTCAGAGGTTGTATATTGCCACTATAATATAGATTTCAACACTTTTACTAAATAAGCCTTAGATGCAGACTTTGAGTTGCTAAATTTGTGTCTGTTTCACTGAGTGGCTGTAACTTCAGATAATTTCCTACGTGCGTTTGGGCATAACCATGCCTTCTCCAGGAAAAGCCACAGCAGATACAGGCAATATCTGTAAATACAAAGAACATATGTGTGCCGCCTCACCTGACATTACATTAGCCATGAGATATCTACATATAGTTATTGCTTCGTATTTGGTTGCCCATCACCTCAGAGAAAAGCAAAAGGAAGAGCAAGTCACTTAGATAAGTAGCCCATCGTGCCAGTAGTGAAGGAGCATGAAGAATTGAATGCTAGAATCACAGATGTGCTTGCGTGCTACAAATACTGAAAGAGCCAAGAGAACACCCACATCGGTGGTCAAAATGTCCCGATATACGTGCTTTTGCGGTAAAAATATCATTACCATATACTGCGGAGACTGTCCTCCTGGACACTCAACAAATGTGGTATGTCCTACTTAAAACGGAAAACATGCCCAGGTCTTCTATTTAAGACAAAAGAAAGAATGACATTTAGATGTCTGATAATGTACTGTAGGCATATTTGGCATACAGGGCCCACTTATAGGCTGTCTTTGTAGCTTTTTATTAAAAACGAATTCAGTGACCAGTTTCTTGAAACCTTCCTACATAAAACAAGAAAAACAGACATCTAGGTCATGGTACATCAGTGGCCTAATTACCTAAACCAACTTCTGCTTCGAGGTTCCATACGAGATTCCAAGAAAGAATATAAAACAGCGCAAGGACTTTTAAGGCCTGACAGCCAAAGGCAGTTCAAACAATGATAGGTACCATCGTATGGATAGACAAAACGAACTCTTCAGGATGAGGTGGTTTAAAACTGGTGTGAGATGGCAACTAAATAAATGATAACATAAAAATACCTCCAAATTAAAAAAGGGAACACGAGTTAAAGCATCTGAATAACCGTGGCTGGAAAAAACAATGCAGAATCACGATACATAATAGGATTCCAGCGTCGCAATAGGGATGGAATGCATTGTGGTGCAAAAAGGACTATGTGTGAGTAGTAACCCGGCATTAACGTGGTTTCTATCCTGATGAATAAGCCTTATGACTCTGACTCCTACAATGAGGTATTCGATATGCCTCGACCCAACCACGCCGAATGTTGATAGATGCAATACATGTGGTACAGGAAGCCGGATGATTTGATGCAACCCCCGCGCTTGGATAAAGTATAGAAATAGTCAGACGGAAGTCATGTTACAGATGACCAGTTTCTGTCTGCTGCTACGGATCATAGTTTGATTCCAAAGCTGGTTAATCTACGAGGCGGCCATGATGTAAGTGTGGGTTGTTCAAAGTGAACCCAGTAAGAAAATCATAATACCAAATAAAGACCTAATAGAAATGGAAAAGGACGGAAGTTTATACACAGATAATTATGATATAGCCCAAGAGCGATATTGTCGATATTTGACTTCCTATTCAGGCTCTGCAGAGCAATATGTGCGCAGGCATGTCTAAATAGTCTAAAACCGTCATATCATCTTCAAAAGATGTATAATAACTATATGGCTAATGTAACGGTGTGAAACGACTCAAAATGTGTCACAGATACAAAGCCTAACAAGCCCGGGAATGGTGCGTGTGCGCGCAGTCTTCACTTTTCAAGCACTGCACTCGTGCTTGTGACGCGCCGCTGTGCATGCGCGCGCCCGCAAGGTGGATGCCGCCACGAGCGCAGTGCTGGAAAAAGTGAGGAGCGGCGGCTAAAGGCCCTCCTAAGCAGCGCGGCAGCGCATGCACGCTGCGTAGGCGAGACCTAAGAAGGCGAGACCTAAAAAGGACTAGATATAAGACTGCAGTCTTTTTTTTTAGCAAGCTGGTTCTTATTGATTTGCATTCACCTAATTTTAGATCATGCAAAGTTTGGGACTTCAAATCCAATCCAGTCACCTTAGAAATTGGAAGGAATGTGGTTTCAGAAGAGCTGGGGCGCTTTTTAATGAAGAATAGAGTAATTACTTGGCAAAAGGTTCAGTATAGATGCGGTGAACCGAACAAGCCTGGCTTTTTTGAATATTTACAGATGATATATTTCTTAAACAGATACAATCTTTCGTCTAGCGGCGCTCCGACTAAGTTGGTGACCGCTCTATTTTGAGCTAAACTAACAGGGGTGGGTAATTGGTACTCTCAGTTGTGCAATCAAAGTGAATCTCCACTGGTCGAGAAATTCCTAGAAAGAGTAACCCGGGAAACCAATTTCACTCTGTCAATTCAGGAGTGGCAGACCATATCCCAGCTAGGGAGCAAGGCTTTAAGAGCTGCCAATTTTAAAAGAATGGCCTTCTTGTCTCGGTGGAAGACATACTATACACCTAAAATACCTGAAGTAGAGAACAGATGCTTCAGCTGCCAGGCAGAAGGGGAAGGGGCTTGGCTACATATATTCTTCACATGTCCAAAACTAGGGCCATTTTGGGCCAAGATTTTTTCGGCCATAAGCCAGGCAATCCAGAAGAGGCTAGATCCAGAGGTTGAGGTAGCCCTTTTCGGTATTACCAGAGTTAGGGAAAGCTTGACAAAAGCAGAAGAAACTTTCATAGCAATTTGCTCCCTCGTTGCTCGCTCCCTAATTCTCTAGAATTAGAGGTCGGCAGAAGTACCTTCATACTTGAAGTGGTTAAATAAGATGAAACGAACCATGATGTTCGAAGAAGTATATGCTAGGCAGGTGGGCGCTACAAGAAAGTTCACTACGGTTTGGAAGTATTTAGTGAATCTTGAAAGTAAGGCGGAAATCGAAGTCTTATAGATATTTTAAGTAGGATTAACTAATTTGAAGGCTGGGGTTGAAATCTAAAAAAAAAAATAAAGAAAAAAATAAATAAAAAGCACACGTACCTGAATTCTGACTTTTCCCGTGGCGCTATCTTGTTTGGTGAAGGATAGACGTCTTTGGGTTTTATTTGTGTATTATAGCACTTCAGCACTTTAGTATGTTAGAATTGCACATTTGTAAAAAGTTGGGATATTGACTAAAGCATTTTTGAAATTCGGGGATGCAGCCAGATTATTGTTGCAATACGCTGTTTTGTACTCTGTTGGTCTAATGCATAATGTGCATGTCTTGATCAAATAATGTTTTTTTTAAACTCCCTGTTATTGATTGTTATTATCATGACCCATATGCTCTGCGCAATAAAAAAAAAAAAAATGAATTTTTGGTTGCAGTTTTGAAAATGACTTTTTAAAAAAGTTTGAGTGGGAGTCAATGAGAAAGTACAATTTAGAAAGTAAATTAATTGCATGTAATTAATTTACTTACTAAATTGTACTTTCTCATTGACTCCCATTGAAACACTATTGTATTATATTGTACTCACCCAGGTCTCACTGGGGTGAAGGGTTTCTCCTGTTTGTTTATACTTATAGAAAGTTGGCATTTTCCTGCCTTGACAATTGAGTGCATGCAGCTTGTCCCTGGGTCTCATGACTGGGTGTAGTTGGCAGTTAGACTTTGTGTATTCCTTCTAGACAGCCACATACAATAAAGAGCTTAGATGTACCTGGATGGGCCATCACTGGCAGGATGGGAGGACAGAGCTAGGCACAGTCGTACTTACACTTGAATAGCCTGTGTTTTGCCTCCGCAAAAAGAGCTGCATACTCCTTGTAGTTAGTCTGGAGACAGGGCAAGGGAGGCGGGAAACTTGTGCACTTCAAAGGGAAACCTCTAGAAGAAGCTTCTACCACTTCAAATGTGGCACCTTGTAGAAATATTGGACCTCAGACACCTGTTAAGAACCCTTCTGGACCTGTGGAGACACTGTCAGGAAGAAGGACTGCTCTGATCCTGAAAGGTCTGTCACTCTGCTGGACAGATACCCTGTTGGACTACTGCCTTGCTGGATTGATGCCTTCCTGGAGTTCTGGATTGATGCCCTCTTCCCTGAGTCAGAGGGATTTGGACCTGCACCTGAACTCAGGGCTCGCAGAATGACTCCAAGGGCTAGTCCGCTGGCCTCCTGTTCAGAGTGTTGTGTATCAATGGGGATACCCAAAAGGCTACCAGACCCGGGTCAATATTGCGGTAGTTTCTAAACAAAACAATATATACATACTTTTTGGGGAAGATATCAAAAATTACATAATTTTTCAAATTTAAAAATAAAAGGATGATAGAGTTGCGAAATTAGCAACAACAATTATTAAAAAACAAACAATAAGTTGTATCCACAATACCAATTTTAAATTCAAACTTGCAAGGAATGCAGTTTATTTCCAATGAAGTTATGAAATTAAGTTGTGGCAACGCAGTTGCTCATTCTTCTTTAGATGATTCAAATATTTACAAAAATAGGTGTTCAGGGTTGTGAAACGGGAAAGTGATTGTGGTTGAAGTGGAACCGTGAGGGTGGTGGACAAGGAAAAGGTAGTGTGACATATATCCATCACATTCACATGGTGATACTGATCCAGCCTTAACAAAGGTCAGTTGTTCCAAATGTGTCACATAGCAGTACATAAACACTGTCAATAAATTACAGTTGTCCTGGCTTGTGATCTGATTGTAGTCAACTTTCCAACCCCTATAAAATTAACTAGGTGAATCCAGCCTTAGGGTGGGGTCTTCATCAGGACATGAGAAAGTGAAAGGCGACTAGAGGCAATGTGATAGTGCATATTAGGAAGGCAAATCTTATTGAAAAAGGTAGTGAACGCGCGTAAAATGAGGTAAATGATTACCTAATAAAGCATCCAGCGTGTTTCTATGGGCTGTGCAGTCGTGTGAAAATTGGGCTCAACAGAGCTCCTGAATGCAGAGAAAACACTTATTAAATATATGCGTTAAAGAGCAAATCAGAACAAAATTCTCAGACAGAAAACTGAAAAACCCTTTGTGTATGAGCACTTACTCAAAAAGGGGTTGGAGGTACGGCCATCCGTGCGCGTACGTGGAGGTATACTGTAGGTCCAAAGATCACTGACAGATTACACAATAATCTAAAAAGATTCAGGACAGAAAAGGTGGCGTAAAGCGGGTTGCAGAAGTGGGGAATTTAATTACCACTTCATGTAGACATCCACAATGTGTAGCCGTAGGTCCACTCTCGTCCCTGTGTAAAATATCACGATTACTAAACGCGCTAAATGAAGCTGCAGGGGGGTGGGAGTGACATAACGGGTACAACAAATGTATGGGCCTGCATGTTTAAACATGCATCCAGTGCTTTAATTGGGCCGGTACTCACCGGTACGGAGTACCGGCACTTCTTAGTTGTATCTTTGAGTACCGGCACTTCGCTACTGCCGAGGAGAGTACTGGTACTCATGAAACGCTGGTGCTGGCGGACGGTTTCTGACAGCCCAGGCACTTCTGTAGACCTGAGCCGAGCCCCCGCTGATTTATTCAGCTTGGGCTCATCTGCATACCGTCGGTGTGTTCACCATCACGCTGTGTTGCAAACACAGAAATCGAGGCAGGCCGGTGACAACGCTATTCTGAAAGCCATGGGAGGTAACCAGGTTCAATTAGCTTTAATCCCACCTGACTCTTTTAAGTGTCTGCTTATCCCTGTCTGCTTGCCGGTGATTGTTTTTGTGTGAGAAAAATACGAGAGAAAGGGGGAGAGAATATAGACACTCATGGAAGGTATATCAAAGGAAATGTGTGGAATGCTTGTGTGTGCACGTCTGCTTGTTTCTTTCTGTGTCGCTCGAGAATATATAGTATTGTGCCAAGCAACAGCAATTAACAGTATTGATGTTGCACATATTAAAAAAAAACACAAGTAAATGTTAAAATTTCACCGAGTTTGGCTTTCCTTGTGTAATGAGTAAACAAACCTTTTTTGTTTATTGAATGACATTTCTCATGTGTTTTGGTAGAACGTAACGTTTGATTTTGTAACATGTTCACTTGTAATTTTTCTCCTTATGTATCATTACTGCTCCTATTGTGAAGCGCTCTGACACCTTCGGGTAAAGCCCGCGCTATATAAAAACGCATTAAATAAAAAAAATTAAAAAATGTGTTTTGGTATGTGCTGCAAGTAGTATAGAAGTCAAGAAGTATCGGCATGACTTCTCCTAAGCCCCGCCCCAAGCCACCCCCACTCGCCACATTTAAATGAGTACCTGCACTATTTTTTCCCCCATTTAAAGCACTGCATGCATCTCATCACATATTACCATTCTGATGGAAAATACCGTATTTAACAATACCTCATTTAAAAGACGGACAGAAAGCTTACGGCAATACCCTCACCTTGAAATAACCGTCCGATTCTGCTTACAGAATGAGCTCGCGGCTACACATCCCGTTAATATACGTGGATGGAAGCGTGCACGTGGAGTGCAGCAGCCGGATGGCTTCACGTTGGGTAACGTGAGAGACGGAGCAGCGTGCCGGTGGAAAATAGGAAAAAGATAATGGTCTCGTGGGCTGGAGACTAGTACGATTTGGGTAACGTGGAGTTCTGAGAAGAAACTGGTAAACCGTGTAGCGAAAAAAATTAAAAAATGTATACGATGTTGAAATGTTAAAGGACTGCAACCATGTCAATTAGAGTAGTTCAAGAGCGACTCATCAACGGTGACAAACTAAACAGTAGAAGTTACATACAGCAGGTTGTTAATATTTACAAGAAACCTCGTGTTATAAATGCACATAATGTTAATGCACCACTCATGTCGAAATTGCAGAGGTACATGACATACTCTAGAGTAGAAGTTACTACAGGAGATTGTTGATGTTAGCGAAGTACCCCATGTGTGTAACACATATAAATGTTTATGCAATGTTCAGATGTCAAAATTGCAGCGCGATCACCTGAATAATCATACTGGGAACACAAAAGAACAGTGTGGATTAAAACAGTCATGCAGTCATGTTGACAGATGTGGCTCAGTATAGGGGCGAGAGAGCATTACTCAGTGGCGAGCATAGATAATTGGGCATTTGTGCCATCGAGTTTGTTGAGCCCATTGTTTAGTGTCCTTTTAGGTCTCGGCTCGAAGGCTGCGCTTGTGCGCAGTCTCGATCCGAGATTTAATGACTTGGAGAAGAGGGGCTTGAACCCGCCCCTCTTCTCCCCTGTTCTCCATTGGCTGGCCTCTTCAATGCTGGCCAGCCGTTGGAGAAGAGGTCCCGTCACTCCGATCAGGCCCCGTCCTTTTCGGATCGGGGGGCGTGGTTTTTGCAGAAAGTCTAATTATCTCCTCCAGCCAATGGCAAGAGGAGATAACAGCAAAACACGCCCCCGAATCCGAAAAGGACCCTGCGTTTCTCCGAGGCATTTCTGCTCTGCCTCGGAGAAAGGCAGTGGTGTGCTTGTTGCATGGTGCTGTAGAGAATAGCTAGAAGAAATCATTGCCAAAGTCAATAACTCGGATGTGCGAGTACTGGCGTCATCAATACTGTTAAGCTAGTCGAAGTGCAGGGGAAACATTATCTGTGAGATACCAAATACTCCGCAACGCCAATCGCCCACGTGGCCGACGGGGCCACCGTGAACGGGTCCAAACGTGTCACTATGACCTACTGCGGTAAGCCCTGTTCCGAGACGTTACTCTCCCCTGTAGGCCATCTCATTTAAAGTCAAGGAGAAAACAGGTCCAAAACCGAAAGAAGGTAACACCGACCGGTACACAACTGACGTATTCCAAACTAAGAGAAACACCAACGCAACTGCACTGCGGTCCCTGCTGTCAGTCGGAGGACGGCTCAGACTACGGCATGCGCAGACCACACAACCAATAAAAAGTGCGCCATTCTGTGCAGTTTATTAGGATCGTCTCAAATGGTGCCAAGTCTCCAATACTAGGTACCCTTACACATTTTCTCTCATGCGAGTCCCCGAAATGTTCAGCAGTGGGATTGGTTGGTATACGACCCGGAAGTGCTAACATTACAGACAAATTACATCCGTTAAAACGTCAACGGGCACTGGGCTGAATTTACGGACTGTCTGTGTAAGTAGCTGACAGGTTGTCATCTTATTTACGACCAAACGTCAGGACCTGGCAATAGTAAATTTTAGAAAAATACTTCGAAATGAGCAAATGTCTTGTCTTCGCAGTTTAAAAACACACTACCACCTTCGCGATCAATCGGCATATTTACTAGAGCTTGCCTTGGAAAGATGAAGCTATTTTATGGCAAGGCTACTATTTTACTACGTTCTTTTTACGAACCCGACCTTCTTTAGTATGAATATTTTATATTTTTAATGCGTTTTGTATTGTGCTGGACACGTTTCCTCAATGCAACTTGATGATACACAATGAGGAGAACCTTTAGAGTTTTATGATCCTCAAGAAGTGGGCTTAGTCGCTTGAGTTCCACAAATAGCAGATTACACGAGTGGGATAACGGACAGTCAAAACATCATAGGGTAAAAGATTTGAGAAGTTGTTATTGTATACAATCTTTTGTGGTGGGTGAGCACCGGGGCCTTCAGAGTGGAATTCGTCATGTTCAGGGAGAGGTGTTTACTAACAACCATTTACAATGCAACGGTCTCGGCATTGTTAAAGTTAGAGCTATTGGCATTGCTCGTGACAATGCCGTTTCTTTAAAGGTTTTAAAAACAAAAAGATAAACAAAAATAATGTCATGAGCAATGCCAATAGCTCTAACTTTACCAATGCCGAGACCATTGCATTGTAAATGCTTGTTTTTTTTGCATCCACTTGCATTCTCTTGTATTTAAGATGGAGTTGATGTCACCTCCCCTGCTTCCCATGGACACTTTCTCCAAAACGAACCATCTCAATGATTCTGGTTTGTGTAGTTTTGCGGTAAAATGTTCGACTAATGGTGCACCCACTGTGCCGCATCTAATCCTACTACAATGTAGTATCCTTGATTTAACTTTTTGTCTCGTTTGGCCAATGTACAGTTCATTACAAGGGCACAATATGCCATAGATCACATCTGTTGTGTTGCAGTTAGAGTGAACTTTTAGGTCGATGATGTGCTGTTTGTAAAAAAAATTGCTTGGTCTCAATGTTCAGCTTGCATGCTTTACATTTAGTGCATTTGTTCAGAGTCACAGGGACATAACAGGCTCCCAACTCCCAGAGCCAGCCTCCAGATCCAGCAGGAGCCAGCCCTTAACCCCCAACTGGTGCTTCTCGGGTTCTGGACTCTTGGTGTGGGCTTGTAGAGGCTGAATTGAATTTTCGGGACTGTTTGCAAATGTGCCTGTTGGTCCGGAAACCTTGTCACTCGCACAGTCCGCCAAGGCAGTTCTGTCTGCCCGACCCTTTGCGCTACAGTATCAACCGGTTTCTGGGAGTGCCACTGCGAAGCTTGAGCCCAATCATTCGCGATGACAGCAGGATCTTGGTGCTACAGGGATGGCTGTCTGTGACACCTGGTCTGTTCTTCATGCTACATTGACGACCGTCCGCCACGCCTTCCTGCTTCTCGCGGCACCCTCCACAACGACTCTTTGCACTGGACTGAGAAGGTAACTTCTCAGTGGGACGAACATTGTCCCTGTATTCCAGTGTGAGCGCTATACCTGGAGCGCTGCTCTTGGCAGTTCCCTGATTTTAAAATACCAGTTTTTGCTTTTTATTGAGCCCAGACGGGCTCAGGGCTGGCCCCCCTGCCTGTTTTACAGGAGCCACCGTCTACATGTATCAGGTATAGGAGGGATGACCTTCTTTCTTGGTGGTCCCCTATGGTATCTACTTGTAGCTTTGCTCATGCGGACGGATACCCGTTCCTCCCTTGTGGGGCCTGCAATCCGGATTTGGATAACTCTGTGTTATCAATAGCTTTGCTGAACTGCCGCTCTTTACCCAACCACGCGACGGAAATCAACTCCCTCATCCTTGACCATAAATTGGATGTTCTGTTCCTAACGGAGACCTGGATTTCCTCATGCTCCGGCCCGGACATGGTTAGAGCACTTCCACCAGGCTTCCTCATATCCCATCTAGACAGACCTGTGGGCCGGGGCGGAGGAATTGCCATCCTTTAATGGGATACGTTAGTGTGTAAGGCCCAAGATGGAGGGCTGAGCGACTGTGAGAGCTGTCAGTTCTCCATACGTCTGTCGCCTACGGCGTCCCTGGCTGGTCTTTTGATTTACCGCCCCCCTGGGACTATGGGCAATTTTATCAACTCCTTTCTCGAAACGGTCGCGCTCCTTGCCTCCTCTACTGCCAACTTTGTGGCATTGGGTGATTTCAACATTCACTTAGACGACCCCTCTTGCTCTCTGGGTATAGATCTGCAGTTCGACATCAAGGCGTTTGAGATCAGCCTGGCCAACTCGGGTGCAACGCATGCGAAGGGGCATCTGCTCGATCCTATATTTTCAAACTCGGATCGCCTTAAAATATTGCCCGCGCTGGCTCTGCCCTGGACAGACCATTTTATGGTCCCGGCCCAATGGCAGCTTGATGTCGCAGTGGCATCAACTCCCAGGGTATTTACGGTTGAAAGAGCCTGGTCTAGGCTTCCAGTGGACATCTGGGCAACACATTTGGAGTCGTCCCGGCCCCTTCCTGGGTCTGATCCGTTAGTAGCCGATGTGAACCTTAGCACCTGGCTGACCAATTCGCTCGATGCCATTCTACCTAAGAAAAGATTACTTACTAGGGGTAGAAGAGTGGGATCAGCCCCCTGGTATTCACCAGAACTGAGAATACTCAGGAAGGGCTGCAAGAGGATGGAGCGGACTTGGAGGAAGGACTGGAGTGAAAGCAGCCGGATAGAATATCGGGTGGCTCTCGGTACTTATAAATCTGCCATCAAGGCAGCGAAGGCCGTGTTTTTCGAGGAGAGAATAGGTCTCTCTTCCAACTCTTCGAAGGAATCCTTCAGGGTTATCAGAGAACTCCTGCAAACTCCTGAACCCCCGGTTACTCACGATAACCCACGTGAGACATGTCTCGAACTTGCTTCTTTCTTCAAGACCAAAGTTGAAAACATCTTGGCATCTCTTCCTCAGCCAGCCCAGGAGACACACTCGGGTGGCAGCCCAGAGCTTTGCCCCAGGCCGCGGGCAGTGGAGTTGGATTCCTTTGGCCTAGTCACAGTGGAGGAAGCTCTCGGGGTTCTGGCGACTGTGAAGAGTGGGTCACCGAGAGACCCTGTACCGATGAAATACCTGAAGCAGGTCGCCTCTATCATTGGCGGCCCTGTGACTGACCTTATAAATCTTTCTTTCTCCAAAGGAGTGGTGCCCCCCAGCTGGAAGGGAGCGGTTGTCAAGGCCCTTTTGAAGAAGCCTAGCCTGGATCCCGCCGACCTTGCTAATTTTAGGCCCATCTCTTTGCTCCCCGGCATTAGCAAGGTGGCGGAGAAACTCGTGAACAGGCGTCTATCGGGTTTTTTAGAATCCAATTTCCTCCTGGGTGATTCCCAAACGGGTTTTCGCCCTGGTCAGGGGACGGACACTGCCCTGCTCGCAGTCGTGGAGAATGCCAGGAGCATTTTGGACTCAGGGGGATCGGTGGCAATGATCCTCCTGGACCTTAGTGCGGCATTTGACACCGTAGACCACCAGGTGTTACTCCAACGGTTGGCGGGGGTGGGGGTCTCCGGGATGGCCCTGAAATGGTTCGCGTCATTTTTGGAGGGCCGGACGTTTGAGGTTTGGGAAGGTCAGGAGAAATCAACATCTGTCCGTCTCCAGTGTGGTGTGCCACAGGGCTCATCGTTGAGCCCTACATTGTTTAACATCTATATGGCCCCACTGGAGAGTGTGGTGCTGCCACTGGCTATCAAGATCATCAGCTACGCTGATGATACCCAGCTGGTGGTAGGGCTTCCCCAGTCGGCAAACCAACCCGACCGGCTGCACACCTGTTTATCTCAGATCTTTACGTGGATGTGCAGCTCAGCACTCAAACTTAACGGTTCGAAAACCGAATTGATGATGCTGGGGAACTCCCCTCCCTCCCTCTCACCGAGCAGTTGGCCCAGCTGCCTGGGAGTGGCACCCACCCCCAAACAGGAGATTAAGAGCTTGGGGGTGTGGCTGGAGCAGGACCTCTCTTTTAGGACACACGCTAAAATTACAGCAGGCGTGTGCTTTGGTCTGCTCCGGGCTGCCCGGAAGATCTTACCTCTTCTCCCGATGGCTTCGAGGAGGCTGCTAATCCAGGGACTCATCATCTCACGGTTGGATTTCAGCAATGCGCTGTTCCTGGGGGCCCCAGAAACAACCTTAAACAAACTGCAGCAAGTACAAAATGCTGCTGCTAGGCTCCTGACTGATCTTCCCAGGCGTCAATCTGCCCGCCCGGCGCTTCAGGTGCTTCACTGGCTTCCTATCAGAGAGAGGGTGAATTTTAAAGCACTCTGCATGGCCCACAAAATCCTGCAGGGTAAAGGGCCACCCATCCTACGGGAGATGGTTCAACCCTACAAGGCCCCTCGGACCTTGCGCTCGGATCACCAACATCTGCTGCAAGTTGCAAGAGTGAGGAAGGCCAGGACCGGCGGCAGAAGATTTTCCATAAATGTTGCTACTCTGTGGAATTCCCTTCCGTTTTTCCTTCGCTCTGAAACGAGTACTTTACGTTTTCGAAAACTTTTAAAGACCCACCTGTTCCCTGCCTAATGCCGCTGTCTGGTGTTATGGTGTCTTTTTTCTGGAAGAGCGCGGGGATGCCCAAGGGTAACCAGGCGCAATATAAAACTCAGTAATAATAATAATAATATCAAGCCTGCGCTCTATTAAGGTCTGCCTGAACTTTTGACTTTCTCCTGGTCTCGCACGATGGGCGTGAGCAGCACTTTGGGCTTTTTGGCATAATTTTCACTTGAATCTTTAAAGTTACTTAACTCTAGTTATACTCATTGCATTTTTTCATTTTGTTCTTAAATAATTATTACATTATGATTTATGTTTCTGAATTGGTGTGTGACTTTTGTTGTGTTTTCACTTTATTACTGTTTGTGTGCTGTATAAATACTTTACATATTGCCTCCAAGTTAAGCCTGGCTGAGCTGTGCCAAGGTACCAGAGGGTTGAGCGCAGGCTAATTTGGAGTTTGCCCCCAAATAAACTCCTAGGTAGTCTCAAAATATTCCAATACATTTATGAGTTCGATACCCTATGCTGTTAGCCTGATATCCGGTGGTTAAAAATTCACCTTTCCAAATTAAGGTGACAGTTTATCTGCAATAAGAGTATAATGCGCTCCAGAACATTCTGTAACATATTCACCAATTCCTCTAATTTGAATAGCACATGATTGACTATCCTGAAATTCACAGAATTGCAAAAGTAAAAACCTCCTAAACTCCCTCATCTTCTTCTCGACAACAGTCATCCATCCATATCTTCCCATTCCACTGCACCCTGTGATTTTCCTTTCCACATTCCCTTTGGTTTCACGCGCCATACAAATTTGACCTAGTAGAGAACACACTGGTAAGTGACCAAAAAGCCCACACCTGAAAAACAAATTTTCTCCATTCTCATCCGCATTTTCTTACAGATTCCTTTAAATTCTTCCATGTCCTTGTAATGAGATCTGTTTTTTAATTATTAATCTAATCACACTAACTTCACTCTCTGACTTCATTCAGGGACATCTCCTTTAATACCTAGGGAATAATTTAGCCTCATTAAGCTGTTTAAGTAGGTTATTGCAACATTCAATTGTCAGGCATCAGCAGTTTCTCCTGTACCTTCTTCTTATTTGTCCTCTGCAATAATTGGTCCCATAACATCTCATCATGAAATCCTCTATAGTTGCCGGCGAGGTTCTGAGAGCAGTTGTATAGCTGTCCACCAAGTCATAAGGAAGTTGCCCCATGCTCATAAACCTACGTCTTTCCAGTACTTAATTTTTTTTATCGTTTAGCGTAATTTTTGTTCAGTTTATTAATCACAAGTTCATACTCCTCCATTTCTACTTTATCATCTTTGTGTTCCACAAGAGGAGGTAAATGTTTCAGAATTTGTTGATCTTCTGCTCCTAGACAATATTTCAACAAAGGTAGTAATCTTTTTCTGTAAAACTCTCCCCACCTGCCACTTCCACACTGGAAAAACCTTTCCGATCTTTCCAAACAAGTGAAGGATGGCTGCGGCTATGTAAACATAATGGGGGAGCTCTCAGTTCTTTCATACTGTGAACACTACTGCAATATATGAATAGCCGGGGGAGATCACTAGACTTATTTCGTTATTAAGATAGCATGGTTTACAATAGCAGTGCCATTGCAGTGTTTGTACTCTAACAGTGGAGTTCACAGATAGACAGTTATTGTGGTAACAGTACAATACAATCGTTTTTCTACTCAATCTAGCCTCCCCACATAATTTAATTGTTTTGTATACAAAGATGGCAGTATGTGATGGCCAAACCACTACTTTATGTAGAAAGTCAATTTATTGACATGCTACGCAGCACAGATGCATTTCTAGTGAGCAGTGCCTGTTTCTGGCTGATGTTCACAACCTTGTCAGTGGTGATGTCTCTCGGTGACGAATAGGCCAGGCACCACACAAACATACATTCTTGGATAATGCTGCCTCCTTTGTGACGTATAGTTTTATACACAAAATAACCCTTGAGGAATTATTTATATTAGAAATAGGTTCTAACAATTAGTCACGGTCACAGGAGTGATCCAGACAGTGAAAGAAAGAAAATTATATTCAATGATGTATTCAAAGATAAATGTTTTTTACTTCATTTATATTGTATTTCGTTCATTATGCACGACATACACTTTTTTTGAACAGTATATACACAATATACAAACGGCAGCACAATCCCATCCGATTCTACAATTCTGTCAGGGGATTGGTGGCAGTGTAAACACCCTTTTCACCTCAAATAATTTAGTCAGCAAATGTAACAGCCCGTATACTCTAAACTTTGAATATTCAAATCACAATATAAAAAGATTTAAATCATGATATTCAAAGGAAATAAGGATGTGTTGTCGACGTTTCGGTCTTTCATGGCCACATGGGTCTGCAAACCATCCTCAGGACTCAGCGTTGACAGAAGATGACTCCTGTAAATACGTGGTTCCTTCTCACTAAGTTTCAGTGAGATTCTAAAGATTCTCTTTATCCGTTACAGATTCAAAGAAAATCATCTCTTTCAAACTACTTTTATCCAACAACGGTGTCCAAATACTCCATATGGTCCGCACTCACCTTTGTGACGTATGCATGTCTACTGATGACGGGTTCGGTTGGCACACTGTTATGGCTCCTGTCTCCTCTATCGTTCTCTGAGCAGTAGACTGTGTACGTCTCAACCAACAACCTCACAAGATCCGCATTAGAGCTCGCCCACCACTCCTGTCCACTTCTACTCTTGGATCCAGTGAAAATTATTCCACTTAGAGCGAGGCATACTGTGGCCCAATTCACACAGCATGCTTCTTTATGATTCAGTCCAGTGAACTGCAGCTACACACTCCACGCAGCGTCCAAATTGAGGTGTTCTCTTCCCTACAGAAACTAGTCACTAGTGAAGCATACAGTCACAGTAATATGTGAAACAAAGGTCTTTATTACCAGTTTGACTTTACAGGGAAGGTACGGACTGCCCTGGAACCATTACGGGTCATCAATAAAGAAAAGTTTGCAGTAATCTCGTTTCATTTATCTAGAATTTGTACAGCCAGAGTTTCAAAGGCCATTTCCCATTTTATTTGCAACTTTTGTTTCTATGTCACAAAATGAAGCAGATAAAGTAGGTTACAAACCAAAAGGTGATCTATCCAATGTGCTCTCTTAGGCTTCTGACACACCACTAGAATGTTTCCAGGCACTACCAAATATAAGACGTTTCCAAGTCTGTGGACATGTGTGCAATACAGTGCTAAATTTGAGCTGGTAGTTTCTGGTGCTCAGCACTGGCACTTAATCATCAACACCGGTGCTTTTCATGAGTACCAGTTAAGGACACATTAATTCATGGTAGACACAGGGAGATTACGTGATGTTGAGCTAATGCCAAGACTCAAACCTGGTTCCCCAACTCCGAAGTCAGCGGTTCTGCACATTACGCCATATCCTCTCCCCACTTTCATGGTTAGTAGTTGGTTCTGTTTTAGGCAGCGCTAACAGGAGAAATTGGCTGGTGCACGCTGCCTCCTGACGAGGGCCCCAGCACAATTTTATTTCACAAATTACTCACTGGTGCAACAAATTTGTGTCAAATAATTCTTCATAAAATTAGGTGAAAGCTGAATGCTCTAACAAGTGGGATCATCGTAGTGTGAATTAAAATCTCTCACAGACTATTATTGTAGGTTTCCTTTTAAAACAGTGGGCAAATTAGCATCCCCAGATAGTTAGGTTGGCGACTCTTTGTGATGTGCCCTGATTGGTGAGGATCAGGGAGTTGGGGGAGAGATCCTACGGACAATAGCCTAGATCTGGGGGAACCAAGACGATGTCTGCCATGAGTAAAGAGCCTGTCGTGCGGGAATTGCATGGGGTTCAGGAAAGGCTGTGTTGAGATTTGAGAGTGCCCACAGTGGGGATGTGCAGTGACCGAAACCAGCTATTCCTGCTGGTGAACTGATGAGTAAGTAAAGGCTGTAGGGTGGCAGTTTGTTGTCTCCTTCTCCGGATTTGTTACCAGTCACTATATGACCCCATGTCCTTGGTGTAAATCTTTTCCTTTGGATGGATAGAGGAGCTGTGGATATGTCCTCCTCACAGAGTGGCAAGTCAGCCTTGCTTGGTCACTATGCCAGAATAGCAGCTTCTTCTTGCCATTTTACATACCTTAATAGTTGGCCAGGTTCTCCTACCTCCCCAGGTTGTGACTGTTGGGAATGATTCCCTGCTGTTGAAACAGTTTGCCACACTTTTCCTGTCACAATTTATGTAATAAGTGAAACATAATCTATGCAACCAGGGCAGAAGTTTGAGATCCCCCTCCCTTGGCTTTGCTTATGTTTTGGGAAAACAGCCCTTTTAACTGATGGGCTTCTAATGACCCCCTTATTATAACCTCAGTCTCTGCTGTTCAACTAGTGTCTGCCACTGTTCTGTAGTGAAACCGTTCCACCCAAGCATTTAGGTGTTATCCCATGACTGACCAGGAGAGGATCTCTTCTATCCAGCCAAATCAAGTGTTTTGGCTCACTCTGCGATCCTGGCAGTGGTTTGGCAGCCTTCAACCTACACGGACTACTTCCTCCCCCACTGCCACTATCCAGAAGTGTATCAATGTTTCTTCTCAGGCTATCTGTCACTCTGGTGGTTGGAGCTCTATTCTGGTCATGGCCATTACAGTTTATGTGCTTCCTACAAATACTTATTTTGTAACAATGGTTATATTGCTTCCCTTTTACTAGCCCTTTGCAAATTTTAGAACACTTACAGAACACAACTGCAAATTACTATGCTTGCTGAGAATGCAGCGAATTCTACATTTTTCCATAAGCTGCTACATATACAATGGTTCTGTGGCAGGGAGGGTTAGTTGCTGGTGGTGGTGAATGTGTGTTGGCTAATTTTGTTTGTATTGTTACAGCAAGAAACAACATGTGATTTTAGTCAATGAAATAATATATTTATAATTTTAGTGCTCTGGCTAAAAAGGGCTCAGCATAAATTAAATGGGTGTGTTTTGAAAGTGGACTATATTAGTTAAAAACAAGCATTGGCAAAGCTAATATGTCTCACTTATTCAAGAGCTATTGGCCATGTGTTGTAAAGGTTTTCTCCTTTTCTCTGTTACATGTCATTGCATCTCTGTGGGATCTCTAGTGTTCTAGAATGTCAAGTCACTGATGCTAGAGAAAAGAATGTTAGAGTGAGTGTGGTGATGAACCTGCTGACGGTTGGGTGGATGAGCTGTTAACCTACAACTTGGAATAAACCTACTTGAATTCACATTCAAAGTATCTGTATCTTTCTTCGTGGGAAGAAGTTACCTTGCAACACTGGCGACGACTGGGATCATCATCAGCTCAACTCCAACCCTCAACTACATCTAGAAGGCAACCTGCTTCATTTACTGTGAAGAGGACTAAACTCCCAAGTAAGAATGTTCTTTATTTAACATTTATCACAACACAAGTGATAAACGACTCAGCTTCAACTCGTGGTCTCACCGCGTTTTAATTTAATGACTTTTTATAAAAGGAAAAAAAAACGCAATATTCTTGTTGATTTTCAAACCTTCGTGTGACTCTCAAGCCTTACGTCCGTCTAATTGTGCTGATTTGCCATTTTAACCTTTAGTGTTGGCTTGTCAGAAAATATACGGGCTAAATTCATTTTAAAATTTTCCTCGAACGTTTCTCTGCCTATTTAAATTTGAATATCACTTACTCTGACACTCGCGCTGTCACGCGCAACTTCGTCTTCCAGAACTCTTGTTTCTCCGTGTTCAAGAAAAGCCTCTCGCTCCTTCATTTTCGAGACGGTGACGCCTTACGTCTGACGTGCCCTGCGCGAAGACACATCACATCTAGAGCGCAACGTTGGACAAACAGAGGTTTGGAACGCTTTGGAACGCAACGTTACCTCGCGCTGTGGATTCTCATCGAGTATGCAATTGGCTGACAAATACATTGTTGCTAAGCAATCTCTAGTCAACAAGCCTGTTTATCGTCTCACCTAAACGGTGTTAAAGGCAGAACTGGAACTCGTATTTCTTCTGTTTGATCAGCTGGTTGGTAGCGGATCACAGTTTAAACTTGAACGTGTCAAGTGGGCCCGGTGTTACAGCGCTGACACGCACAGCCTTTTTGCTTGTCAGTTCTTCTCGGTTTGATCAGCTGATTGGTAGCGGATCTACTGTACAACCACACTGACACGCACAGTCTCAATGTAAGTGACTTGAGCGTGTCAAATGGCTCCCGTGTTACAGCGCTGACACGCACAGTTTGAGGCTTGTCAATTCTTCTAGTAAATTTAACTCACACTACACTGACACGCACAGTTTCAGATTTGATGATTTAAGCGTGTCAAATCATTTTAAAGGTGCAGCGCTGACGCGCACAGCTTACAATTTTGTACTTCTGGTATTTTATTGTGTTAATACTCACCACGTATTCTTATAGATGCAGGCGCATGGATATCCTCATAACTCAGTTAGACTGTATCAAACAGCGTTTTCTGCACATCCATTATCATTGATAACAACATACTACTGAAATACATAACATAAATATCATTCTGGACTTGGTTAATTTATAATTGTTCAAGTTCATCAGTCCAACTTAAGTACTTTTTCTCAATATTATTTGTGTTATTTCACATATTTCTTTCTCTGTTCTCATTTTGACCATACAAACACCTAATAATGCAGAATGTAACAGCGGCTCCATTCTTCCTGCAGTCACCAGGTGACCCACCCATCAAATGGTCCAAATGGAAAAAAGTCTTTGAGCGATATGCTCGTGTGTGTGGCACTTCTCTCAGTGTGGAAAGGAAGACGGCTTTGCTCATGCACTGTCTTGGTTCGGAAGGACAAGATGTATTTGATCATCTTCCAGACGTCCCTGACAGTGCTGCAACTGGGTTGAATGAATTTGAACAGTGTATTTATAAGCTTGATGCACATTATTTACCAAAGGTCAGTACCATCTTAGAGCGTTATCATTTTGGGAAACGTATGCAAAAAGAAGGTGAAAACATAGAGAATTACGTAACTGACCTTAGACGCCTAGCTTCCTCCTGTAAATTTGATGTTCACACGGAGGAAAGGATACGGGATCAGTTCATGCTTGGATGTGTTTCTGAGAAAGTGCGTGATGAACTTTGGATGAAGGATGAACCATCTCTAGATGAAGTTTTAGTAGTGGCAAAGAGGATAGAGCACTCTCTACAATGTGTAACGGAGATCAAAAAAGATCTCAACAAAGATCTCAACAAAGAAGTTTCTGTGGTAAATACTGATGTAAATTCAAAAGCGAAAGACTCTCAAACAAATTCAAAATTCAAACTAAAAACTAGTAATAAGTCTCGAACCAGTCTTAATAAAGAGAATAAGTGTTATAGGTGTAACAGTACTTCTCACTGGGCCAATGACAAGTCTTGTCCTGCTATAAATGCTGTGTGCTCTTATTGCAAAAAGAAGGGTCACTTTGTCAATGCTTGTAGGATCAAAGCTTCCAAAAAGAGTGTCAGTGAAATTTCTGATGGAAATGTGTCTGACCAGCATGATTTCGAGTGTGGGCAGATTGTAGTCCAAGTTGGTGGTGATGGACCACTGGACTTCATTTTAGTTGAAGGCCACAAAACTAAAGTTTTGTTTGACTCAGGGGCAAAGATTACCATTGTCTCAAGTAAATTCTTTGATGACAATTTGAGTGGGAAAATTAAATTATTGAAACCTGACATTCGTCCAACTGCATATGGAGGTGAACCCATTGAACTAAGAGGGTATTTTGATGGACTCATAGAATATGAGGGTCGTTTCGCTACAGGGAGGGTTTATGTCTCAAAGAAAGGAGATAGCATCATCAGCTGGTGGCATCAAAAAGATTTAGGGGTCATGTTAGATCCAAATAATTCTCCCCCCATCATTATCAAGGAGTGGAAAGCTGTTGAGTCCGTTGATGATGCATCCTTGCAATCTCTTTTAATAAGAGAATACCCACAGGTGTTCGGAGACAAATTAGGCTGTCTTAAGGGCTATTGTCACAAGATTAAACTTTCTCCAGGTTCAGTTCCAGTATCTAGCAAGGTGCGTAATGTCCCTTTTACTGTCAGGGAAGACATGTTTAAGGAATTGAACAAACTTAAGTCCCAGGGCATCATTGAGGAAGTAGAGGGGACATCATGGCTAGCTCCGGTAGTAGCCGCCAGGAAGGCTGACGGATCCCTGAGACTCTGTATTGATCTCAGGCAACTCAACAAGTGTGTACTTGTGGACAGGTATCCTCTGCCAAATATATCAGAGTTGTTGGGCATGGTAGGTGACGCTAAGATATTCAGTACTATCGATCTTACTTCAGCATATCACCAGATCCTACTTGATGAATCCTCAAGGGATTTAACGGCTTTTGTCACACCCTTTGGAACATTTAGGTTCATAAGACTCCCGTTTGGTTTAGTTTCTGCTGCCTCGGTTTTCCAACGTGTTATGGAAAAGGTCTTGGTTAACATCCCTGGGGTCTGTGTATATCAGGATGACATTTTGGTATATGGTTCAGATGTAACAGAACATGGCAAGAGGGTCAGGCAAGTGTTAGACAGACTCACTACACATAACTTGACCATTAAACGAGAGAAATGTAAGTTTGGCCTTAGCAAAATTGATTATTTAGGACATACCATCAGCGCTGATGGTGTAGTTCCTAAATCTGATCTTGTGAACACCATCAAAGATCTAATAGCTCCCTCTTCTAAAGAGGAACTCATGCAATTTCTTGGGATGGCTGAGTACTACAACAAGTTCATTAAGAATTTTGCTGAAGCCACTTTTAACATGAGAAGTCTGCTAAAAAAGGGGGAAAAGTTTGTTTGGAACGAACTTTGCAATAAAGAATTTAATGACATAAAGCTCAGATTACAGAATGCACCAAATCTCCGGAATTTTGATCCTACCAAAAGCTCCATTATTTCAACCGATGCAAGTTTAAAGGGAATTGGTGCAGTCCTGTATCAAGGTGGTACATCCCCTGACAACACTATCATGTTCATTTCAAGGTGTTTGAAGGGTGCAGAATGTCGATACTCAGTGATTGAACGTGAAGCTCTTGCGGTATACTGGGCTATTAAAAAATTAAAAAAGTTCCTGTGGGGCACTTCCTTTGTTGTGAGAACTGATCACAAACCTCTATGTGAGGTGTTGACTAACAAGGGCATTGACTCCATATCTCCTAGGATTTCGAAATGGGTCGTTGGCTTGCAGGGGTTTGACTTTATTGTTAAACATGTTCCTGGCTCTGATAATTTTGTAGCGGATACTCTGTCCAGGCTAGTTCCTGCTAACCAATCTGATGTATCTGGTGAGAATGGTGATCCATCATTTGGTCATCCTCATGATTTTGTTTGTGGGGTAGATTACAAGGTAATCTCTCAAGAACGTTGGTTGGATGCCTGCAAGAATGATACCATAATTCAAGAGGTCTTGAAACTTATTTGTGATGGTTGGAGTTATAGAGAACAAGGCGGAGTTTCGGTGAAAGACTTTTGGTCAGTTAAGGACCAACTCTCCTGCTGTGAAGGATTTTTGCTGAGAGGTCATAGGCTAGTTCCTCCAGTGTCCCTGAGAAAGGAGATACTGGATCTAGCACATGAGGCACATTTGGGCATCTCTAAAACCAAAGAGAGGGTACGCTCCAGTTACTGGTGGCCAGGACTTGACTCTCAAATAGAACATTTAGTTAGAGAGTGTGTCCAGTGCTCCCTTAGCGAAAAGAGTTTGAAGACTAGGACACAACCTATGGAGAAGAGATCTCGTCCTACTGGTCCCTGGAAGGACATAGCCCTTGACATTTTGGGTCCCATTCATGGGGATGGGTCCGACATATTTATTGTTGTTGTCATTGATCTATTTTCAAGGTGGCCAGAAATTTTTTTTGTAAGGAATGTTAACACCAACACTATTATTAACTGTTTGAAAGATCTCATTACTAGAGAAGGGATTCCTGAAACCTTACTCACAGACAATGGGGTGCAACTTGTCTCAAGTGATATGGAGTCTTTTCTCAGTAATTGTGGCATTACTCATAAAAAGTGTGCTTTGTATCACCCTGAATCCAATGGCACTGTTGAACGCTTCAATAGAGTTTTAAAAGAAACTGTGTCCCTAGCCAAATTAAGTGGGCTCAATTGGAAGGATGAAGTTTCGAAAAGAGTTTGTGTGTCTCGTTTTGCACCCCATACCACTACAGGCAAGTCTCCCTTTCTGTTGTTTCGGGGAAGGGATCCTGATACTTTTTTAGAACCTCCCTGGGTGAACAAGTTTCTTTCTGATAAGGGTGTGATGTTGGATTCTACATCGTGGCAAGAGAAAGAAGATTTGAAATGTTTAAAGAGTAAAGAGAACTATGACAAGCGTCACGCTGTTAAGTCCACAAAGGTTAAGGTTGGTGATCTTGTCCGGATAAAAAGACCGGGGTTTTGTGTCTCTGGTTCTAAGTTCTCAAAGCCTATAAGAGTTACAAGAGTTTTTGACAATGCTATAAGAACCTCTGATCACAGGGTGTGGAATTTGGGACGTGTTGCTCCATGTAATGCAAAGGTCTTAAGTTTCTCTCGTGATATCCAAAAGAGGGAAGTGAATCCAGAAGCGGTTATGAGGCCCAACAGGGTTTCACGCACTCCGTCTTACCTGAATGATTATGTTATGTAATGTGTTATGTATTTGGTATGGATATATTATCTTTATTTTTTTTTCTTTCCTTCTTCTGTGTTGTGTAAAGGGGGGAGATGTGTTGTAAAGGTTTTCTCCTTTTCTCTGTTACATGTCATTGCATCTCTGTGGGATCTCTAGTGTTCTAGAATGTCAAGTCACTGATGCTAGAGAAAAGAATGTTAGAGTGAGTGTGGTGATGAACCTGCTGACGGTTGGGTGGATGAGCTGTTAACCTACAACTTGGAATAAACCTACTTGAATTCACATTCAAAGTATCTGTATCTTTCTTCGTGGGAAGAAGTTACCTTGCAACACCATGCCAATATGTTTCAACCACGTTGTACACCAGCATGACTAAAAGTTAGTGGCATATTGGAGAGTGGCATAGAGAGGAGTGGTGTATAGTAGAGTGGTGTGGAGTGGGGCGGCGTTGAGTGTCGTAGAGTGCCGTGAAGTAGAGTAGTGTGGCATATAGCAGAGTGGCTTAGAGTGGAGTATGCACTATACAGAATTAGACAAAAATGTGCTTCATTCGTGCTATTCAAATTCTGATATTTATTCTGAAATATTTGCACAGTTCATTTACAGACATTTACATTTTGTTGTATGCTAGAAAAAACCCTTTCCTCTCACACCCCCAGATTGTCAGATAAATCCTCTCAATTTGAAGTCTGAGAAAGATAAGTATTCACCAAGCTTCCTTCGAAAGACAGTCTTACATTTGACCACTTTCTTTGAAAGCCCAGTAAATGTGACAAGAATAAAATGTAAACCCCTGTTTACAGAAAACGTGCACTTGTGGAAGAATACAGTAAACCGGCTATGCTCCACGGGAGGGTCAAGAACAATGCTGAACAGCCTAAAGCAAATAAAGCCAGCAAATAGAAAAGATAGTATGCAAATGTGAGTTACAAACACGAAGCCAATGATATGCAGTGGGCGGAATGCGTTCTTAGGTCTGCTTTCAGAATGTCGTCAAGAAGTCTTTAGCAGGGAGGAGCCTAGCGCTTGACCAAGATGGCCGCGTGAGCTCTGAGCTCCCGAGACCCTCGCGCCCTCCGTCGACTATCCTGTCTCTAATCCTGTCTGCATGCATGGCATCGTGTAGATGACTTGTCAGGGAGGCGATTGATGCTACCCGAGGTCGGATCGCCCACCGGGAACCGGAGTTATGCATGGCGGAAGATTGCGGCCTATCTCCGAGGGATGCCAGGGGCTGGAGTTGGCAGGATGCCCGACCTCTAGTTGAACAACAGCGGCCAGGCGAGGTGTGAACTGTCGGATGGAGGTCCCCGTCCTTTCACTTTCACTTTCTCTCCCTTTGTCTGCCCTGCCCCTGGAGAGCCCTTGGTGGCTTTATTTTCCTTTGGACGCTCTACATGCTACTCTGGCGGCCCACTGCAGACCTGATCACTCCTGATTCCTCTTGCTGAGAGAGGGCCGTCTTATCGGAACCGAACTGCTTGGTGCCAACCATGTCGGGCAAAGCAGAGGTGGATCGGCTGAAGCCTAAGTCTACCAGGAGGGGAGCCTATTCTCAAGCTAATAATATGGACCGCTATGCTCTGCAAAAGGGGTCACCGAGTGGGTTGAGCCAGTCGCCGGATACCCAGAAGGAGGTCTCGCCCCTGGCCCCGGAGCTCTCGCTGCAGGATGTCATGGGGGCGCTCGAAGGGATGCAGACCTCGATTGGGAGACTATTTGATGCCCTGGCGCATAAAGTGGATACCATCTTGGTGGACGTTAACCTGATCCGTGCAGATTTGGGCAAAACCAACGAACGGGTTAAAACCCTGGACCTCAAGACCACGGGCCTCGCCGATGAGGTTTCGGAACTGCAGACCGAGGTTCGTAAGCTGAGGACCGAGAGTGATCTCGCCGCCCGTCGGCTGGAGGACTTTGAGAGCCGGGCCAGGCGCAACAACGTGCGCGTTATCGGGGTCCCGGAGTCCTCGGATGAGGCTTCGGTTGACCTGCTCGTGGAGAATTTGGTGCTTAACCACCTGCAGCCTAAGGGTCTTGGGAAGTTCTTCGCGGTTGAAAGGGCCCACAGAGTGCCGGGTGGGAAGCCCAGGGTGGGAGCCCCGCCGAGGCCGATCGTCGCCCGGCTCTTTCATTTTCGAGATCGGGACGCTATCCTGCAAGCATCGAGGGTAACGGGCCCGGTCCCCTTCCAGAACGCGTCGGTGAATTTCTATCCTGATTTCACCCAGCAGGTGCAGAGGCAGAGACAGGGCTTTCTGGGGGTGAAGAGGCGCCTTCGGGAGAGGGATCTGAAGTATGCCATGCTCTTCCCTGCCAGATTACGTGTGGTGTACGAAGACCGGACATTCTTTTTTGAGTCTCCCGCCATGGCCGATGAATGGCTGGACGCTTTGCCCCGACGACGGACGGGAGAGGACACTGCCGCGGATGGGGACAGTGGCCGGGATGGGCAAGGGTGATGTTTTCAGAGCTGGTCTGACTCGATTTGACTTTATCTAATGACTTGAATAGAGTGCAGTAAATGCGGAGGGTTGCGGGAGGACGAGGGGAGCTCTTTCCTCCCTTAGGGTACTTTTTGTAGATTGGGTTTGGTAGGGCGACAGGCACGCTTTGTAAGCTGCAGCAGGGGTGCAGGGTGGGGGGGATGGTTGGGACTTTGGGTTTGTTGTTGGGGGGTTTGTTTCTGCAAGGCGCAATGATCATTCTCGGGATTGTTCCATGGTGGCTCTTCGGGTGGGGGGTGGGCCTCTTTGTGTTTGGGGATGGGGAGTAGAGGTTTAAGTGTTATTAGCTGGAATGTTAATGGTTTGGGAGATCGCATTAAGCGCGGGATAGTTTTGCAACACTTGAAACGCTCAATGCCAGATGTTGCCCTACTGCAGGAGACACACCTCATAGGTAATACGTGTTATGCTCTTAATAGGAAGGGTTATAAATTCATAGCTCATTCGGGATTTTCCTCCGGGTCCAGGGGTGTGGGCATCCTAGTCAGGGCCTCGCTACCATTTGAGGTGGACTCCACAATTGTTGACGATAGGGGGAGGTTTGTGGCGGTGGCGGGGAGGTGGGAAGGTAGAACTTTGGTTTTGGTTTCGGTTTATGTCCCTCCAGCCCTGCAGGCCTCCACGTTTACAGATCTGAGTAGGGCCTTGCTGGATCTCCCGGGAGGTATGCTAGTGGTGGGGCGGGATTTCAATGCTGTCGGCTCTGGGCTGCTGGATAGGTACCCGCCCAGAGACACTGGGGGGGCTCAGAAGTGGCTCCCAGACTTACTAGACACACTCGGCCTGATAGATTGCTGGAGGCTCCGGCACCCCACACAGCGTCAATACACCTTCCACTCCGGGGCGCATGGTAGCCTCTCTAGGATTGACTACCTGCTCACTTTGGCTGCGCACGCCCCACTGGTGTCTGAGGTCAGGCACATGGCGTGTGGCATATCGGACCATTCGCCAGTGTGGGTCAGGCTGGACATAAGCCGCGAGGGAGGGGGAAGGGTGGCTCCTATTAACCCCTGGTACTTTCGAGATTCTAAGATGCGCAGCGCACTGGTGAAGACAGTGGATAATTTCTTCAAGGACAATCATGGGTCCGTGGACTCGGTTGTGTCGTTGTGGGAAGCATTTAAGACCGTGCTGCGAGGGGAGGCCCTCTCACTTGTAGTGGCGGCCAAGCGGCGGAGAGATGGCGAGGTTATGCAAGTGGAGGAGGAGATCGGGGCTTTGGAGGGAGCGTTAGAGGAGGAGGTAACAGCGGCCTCACTGCATGAGCTGAGCTTGAAGCAAGCCGAGTATAAGGACCTTGTGACAAATGCCGCTAAGACCCTCAGTAGGGAACAGCAGGGCCGTCTGTATGATGTTGGTGACAAGGCCGGGAAGCTCCTAGCTTGGCTGGATAAGAAAGAAAGGGTTAATAGAGTAGTGCCGGAGTTGACGGGAGAGGGGGGAGAAGTGATTGTGGAACCTGAGGGGATTGTACAGTCTTTCTCTGACTATTTCTGTAAGGTTTATGCCTCAGTGTCGGATAGGCCGCCCGAGGACTTGCGTGACCTCTTGAGGGATATCGCTCTGCCCTGTCTCTCTGATGTAGATAGAGATGATCTTGATGGGGACATAACGGTCGATGAGGTGGCGGGAGCTATTCGCGCGCTGAACCCGGGCAAGGCCTCGGGCCCGAATGGCTTGCCGATTGACCTGTATAAGCTGTTCCCGGATAGGGTAGCCCCTCACCTGCGCGCCATGTTCGTGGAGGCGCGGGGGAGTGGGACCCTCCCGTTGGACCAGAGGCTGGCGACAATTGTTGTGATACACAAAGATGGTAAACCCCGAGATAAGTGTGCCTCATATAGGCCCATCTCACTCCTCAACGCCGAGCCGAAGATTCTGGCTAAAATCCTGGCGGGCCGATTGGTCAGGGTACTTGGAGACTTGATTCACCCGGATCAATCCGGTTTTATTCCGCATCGCAACACCGCGTTAAACCTTCGGCGCCTTCATGGTGTGATCGCCAGGGCTGGCACGCTGCGAGAACCGGCTATTGTGGCGTCCCTTGATGCCACGATGGCCTTTGATACGGTGGAATGGGAGTATTTGTGGGCTGTGCTAGCCAAGTTTGGCTTCGGCCCTGGTTTTGTGAGTTGGGTGAGGTTGCTGTATGAGGGACCCCTTGCGAGTGTGGTGGTAAATGGCCGAGCATCGACTCCGTTCCGGCTTGGGAGGGGGACTCGGCAGGGCTGCCCCCTGTCGCCTCTGCTGTTCGCCCTTGCCCTTGAACCGCTGGCGGCGTGGATACGATGGCATCCGGACATACGTGGCCTTCGCTGGTCGCCCGAACACGAGGATCGCATTTCGTTATATGCTGACGACATCCTGTTGTATCTTGCCTCGCCCAAGAATTCATTCATAGTGGTTTGTGACGTTCTTACATCTTTCGGTAGGAACTCGGGACTCGTCATCAACTGGAGTAAATCGTATTTATACGTCCTTAGTGGTGAGGTTCCACCGGTCCCGCGAACTTGTTCGATCCAGATTGCTCAGCAGGGCTTCATGTATCTGGGGATCTTTATCTCCATGGACCCCGTTTTGCGGTATGAGAGAAACCTGCTCCCCCCCCTGGCGCGCCTGCGGCGGGATGTTGAGGGCTGGCGGAGGTTGCCGCTCTCCCTCGTCGGGCGCGCTGCATTGTTCAAAATGATGTCCCTTCCTCGGTTCCTCTACGCATTGCAGAATACTCTGGATTGGGTGCCGGCCAGGTATTTTCGGGAGGTCGAAAGCCTCCAACGAACGTTGTTGTGGGATGGGCGGCCGCGGATAGCGATTGCTAAATTGACGCTTCCATGGTATGACGGGGGTATCGCTCTTCCAGACATCCGACGCTATTACTGGGCCACCCAGTTGTCCGCGATTAACCATGGTCTTTATGGCCCGGCTCTCAGCCCTGGTTATGCCATGGACAGATGGTTGCTGCGTGGTGGGAACTATCTTAGGGCATTGTATTTGCGGTCCCTCGACTCGTCCCTCGCGGGGCCCACTGGGGTGGCGGTGCGTGTATGGAAGATGGCGACTGACTCTCTGGGCTGGAAGGATAGGCTCACCCTGGCTACCCCGTTGTTTGAATCTGAAAGGTTGGGTAGGCTTTGGCATACGAAAGGGTTTGATAAATGGGACTTGATCGGCATCTCCAGGGTTGGAGATGTGCTGATTAAGGGGAGGGTGAAGTCCTTTGAAGAGTTGCAGAAAGAGTATGAGTTGGGGGCATCCGAGTTTTTCCGATATGCTCAGGTGCGTCATGCCCTGCGGTCAGTCCTTGTGGAGGGTGAGAGGGTGCCTGAGTCCTCTCCTTCGGAGGACCGGATCCTTGATGGCCATATGCCAGAGAGCACGATCTCGCTCATTTACAAGAAACTGATAAGTGTTCGGGCTGATATGCTTCTGGGGCTGCGGGACCAGTGGACCAGGGACGGACTCGAGTTGGATGATGAGGACTGGCAGTCTGCTGTTTCCTCTCCTAAGGAGGTTGCGATCCCGTCGCGTCTGAGGCTGGTGCAGCTTAAGATATTGCATCGAGTGTATGTGACGGGGCCGCGACTGGTTCATATGGAATTCTCTGAGGAAGGCCTATGCAGGAGGGGATGTGGTATGGTGGGTACTTTCCTCCATATCATTTGGGAATGTGGTGTCATCACGGAATTTTGGAGGCGAGTCCATGCGGTGATGGGGGAGGTGACGGGCATTGCTATGCAGCCGGAAGCGCGGTGTTGTCTCCTGAATGTCTGGGGGCCCACTGATCATGATGAGGCGCAAACCCAGTGGGTGACTCTGGGTAACATGGTTGCTAAGAGGGACATCGCGCGCTTGTGGGGTTCCGCGGGGCCCCCCACGTTAACCGCGTGGAAAGAAAATATGGACTGGAGCATGCTCAGGGAGAAGACAGTCTATTGCGCTAGAGGCCGCGCTCGGAAGTGGCATGCCATATGGGGGAGGTGGAATCAATACAGGGGGGGGAATATGTCTTGCCCCTGATCTGGATCCCCCCGAGGAACAGCTTTCTTCTTGATCTTCTTTCCAGCTTAGTATGCAGATGTGATGGTTAATTGACTTCTTGGGCCTCTGCGTTCCCCCCGTTTTCCTCTTTTCACAGTATTGTAACTGTTAGACGATTGGGGTCCGGCTCCCCCCTGAGGGGCTAACACCGTGGGTATTCAGTGTTGTTGCCTTGCTGGGGTTTGTTGTGTGTTTGTAATTATTTAAAAATGGAACCTTTTCACTGCTCCTTCAATGCACTGTGGACGCTTCTTTGTCCTCTCCTACCGAAGCTGCCGAACCTCCGGGTTGTCGGCTGAATAGCTGTGTCCAGATTCTTGAAGAAATAAAGGTTTTATAAAAAAAAAAAAAAAAAAAGTCTTTAGCAACTAGACTGCTGCCCTGTCAGGTAGGCTTCGTCCTAAAAAATAGTGATGACATTTGAAAGGTCCAACAGGAAGTGAGAGCCAGAAATCCACGTTCGGTTTCTTATCGAGTGACGTGCATGAGAAACGTTCCGCCTTTCTGGCCTCTTTTTGTCCACTGCATTATATATGATATTCAAGAAGGCCCGTGTATCTTCTTGACAGTTATCATTAATATTTACTCGCAGTCTGGTATTCATGTGACATAATGTGTGGTCATTTTGTAAGTAGTCTTCGGGAGCTCAGTATACTCATTTGTTAAGTGTACTGTAAAAACCGTATGTTTGTACACTTAACAGTGGCACTTGATTTTATATACATTTTTGCTTTGATGAGGCACTTTCAGAACAGAGTTACATTAAGCACGCCGTCCGCAGTATCTCGCTTCGAGTTATAATTAAACATATTATGTTTGACCTACTTTAGATCTGCAGGCGACAGTTCTACCTGCGGGATCTGGTGACAGCCTCAACAGCAAATGTAGCTTCAGAGTTTGCAAAGGGATGTCCCCGCCCCCGGAGACCCGAATCGCCATTCCATTCATCCAGTATATATATTTCACTTCTGCTAGGTTCTTCTCCTTTCCTGTGCCATCTTCTCTGCATCCTTACATAGTTGCCATGCTAGACTCTTTTACTAGTAGCTTTTAGACGAGGTGGAGGTGTGTTGTTCTCTTCCCCCCCCCACCGCCCCCTCCCTGATTAAGAGCAATCTGTATATTTCATCATATCAAGTTGTTGCCATCCCTCTCTTAACACTATTGACAATGTGATGTTGTTGGTGATGGACACTTAGGTTTGGTTTACCAGTGATCTGCTGTCGCTTACGGCTATCATGTTTACTCAATCGAATGCTAAACATGGAAGCCTAGGCGGCACCTTCCCAGTGTGAGCAACCTGTTCTGCCTCAGCCTCACTGGTTCAACCAGTAAGGGTTCCCGAGGTAGCAAAAGTGCAGTGGATAACTTTTAAGGTGACTATGCTCTCTGCAGGACTTGAAATTTGCGATGCTGGTTAAACTACACTAAGGAGGGACGGGGGTCACTCGAGGGAAAAATAATTACTTTTACAATTTCCATTAAAAAGCAGCAGAGCTACCCTCGTCTATTTTCTGCAACTGTACCATGTCACTTGACCCATGTGTATTAAAGTCACTTTTCCCTGGTCTAACCCTAATGCCTGGCTTGAGCTCGGTGAACCTTTATCTGAGCGCTTGAATACAACACCTGTGCTTGGCACCACATTCTAGGGTCGTAAGCTCAGCTGACTGTTACCCTTTTTTTCAGTCCGTCATCTGTTCACTAGAAGATTCGTGTCCTAATCCAGATTAAAAATAAGAAAGAAAAAAAGATAACTCTTGTGAGGCCCCCAAGGGCTTGTTTCTCCCCCCTCCTTTTAAATACTCATAACCTGGCTCCCTTTTCCACTTCATTGTTTATCCTTTTTATATGCACATAGATGATACCCAAAATCAGTCAGAAATGTATACAGCACTACTTCCACCTATTGGGAATGGATAATCGTTCATTTCTTTCTTAAATGAGACTGAATTTTGACACTGGCAGCTCTTCCGTAAAAGCACAAAATAGAGATTGGCACAGAAGCTGGAATTCAAATAACAAGTTTAATAATCACTCATGAGTGGGACTACATCCACACAGCACTCTCGTGATGCCTGAGCTAGTACATTGAACATTGGCGTAATGAAAGTTCAAGGGGCCCCCCCTGCAATATACCGGAGGGGCCCCCGCTCCGGATTTATCACGGAGCGCTCAGGCATAAGTACTGTACCGAGGGGGCCCCATGCAGCTCGGCCCCCCCCGCACCGCGGGGGATGTGGGAGCATGTGTTACGCCCCTGACATTGAAGTCCTAGAACACAGGCCTTATATACAGCTTTTTCTGCACTGGTAAGCATGTGGATACAAATAGAAGGTACAGGCCTACACAGGAATAGTTACCGACAAACATGGGCAGATGGGAAATCACTTAGTCATCAAAGTGGGAGGGGGAGCAGGAGTGCTTATGGCAGCACTAAGAAATTGACAGTTGAGTCTGAGACCAGGTGTTCTGGCAGCTACAAACTCTTTAGCATGCATATTGCTTTTAGCTGAGTCAGGAAGTCAAGTAAAATAGACAGCACAGGCAGGGAAAAAGATGAGCAGTAGAGGATGGGAGAATTACAAAGCCAACAAAATGGATGCCATAACCAAGATGGCTTCAGCCTATGCTAACAGAAATTATTTCAGATTTCCACACCACGACATGAATCATTACAACAGTTTTACGAAGCTACAGCCCCTGCCCTGGCCACATATGCACAACATCTTGTTCCTAAGAAAATTTCAGTTGGCTTAATCAGTTTTAACTGTTAATATTTTAAGCTAGGGTAGCGTATATAATCGCCTGGTTTTTTTTATAAAACAAACTGTCTTTTACATGTTGTGCAGTAGAGCCGCTGACCGCAGCACAAGAAAATACAAAATAAGATCATTCTGATGCATCCCATTACATATCTTGCATTATCCCATAGTCATGAGTTTTAATTTTATCAATCACATTCTCGGTCTGGAAAATCTTCTGCAAACATTCATGAAGGCTCCCCCTCCCCTTCCCCAACATATAACTGATCCCTATAGTAATAATAAAATAACCAAAATGGGGCTATTTAAGAATTGGCAATGACTCTGTCCCTCTGGTCCACATGTGTCAGCCCTATTTAATAAGTCTTATATGAGGTTATTGGTTGAGAGAAGGGAAACCCTACTCGAGCAGCAACCACGATTTCTGTCCGGGTGAAACACAAGCAAACCCCAACTTAACCTAAGCTTAATCCTATGGTAGCATGACACAAAAGTAGTCAGGCTTAACTTGGAGGCAATGTGTAAAGTATTTATGCCACCCTTCAAAGAATAATAGTCAAAACACAACACAAAGAAATTTCACACCAGTTTAGTAAAATTGAGTAACCTTTAATACATTATTTAACACCAAAATGACAAAACTCCAAACAAGAGATATGCAATTTCAAAGACTTAAGTGTAAACAGTGCTTTGAAGCATAAAGTGCCAACTATGGTTGTCTGGTCATGCTGGACCGTAACAAAATCACAGGGTCAAGCTGACCACGATATAGCTTGGGCTGGATACAAGGACCAAGTTAGGCCCCCTGATCTCAGTACCTTAAATCCGGGTTGCGGAGCGATGCGAGGTCCTGTGTGGAGGATGCATTGCGCAGCAGCATAGTCTGTGAGCTCCTGCGTTTAGGAGAGATTGTGCAGCGCGATTCTGAGGAGATGCATTTTCTGTGATGTGAGGTCGTGCATTGAGGATGCATCGCACATCAATGGTTCAGCGGAGCAGCAATGCAAGGTTCTGCGTCAAGAATGCATTGCGCAGCAGCAGTTATGAGGAGCTGCTGGGCGATGTGAGACCCTGCATCAAGGATGTGTTGCACAGCTGTGGTTCCAAGGACTGCGAGGTCCTGGTTTGGGGATATGTCTCGCTGTGGTGGTTCCGATGCAAGGCTCTATGTCGCGCTGCATTGGTTCTGCTCAAGAGACCACATCTGGGCTGGCAAAGCACCTTCAGGCTGCCTTCCAAGGGTCCAGGACTGGGGTGGTACCACTTGGGGCAGGGCAGAACTCACAGCAAGTAGTGCCTAGGTGCAGAATGGTTTGAGCCATTTGTCCCTGAGGCTATGAGCAGCAGGCCAGCCAACTAGCCCTTGTAGTCACTCTTGTGGTCCTGACTTCAAGATTCAGGTATGAGATCTGTCTTTCTAAATGTCAGGGCCTCAAAAACCATGTTATGAGGCAACAAATCATTCAGTTTTCAGAACAAGGCACTGATCAACATACTCAACAGGCAAGTGCTAAGAATGTTAAATTATAAAAGTGGAATAACCAGTGTATTTTTTTCACCACCTATATACGTCTTCACTAAACTGAGTTCCTAGCTTTTATGTTTTTTTGGACCAAAGGAAGTAACTCGAACCTGGAGTGTGAATCTTGCATTTGGATCCTGGAGCCCTGCAGTGTTTTTGTCTGTGACGTAGAATAGTTTCTGGTTTGTTACTTGATGGTAAATCTCAGTTACTCGACAACATATTAAAGATACAAGGCTGTAACTCACAATATGCATTCGAATAATACGATGAGGGATAGCGTTTGTATGCCTCGACTCTTAAGTGATTCCCATCTCAGTTAGTGGACAACACAGTGTTGGATACCACTGGGCTCATGGCGGAATCCTATAAAGAAATCACCAGTGTGATTGGTAGCCTGTTAAGCAAAGGTTGGTCGCACACTGCTCGTCACACCAGCAAGTTGCCCCAAAGGACTGTGGTAGATGTAGTGGCGACGGCGGGTACGCCTATGCCACGATGTATAAAGAACAGTATGTGTTGCGTTAGCCATCCCTGGACACGTGTTTCGAGGTAGTTGCCTCTCGTCAGCAGGGAGCAGGTCAGTGTAAAGGGGTGCCGCGTGGACTGCCAAAATGTAATTAAAACAGGTCAAGTACCTCTCATGGCGCGCAGGTGCATATCCAAGGCTCGTCAGCCCGTTGGCTCAAGGGAGCCGTAATAAATTAAGCAAAGGTTGGTCGCACACTGCTCGTCACACCAGCAAGTTGCCCCAAAGGACTGTGGTAGATGTAGTGGCGACGGCGGGTACGCCTATGCCACGATGTATAAAGAACAGTATGTGTTGCGTTAGCCATCCCTGGACACGTGTTTCGAGGTAGTTGCCTCTCGTCAGCAGGGAGCAGGTCAGTGTAAAGGGGTGCCGCGTGGACTGCCAAAATGTAATTAAAACAGGTCAAGTACCTCTCATGGCGCGCAGGTGCATATCCAAGGCTCGTCAGCCCGTTGGCTCAAGGGAGCCGTAATAAATTAAGCAAAGGTTGGTCGCACACTGCTCGTCACACCAGCAAGTTGCCCCAAAGGACTGTGGTAGATGTAGTGGCGACGGCGGGTACGCCTATGCCACGATGTATAAAGAACAGTATGTGTTGCGTTAGCCATCCCTGGACACGTGTTTCGAGGTAGTTGCCTCTCGTCAGCAGGGAGCAGGTCAGTGTAAAGGGGTGCCGCGTGGACTGCCAAAATGTAATTAAAACAGGTCAAGTACCTCTCATGGCGCACAGGTGCATATCCAAGGCTCGTCAGCCCGTTGGCTCAAGGGAGCCGTAATAAATTAAGCAAAGGTTGGTCGCACACTGCTCGTCACACCAGCAAGTTGCCCCAAAGGACTGTGGTAGATGTAGTGGCGACGGCGGGTACGCCTATGCCACGATGTATAAAGAACAGTATGTGTTGCGTTAGCCATCCCTGGACACGTGTTTCGAGGTAGTTGCCTCTCGTCAGCAGGGAGCAGGTCAGTGTAAAGGGGTGCCGCGTGGACTGCCAAAATGTAATTAAAACAGGTCAAGTACCTCTCATGGCGCGCAGGTGCATATCCAAGGCTCGTCAGCCCGTTGGCTCAAGGGAGCCGTAATAAATTAAGCAAAGGTTGGTCGCACACTGCTCGTCACACCAGCAAGTTGCCCCAAAGGACTGTGGTAGATGTAGTGGCGACGGCGGGTACGCCTATGCCACGATGTATAAAGAACAGTATGTGTTGCGTTAGCCATCCCTGGACACGTGTTTCGAGGTAGTTGCCTCTCGTCAGCAGGGAGCAGGTCAGTGTAAAGGGGTGCCGCGTGGACTGCCAAAATGTAATTAAAACAGGTCAAGTACCTCTCATGGCGCGCAGGTGCATATCCAAGGCTCGTCAGCCCGTTGGCTCAAGGGAGCCGTAATAAATTAAGCAAAGGTTGGTCGCACACTGCTCGTCACACCAGCAAGTTGCCCCAAAGGACTGTGGTAGATGTAGTGGCGACGGCGGGTACGCCTATGCCACGATGTATAAAGAACAGTATGTGTTGCGTTAGCCATCCCTGGACACGTGTTTCGAGGTAGTTGCCTCTCGTCAGCAGGGAGCAGGTCAGTGTAAAGGGGTGCCGCGTGGACTGCCAAAATGTAATTAAAACAGGTCAAGTACCTCTCATGGCGCGCAGGTGCATATCCAAGGCTCGTCAGCCCGTTGGCTCAAGGGAGCCGTAATAAATTAAGCAAAGGTTGGTCGCACACTGCTCGTCACACCAGCAAGTTGCCCCAAAGGACTGTGGTAGATGTAGTGGCGACGGCGGGTACGCCTATGCCACGATGTATAAAGAACAGTATGTGTTGCGTTAGCCATCCCTGGACACGTGTTTCGAGGTAGTTGCCTCTCTTCAGCAGGGAGCAGGTCAGTGTAAAGGGGTGCCGCGTGGACTGCCAAAATGTAATTAAAACAGGTCAAGTACCTCTCATGTCGCGCAGGTGCATATCCAAGGCTCGTCAGCCCGTTGGCTCAAGGGAGCCGTAATAAATTAAGCAAAGGTTGGTCGCACACTGCTCGTCACACCAGCAAGTTGCCCCATTTCATTGGGGGAACACGCCTGGTAGGTGTAGCAGTGTGCGACCAATCTGGTTTAACTTGATTGGTAGCCTGTTACTGGAAATTATGTCTACTCCTCCTCTGAGGGCCACAGAAATGGGACATAATTGTGGGTTTTAAACCAAGTGCCTTTAAATGGACCTGTTGCCAAGAGCAGATAAAGAATGTTTAGTGCTATACCAAATATTTCAACTGTTTATATTTAGGAGCTTATTTCACCTCCAAAAGCTTTGAGTCACGTTGATGCTTTTCAACATGGTGACTATACTGAGTGTTCAGGAGAGAGTTGAAGTTACCTGGTTCTGGTGTGAGAACGCCCTTGTCTTCCAGACTTTTGGCATTTGGCACTGCAAAAATGATGATATTGACATGGCAGCAACTCTGCTGTAGTGTGCATCTTTGGGTTGATTTTGTTTACAAACGGACCTCCTCCTAGTGAAGTGGCCTGGTACCCTGTTCAGAATATAGGCATAGAGCCACGAGTTACTTGTATGGAAAGTGATATGGTGGAATTTGCACAAGTTGAAGGTCGTTGTATGGCGGAGGGTAGGAGAAGGACCCTCGTGCAATCAGTCATGACACTCAGAGATGTTACAGGCTGAGGCCTAATCTGTAATGATTCCTACCCTACTCACTGTTTGTAATCTGACATATACTTGAAATTATGACGCTGAATTTCTGGTGTACAGTAGGAGTAGAGTAATCTGTTTGGTTTTATAGAATGTTGTTTAACGATTATGCAAAGTACACTGTAGTTTAAAATCTTTACAGTACCCTGATGTATGCTATGCTCATTTTTCTGTTCTCGCCACGACATGGAGTTTGTGTTGTCCATATGTGCAACAGATGAATGAATGTCAAGGCGGTACTTCAAATGCGTGTCTTGACCTGGCTGCCGTGACCTTCATTCATGCATGTCGCAGCCTTTCATAGTCCTGCCTTCTGATCACTCATTCATTGCGCATCTCAGAATGCACGACAGGCTTCCAGCAGCTGCTAGTGGTTCTGCCTTATTACCTTTAGTTGTTTACAACTGTAAAAGGCTCCCTTGCCTCTACTCCCGGGACTTCGACGTCAGCAGCTACATTCTCATCATCCGTCTGTTCAAACCACTTTAATATGGTGCACAAAGCATTTCTGTTATGTTAATTGCTGCTTTTATACTAAGCATGGTATCTCAAAAGTGACAGCATCAAAAGTGTGATAAAATGACACGTTTATTCATTTAAAAACAATAATCAAAAAGTACAAATAGTCATAAAAATCATGATACATGATAATGTTCTAATCCAACAAATAATTCAAACAATACAATAAAAATATATATCCCAGTAATATAAAGCAAGAGAGTACATATCACTTTTGATGCTGTCAGGATTGTCTATTGGATATATATGGTCTCACTTCCAATGACTGTTAGTAATATGAGTGACAGAGAAAGAGTGGAACAGATTGATACAAGTGGTGTTTCTTTTCTCCAAAGGATACAACTTTTGAGATACCTTGGTATTTACCCCATTCCTTTGGATGTAAGGGGGTCCCACTTTATTTCTAAATGTATTTATACTAAGCAGACATAGAAACCTGTCCTCAACCAGATAAGCAATCACTGTTCTCAAAGTGCATTTGTAGAATATTTTTACTTAAAATGTATAGAGACTTTTGTTCTATGACACTTCCTTCTGTCAATCTTTCGATCTAATTTACAAGGGCTGAAACCTGTCACACACCCACCCTCCGCTCTATAAATATGTGTACTATGGAAGCTCGTTCTGATTGCTGCATGTCTCACTTATATGGCCTTACAGTATAATGCACCCCATACCTCACTCAAAAAACTGCAATTGTTTGGAAAAACACTTTAAGAAACTTCTATAGGCTTGCCACGGGATATGGTGTGCTTTTCCTACAGACTTACTATTTTGATTGACAATGTCAAAACTAGTCCTTAGGACCATTTACTAAATCCCACGTAACGCATTCCAAGCTCCAATTCCTCACTGAATGTATAGGTACCCTTTTCTCCCCTTACACTGTAGATCTCCGATTAGATTCACTACATTCAGTCCACACTGTATTACTATTGTGCCTTCTTTGTTTATTGTCGATTTCAAAACGTAGAGTCTCAGTCTTATGTGTATTATTTGTTTAAGTTGGATAAAGGACTCTTATCCTGTGTATAATGCATTGCCCTCAACCTTTGTGTTGCCTATGTTGTATCCCCTTTTTAGGTCTCGCCTGACCCAGCGCATGCGCTGGTCTAGCGAGACTTATTGAGAGGGCTCCAAAAAGTGCTACGAGGCCAGCCTAGAGCTACAGTGCGCGGGCGCGCGCGCCGCGCTTTACCGTGATTACTTTCACTTTCGCGGCCGCTTGGCATAGCCAATAGGTCTCGCTTTTGGGACCTTATAAGTATTTAGTTATGCAACTGTTGCATGGCTAAACACTTATAAGGTCACAAAGGCGAGACCTATTGGCTATGCCAATGCTTGTTTGGTCTGGCATTAGCCAAGACCTTTTGATTTTACAAACATTCTATGTGGGCTTTCTGCCAGCCCTCTTCATTCGACTTTCATTGTGTCATTCTCATTTTCCTTCTGCCCACCTCAACACTTGAACAACATGGGACAGAAGACCAGCCCACTCCAGAGGGATGGCATTATTCACTTTCACAAGGAGCCCATCCACACACAAGGTTGTTCTTTGAAGTGCTAGGGACTAATATGGCAATGTGTGCTTTATGAGGCCCAAAAATATTTTTGCTTTTATCTAATGTGTTTTATTATTTAGACTGTCGAAGACCTGGTAGATTCCCCAATAATAAAGGATGGCAAAAACCATGACAAAAAAAGCATTGTCAAAGCCAAAAGTCTGGCAGACACCTACGACATTTAAGCTTTGCCATTGCTCGTTTATATGCAGCTATTATACAGTAATATGTTTGTCAAATGAACCAACTATTTTCGATATTCTTTTACATTGTGCTTCGGTACATTGATATTTTTAAAATGTAGTGGTAAACTACTTAATAATATACGAAATAAACTAACTTGCATGTAACAAAAAGCCGAATTCTGCTCGTGGTGGTAAATGTAAACATCATGAGCAGTTATCTGATGTAAAGTGAGGGAGCACAGTATGAAACTAGTGGTATCGCGTGGGATAGAAATTGCTTTTAAGCAGCAGTGTGAACACAGAATTTTGTAAATTGGCATTTGAGTTGGAAATGAGTGTGGCCCAGGTGGATGACACCTTGTGCAACACCATCTAGGAGAGATGAAAGGACAGCGGTGGGATGGGGTCCCGACCATGTAAACTGTTCAAAATGGGCCAATCCAGAAAGGCCCGGAGCAACAAATGGCAGTAGAATTCGTACCCTGACGGTTCCAGCCACTGCTCGCTCTGCCACAGATTTCCAGCCAGTTTCAAAGCTCAGTACGTCGGTTTCTGTTTCACAACCCATTCGCCACTCGCGGCTTTTTTGGTCACTCACTAGATGTAAAGTAAAAAAAAATACGCATTATTTAACACAAAATATACACTGATTGTACAAGCACAGCGAGGCAGGTAAGTGTATGTATAGCTAGGTTGACTCGGGGGTACCGTCGAGACCTCAAAATAAAACTGAGTTAAGCTTATGTCTGTTTGGTGACAAAAGCTAATGTAGTGCGTGAAAATAACTGTGGGAGGTTACACTCTAAGCAGATTATTGACTAGGATGAAGCTGTGGAAGAAAGCCAATAGAAAAGTAGTACTCTTTGTAGATGTCATTTTGTGAATGACAGCGTCTTACCTCTGCTCATTCACATTGCATGTGGTGTGGTAGAAAAATAATAGCTATGCGAGTATACCGTCAAGTCTTTCTATTGACGCTAGTGTGCACACATTTAGTGATGTCATAGTGTTTGCAACAGTGATGTCATTTATGGTGACCTTTGAGATGGCATCAGTAATGCCATGTGCAGCATGCAAATAGGACGTGAGTTATGATTAAATTACTTTTATTTTAAATGGAGCGTAAAGCAACTAAATGTAAAGCTATCCGTGTTCATGGGAGTATGTATTTATGTTTTATTGTCTTAGGCTATATTTAAAATAAAAGCAAACTCTTGTTTAAGCCACTCGTAAAGTATGCGGTAACGCATTATCGAAGCAATCGAAGTCCAGTTAAAGAATTTTGGGTAGGTAGTGAAATTTGCTTCTCTGTTTCATTTAATTGCTTAGGTTGGTTTCACTCAAGCCGAGTTCTCCGTTTCGGTAGGTCCAGAGCTGCTACCATGACTTACACTGGCTATATTATTTAGAGATATGTCGCCAAGATTCTTGGGTGGATTCTTGCAGCAGGACCAATGACAAGTTTGCCTAAAGAGTTCTTGAAAACCAACTATATGCTATATATTTAAATGATAAAAACAACGGCAACACCCGAATAATTGGATAGATACATTACTCATCGCTTTAACATATCCATTATCTGGAATTCAAAAGAGCTCTAGTAAACATGTTGTTTGTGTGAATATGTCCCTTAAGGGTGGTATTTCCCTACAATCAGGACATTAGGTCATGACTTACAAGTGTTTTTCTTGAAAGACATTTGTTAGTATGGAAATGTCTGCTGCATGGTATACAGGTGTGCTCCCAAATGCATGTTCATCTGGTGTCTTGACTTTTATTTTGGCCCTAAAATCACACTAATCTTGCATGTGCACAGAAGTACTGAATATGAGAGTTCCAGGACCTGTCCTGTGACCTGGAGGATCGCACGAGGCATGGCCTCATAGTGGACAGTGAGAGGACTACTGTCCCTGTCCTGAGTATAAAGCCTAAAGGGGGGAGGGGGCAGGAGAGGGCTATAGAGTTTTTATTTGGATTAAAAAAAATCTGGTCACACTATCACAGTCATCAAGAGAGTTGCTACTGGCCCTCTCTTTTAAAGTTCTGCTGTTATGTAAATTCACAGAACCCTTTTCTGATAACCTCTGCACATGTCAAGTATGTGTAATGCGTGTGAGGACTCTTTATGTGTATGAGTCAGAGTAGTGAAGTCCGTGAGATTCGTTGTGGAGGTCACTAGTTTGGTATGGCACTGATAGAAGATGACTACTTCCACAGACAACAGTAATATATTGCCTGTATTATTGTGGCTGTAGGTTGGAGACCCAGGCACTGATGTAAACAGGATGAAAACAGGGAATATCTTTAGAAAGCGCATGGAGACGGTGTTGGTAAAGGACTATTGATTAGTTCTTCCTGAGCACTGCCTCTTGGTGGATGGCAGGGTGAAATGTTGGACTGCAGTTTCTCTTGTTCAAGGTGAGGAAGGTTTTGGGTGAGGCTTTCCCTTCTCTATCTTTTATTACTGCTACAGAGAAGCTCATATCAGCCAGGTGTAGAAACCTCATACTTCATGGTACCCATATTTGAGTGCTTGGATTTTGGCTACAACCGCTTGCTACCTGCTTTGAGAAGCATTACTTTGTACAAAAGCGGTGTCTGGAAAGCAGCTTGAAAAGAACACCTGAGCATCTCATCAAACAGGGTCTGACGTTTGAAACAATAGATCCATATCACGTATCGAAAGTGTATGTAGAAGTGTGACCCACACTACCCCACTTAGTTCCAGTTCCAAATTCTTTGACGGAGGAAGGTAGTATTCAGCAAAGTTCTCGAATTCTGCTGTCTGGCTCACTAGTGTCTGACGGCATGGCTGTCAGATGCTATTGGACATCACCTGAAGTGTGTGCACTTTCTCCTGGAGAAGCTGAGGGTCTGCCTAGTGCCTAGAAGCCTGCTTTCTAAGAGAGGGAAGGAGTCTGGCTGGCCCTGCAGGAGGAGAGACTGCCAGGCGGGGAGCTCAGTTTGTCCCAAATCGGAGCAATGCCCAGTGTGAACTGTCTTGAGGCCAAAGCCAGGAGCGACCCGTGCTGCAGAGGGTCTCCGAGTTTCTTTGAAGTTCTTGGTGACAACAGCTTAATGTCTAGATCCTGTTGGGACGGCAATGCCTTGGCGTTCGCATCGCCCCAGTCGGGCCTGCAACTTCTTTGGTGTTCTCATTGAACCGATTAGGGGCTGAACCTTTCTCGATGACTTCACCAGAAAGCGCACTGCTGCTGAACCACTGCCTGTACGATTGCACAAGGAACACTCATCAAAACAGGCCTATTCAAGGCAGCCACATACAGACACCCGCAAATCTTGGCAGCCTCTAAGCGACTGCACTCGATCACAGCACGCCTCCATCTGCAGTGGGATCAAAGCCATTGAGTCCTTTCCGCTTGACTAGCATGAACTAAGAAATTACATTTCTACTTTTCCCTTATCTGGGGTCGGAACTTGAGCATATGAGTGAACTGATTGTGCATTTAAATTGTGGCAAACTAAAATCTGCACCTGGGCCTTATTCATACTTACCGGGTAGTGATCAGGATCACTACCCTGTGTATTGGATTGAGTTGTGTACTATTCAGTACTATTGGGAGATTAGAAAAGTGTTTTATTTTCTAAAAAGACCAGCACTAGGCTGGACATTGAAATTATTGTGTCTGTTGGTTGTTGAGTTATGAGCTTGTACCCCTGCCTTTGTATCCCCCTAAGACTTCCCTGAAAGCATGTCAACTGTTGCCCCTGCTCCCTTGAGAACCACTAAACATGGGAGGCGGCCCAAATAACCCTCTGGAGTTTTGAGCTAGTTATAAGTGAAAAGAGCAACAGTACCTCTAGCGGGTTCAATCTGAACTCTAGTCAACAGTAACCCATGAATTATTATTGGACATCACCATCATTTGTACAATACATGAATTAAATTTGAGTTTTGTATCCCGATACCTCCTCTAGTGGTACAATATGTGAACAATTTATTGCGCAAGTACTTCTTGCGAGTGAAAATACAAAGAACTTTAAAACCGCAGTCACACTGTCCTCATATACATATGAGCGGATGGTGCAATGCGTAGATTTAATCCAGGCCCTTCAAGAGCTAGTCCCCTTTCATGGTAGCCGTCACCTAATATTAAAATGTAGACCATTCAATATGATTAGGTCAGCGGTCCATACATCAATTTGTTCTTTTCCACTGTTAGCATGGACTCTTCATAGGTTATAGTTGATTTGTTTCGGCTAATCTGTTTCATTGCCTCTATAGAACGGTACTATGTAGTGTGAACCTGCTGAAATTGCCCCAGGCCATTCTTATCTGCTCTTTCTCATATAGGCCATCTGTTCTTCATCGTGGGCCATCTGTACCATAGTTCTGATTCGTAATGTGAGTACCACGCACCTCGTTTGTAATTACTCGCAGTTCAGAGGAGTGGCATACGGTCCAAATGACGGAGCATGGTGTCACGTGGGTTATCTGTCTCTCCGAGCCACTCCCACTCCCTTTAGAGTCAGGTGTGGCAAAGGTTATACATGGCCCCTTTTGCAGAACCATGGTAGTCTTTGCCTACCGCACCTTTATGAATGCATCATCTTAAATTCTGTGTCCTTGTGTAGCCTTGCAGCATTGTTGGTGACTTAGATCTTTATTTAGAGTTTAGCACATACGGAACATCTGCCAAAAAGGAGCAGATGTCCCGTCTGCCCTACTGTGTGTGTATAGGGCTTGAATACATTCTAAATAGAGTTGGCGAGGAATCGCCCCACTATTTGGGGGAGGTCGTGTATCTGCTAAACTCTAAATAAGGCCATTCGTATCCATTGCAGATCAGTTGCAGAATTTCATGTTGCGCTTTTGCATTTGGCCCATCTAAATGTGTTTTACGGTTGTTAGGTTTTGTCAACTTTCTAAATCCTAATGCAATCGCACTTCCCAAATTATGAAAATTAATTGCTATGAAAGGCGTGAGATATATATATATTGGCACCAGTGTTAACGACCCTTATTTCTTCTCTTCTCAGCGGACGGACCCACAGCTTCTTGCCCAGTTCTACTACGCCGATGAAGAACTAAATCAAGTTGCCGCAGAGCTGGACAGCTTGGATGGAAGGAAAGACCCTCAAAGATGCACACTCCTGGTCAACCAGTTCCGTTCTTGTCAGGTAATGAAGGTCTCACAATGTAATCCGAGAGGACTCTTGGGTTTTGTCTTGCCTATAATATGTAGCAGGAACTGTCCTTTCTGTGGAGTTTATATTCAACGCTTCAAATCCAGGATTTCGGTTGCTTTTCTCCTGAGGTGTGTCTTTGTGGACTGTGCATGCTGAAAACCACCATGGTGCTGAAACAAAAAAATCTACACTAAGCTTGATAAGAGGACTAGGTAATTTATCAGTCTGTGATCTGATATGTCAAGGGAAAAGAATGACTTCATTTAAAAGCGAGTGCTTATGACTGGCCGAGCTCCAAATGCTGAAAGGACACCCTGAGCTGTGGGCTCTTCTGTTGAATACAGATAATGCCTGCCTTAGCAGATAATACGGTGCAGTGAGATTTTTGAGGAATGTGATGGGTTCTTTTTAAATAACCTAAGTACCTATTTGGTAAAAAACAGAACCTATGTATATTTGTCAATTGCACTTTTTCCTGGCGTTGGCCACGGCGAGCTTCTTCACTGAGGGAGAAAATGAAAATCTGATGATATTGGAGTGCTGACAAATAGAAGTGAAAGCACGATTTAAACCTAATCGATCCCTGGTTTGTGGGTAACATTCACTAAAGTGTCTAATTCATATGCATCTTTCTTTTTGGAACCTGGTGATCTGACCGATATTCTCCAAGGAGCATTTCTGGAAGAGGCTGTTGTTAAGAGTACAGGATGGCTGTTTATTTGATTTAATAAAAAATATTTTCATTAAGAATTTGCAGTTGCAGTGTCCGGAAAGCACAAAATAAAAAATAAAATGGCCCATTCACAAAACTGCGGGTAATACATGTAAAAATGCGAGCAGAGATTTACTTCTCCACTTGAACTTTTTTTTTTTTTTTGCAAAAACAATTTTTATTGCATAATTCAATTACAATTGCCATCCGCAACGACCAGCATATCCTTGGTCTTCTCCCAGTAATAAACACCATTGCATAGTACAGTGTAGACCACTTCCAACTACCAATGCACTGCCCCCCAACACGCCCCAATGCAAATACTCCCTCCCCCCACCCACATGTCAGTGTGCCATAACCGCAGGTACCGGGATAAGTCTGTCTCGTAATTAGCCGTGTGAGCGGCCGCGGGCTACTCCCCACCCCCATGGTCAGGCGCCAAGCAGAAAGGAGAAGGGAAGCCCTCCCGCCCTCATGCGTGATCCGTCAGCTGCCTCTCCACCGCTACGCTGCTGCATGCTGCTCCAGTGCCCTCCTCCGCTTCTGTGCCCCACCCCCGGAGGTCAACCACTAGTGCTTCCCATGCATGTGCCATGGCTAACGCCTTTTCATCGTTTCCCCGCAACGCTAGCTGCAACCCGAGCGTACTCTCGCTACCCGCCCATTTTGTGAAGGTAGCTCTCCACCTCGCAAAGCTGGGACCAGTTCTCGATTTCCAGTGTAGGGTAATTTCTCTTTTAGCCACCACCAGCCCTAAGTCGCAAAACTTACTCGAGACTTTCGTGCGCGGTGTGTGGGGAAACCATAGCAGCAGACAGACTCCCATGTCCACCCCCAATTCCCGCCCCGTCACTTGGGTCAAGCAGTCAATGACCTCCCCCCAGTAGCAGCTTAGGACGCCACAGGACCAAAACATGTGCTTAAAGTCAGCCCCCACCTCCCCACAGCGAGGGCACTGCGGAGTGGGACCCCCAAAATATTGAAATAATTTAGCCGGCGTCAGATATGCCCTATGCAAGATAAAGTACTGCACCAATTGAAACCTGGCATTACGTGTGCTCTTCCAGGCCCGTCTCTGCAACTGGGGCCACGTCAAGTCCGGGATGGGCTTCCCGATGTCCAGTTCCCATTTAACCGTCAGCGCACTCAAAGGGGCTAGGTGTTCCGTCGCCATTCTCTGATATAGGCAGGTAATGGCCTTGACTGTGCCTGCCGCCATGACCACATACTGACAGCCGGCAGCCGTCTGCGGTTCAGAGAGTCCCGCATTCCAGTGCTTTTGTAGAGCTGCCACCAGGGCCGCGTGGAGTAGATAGTCTCCCCTCGGGATCCCGAAGGAATCCTGCAGTCCCTGGAATGGCTGAAGCACTCCATTGAGGTACAGGTCCCCCACCATCTGTATCCCCAGGTCTTCCCACTGAGCCAGCCCCGACCAATCCCCGCCGTGGGGGAGGACCGTGCACATACCCAATGGGATCTCCGGGGCGTAGGGGTGAACAGTGCCGACCCTCTGCAGGCTGCGGTTCCAACACAACCGGAGCATTCGCTCCTCAAGCGGCAGTTGCGACAGCTCGAGTCGCTGCTGGAAGACAATAAAAGAGAGGACATGTCGCGGGATGACCCTGCCCTGTGGGCCTTCGGGGCCTCTAAACTCCCTAGCCACTGCCTGCGTGAGCCATTGCAGCTGGGCAGCCAAATAATACCACTCGAAATCGGGCACAGCAAGCCCTCCCTCGGCTCTGGGCCGTCGCAGCGTGGCCAGCACCACCTGTCGTCTGCCAGTTCCCCAGATAAAGCCCGTGATCATGGCTGTGAGCTTGCGGAAGAACGACACCGGCACCCAAATAGGGAGGGTACGGAAGAGATACAACAGTCGCGGGAGCGCCACCATCTTCAGTAGTGCTACCCGCCCAGCTACCGAAAGTGGGAGGGTGCTCCAGAATCCAGTACTGCCCGCCAGGCCTCTGATCGCCCTCCCTACATTCTCTTCCAACAGATCTTGCTGGGTGCGGTAGATATGCACTCCCAGGTACGGCAGACAGCTAGCTTCACAGCGGATGGCCCCCAGGGTGAGGGGGGTCCGCTCCCACTGTGTGACGGGGTACACACAAGTCTTGCCCCAGTTGACTTTCAGGCCCGACAAGTTCCTGAAGTCCTTCAGTAGCGCCTTGGCGCCATGGAGGGCCCCTTCCGCGTCAGCCAGGAAAAGCAGTAAATCATCTGCATAGAGGGAAATATAATGGGTTTCCCCCCGTAGTAGCAGCCCAGCGTATGCGCGTCCCAGTCGAGCATGGGCCGCCAGGGGCTCAACCGCCAGGGCAAACAACAAAGGCGATAACGAGCAACCCTGCCTCGTTCCCCTTCTTACTGGATAGGGGGCCGATATCGTGGTCCCCGTTCGCACCCTAGCCACCGAGTTAGCGTAAAGCAACCTCGTCCAGCGCACGAACCCATCCCCCAAGCCAAATTCCTGCAAGACCCTAAACAGGTAAGGCCACTCCACACTATCGAAGGCTTTCTCCATGTCAACCGACAGCGTCAGAGCGGCCGGGTAAGCCAGACAGTCCACTTCCATAACCCGCAACAGTCTCCAGATACACGGCGACGTGTTCACTTGAACTTATTTTATATGCACCCGCGTATGCCTAGAAAGCTGTGGCAGGCACTGGTTTCCAGGCGTGCGTCATGGAAGGGAATGTGAGGTTACATGGCTCCGGCCTACGATTACTAGTCTGTGGAGTACTCCATAGCATAGATGATATGATATGATCTGGATCATGTTCCCTGTACTTGTTTTTGTTGTTGTTGAAGAAACATATTAATTAGGTCCCAGAGTTTGCTCTGAGTTAGTAAGGGTGTTTTACTTTTTTAAAGGTAGCTGCTTTACTGTATAATTGAAATGAAATGGGGAGTTACATTTTCAGCATTTCGGTTCCTGTGGGTCACTTCCCTTTGCAATCAGCACAGCAGAAATCCAACTTGTACCTATTGGCATCCAATTCCACGCTACCCTTTCTGCACTTTCCAAAACTGCCAACTGACCCTTTTTTGTCGGGACAGTCCAAGCTAGTTGTAGACTGTCCCGGGAAATTCATTATTCTAGGACAGTTTCGGCAATTGCACTTCGAAGAGAATTGCAGGGAATTGCGATGGGAATTTCAAACTTTTGGCCAAAGTAGCCAAGTTGGAAAAATTCTCCATTGCAGCTGAATTGGAGAATTTTTCCAACTTGGCTACTTTGACCTTAAGTTTGAAATTCCTATCTCAATTACCTGCAGTTCTCTCTTTATTGAGTAGACCCTATAATCTGCACTGTGATAAATAGGCGGAGTTAAAATATGCTAATTACTTGGTTTGGATGGAGTGGGCGGAACTTTGGTGCAGTGGGTGTGGCAAATGTTCAAGTAAGTAATTGATAGTGGTGCTGCAAAATGTCCCTGAATTCTTCTTTTTTTTTTTTTTTTTTTAAATGTCGGCAACTATGACTTTCCTGACTGTCCAGATAACAATAAACCCCACTCGATCCTTCAGCAGACTAGTGTGCTTGAAGTCAATGGTATTTTTACTTTCCTAAAATTGTGTAGTTGCAGGATTATGCCGTATTGTTCGGCAAGCTTGCCGAGCCACACCCCCTCCCCCCCTTCAAAAATCAGATTTTTTAAACTAGAACATTTTGTTGAGCGCAGAGTTAAAGATTGGACTCTGTTTGGTTGTCAGCAGTAAAGAATTTCAAACTGTCCAATTATGTGTTATAAGTTAACTTTTTATAAATGCATTCTTTGCTGTGCTAAGAATTACATTTGTCTGTAGAAGCATCGGTTTGAAGATCCTCCCTGTAGTGCTCTTCTAACAGCGAACCATTTCCCCATTGAAGTGCTCCTATTTCGTTTACCTTTCATGGAGAGGATCCGGATAAATCTATGGGTAATGATGGAGGTGGGCGTCGTGTGTCTTTTAGCTCTCTCCTTGGTGCTTTCATTATCTAAATACATTTTCCTGACTGGAGACTAATTAGCTGTTGAGAAGGGAGGCCAGAATCATACTGTGCTACTCTCTCGATGCAATCTACACCGATGAACGATGAGATTCTATAAATTATGGAAAATAATTAATTCACGGGTACTGTATATTTATAGTAGAGGTTTTGAAATTAATGCAGTTTGAAGGTGGTTAACTTCAAAATGTAGTTTACATGTTATGCTTTGAAATAAATAATGCAATTCTAGTTTATCATTTGTTTTCCTTGTATGTGTGATGTGTGCCTTTTAGCTGGGTACCGTATCTTTTGTAAGTACCTTTGCTGCACTACCGCTCTTGGTGGCTTGTGTTCGGAGCGGTAAACCATTGTTCAGTACCAAGCTGGTTTACTGATAGCAGTATCTTAAATCCGGGTAAATTATGTTTACAAATGAATATTGTGTACTAAAACTTAAAGCTCTCAAGTAGTTTGGGAGCAAGGAATTGAAATCTAAGATTAATCAGCTGTTTGCAGTCTTGCCTAGCTGTGGACTTGTCCTTTAAAGTGAGATGAACGTCAATAAATGTGTGAAATGATTAGCACAGTTCCATTTTCCGTAGTTCACAAGTGATGGCGAGTTGCCAGGTGCTGCTGGGCGAAGTAGACGTTTTGGAATAAGACTGTAGTTGTGTTGTCATGAATTTGTGCAGACATGTTGTACTCCGATTAACACGTATGCAAAAGAAGTGATGAATGGAATGCTTGAATTAATCTCAGCCACTGGTAGTCACTCAGGGTCGCATCCCAATCCATCATTATTTTGCACACTATGCCACCTCACTTTGGGCCCAGCTATATGCACATCAGTCTTGATCATACTCCAATAGGAATATTCCAGCCTGAACTGCCAAGCCAGGTCCTCCCTGAACCAGAACACAAGCAACCCAGGATCGGTTTCGCCCTAGGTATGGGATCATAAACTGGTTACAGCTTGGGTCCATTGACACAGTCACTATGGTAAAACCGGTCCTGGGTTGCCTGTGCTGTTAACTTATGTCTGTATACAAAACAGTGATAGATGGAATGGTTGAATTAATCACAGCCTCTGGTATTCACTCAGGTCCGCATTCCAATCCATCGTTGTTTTGCACACCATGCCACCTCAGGTTGTACCCAGCTCTATGCACATCAGTCTTGATCCTGCTCCAGTAGGAACAGTCCAGCCCGAACTGCCTTGCTTACTATTGGACAGCACCTCCTCCTCGCCTTAGGCTTTCTCCTGGGCTTCAAGTCCATTCTTCATCCTGCCATCCTGCATGGGAGCCTGGAGCAAGTAATGCTTCCGGTGGCCAGAGTCCTTCCATTACAGGCTCCTGCAGTGCAGGCACTCCTTTTTTTACTTTTCAACATCCACACTTTGAGTGCTTGTCTCTTCAGTCCCTCTCCTTCACCCACGCTTACAGTAAAAAAGGGGTGCAAAGGAGTTTACATAACAAACAGTGCAGCATCCCACTCGCGGAGTTTGTTGATCCCAGAGAGCGGTGGTGGGCAGGCTTTGTTTAGGAGAAAGTAGCGCTGCCAGCCAAACAACTCCTTCTCCATTTATTAACCGCACACCCGGGAAGAGGGCTGCAGACTTACACACCTAGTACACTCCCGGCTATAACTTTTGTGACTGTTTTCTCTGGTGCCAGAGATTTTTAAGGCTGGGTCTGTGCCTCGCAGACTCAACCAAAGAGTGGGACTTTGTGCCCTACTCCTCTCTGGGACTTTTGGGAAAGCCAGTAGGATTTGTTTATGCAAAATCTATTGGCTTTGTCAATGTTCTTCACATGTTACACAGCTTGTGAACTGCTATGCAACATGGCTTAAAGTACAGCAAAAAAGCGATATGACGCGGTCAGCATAGTCTACGCCATAGCACTTTTCTTTTCTTTTTTAACTTTAAGCCATATTGCACAGTAATTCAACTGCTCTGCTACATGTAAAAAAATATATATATATTGACTAAGACAATAGACTTCGTATAGGAGAAACCTATTAGCTTTGTCAATGAATGTTCACATTGGAGACGTGGCACATTTGTTCCTCATTCTAGAAAATTCAGAAAGGTGGGTTACTTTTTGTTCCATGCCAAACATTGTGTAATGTGGTGCAGAAGTTTGTAGGGAGCAAAACGCAATGTGTTAGTCCAACTGAGCCAATGTAATATCAATAGCATCCATGTCTGAAGTAAAAGTGGCTTTTGGAGTTTATCCATTGTTTGAAAAAATTGTCCTGATCTCTGATTCCGATACTATCAAGTGAATTTTCATTTTGAATTGACTTCGGGTTTGCAGAGCTTGAAGATCTGGGTTGTGGCAAATTAGGCATTCCAAGCCCACATGTGCCTGACTACAAAATATGTGCCCTGCTGAGCGAGATGTTTCATTTAATTTTATTAAATGTTAGTTTGTTGGTTGACGGACACTCTGACTCTCCTGCAAGATTGATGTTCTTAATCAATGCCAGATTGAGTATTAAAGACTCAAAAAATGATCGCCCTCCTTGAAAGTAATGAGTAGGGTCTTGTTACTAAGACTGGAGGAATGGGCACAAGAGCACTTTATTCTATCCCTTGTGCAGTATGGGTTCAGAAAACGGCTCGGGACAATCGAGCAATGTATCAATTTAGAGCTACTTATTGGCAAATACACCAAGGCTAAAGCAGGCAAACTCTATCTATGCTTTGCTGGTTTAGGCTGCGCATTCGATCTGGTCGGCCATAGCCTACTCTGGCCAACCTGGATATCTGTGGGAGCACCTAAGCCAATTGTTGGATTTATTTCCTGTTTTGTATGAGAACTTAACCAGCTAAGTCTGTTTTGTCACCCGGGGGGAATGCTCATCTAAATTAAAAGTGGGACGAGGTATACAGCAGGGGTGCGTGCTAGCGCCAATTCTTTTCCTTTTTTATCAATGGGGTAGATAAACACTTACAGATTATCCAGGCTGATGCTCCTCAGGCGGCTGGTCGCCCGATACCTTTATTGTTATACGCTGATGACGCTGTATTATTAGCGCTTACCCCAGTGGGCCTCCAGAGACTGATAAATGCCTTTGCAGACTTTATGATGCAGAAAAAAATGGTAATTAAAAAATCTAAAAGATTTACCATGGTCTGTGGGCCGAAACATAAACCCTGCAAATTGCTCTTTATTGATGATATCCCAATTACCCTAGTGAACTCTTTTTCATATTTGGGTATCTTATTTAAGGGCAATGGCTCATGGGCTCAACATGTTTTAAATACTAGGGCAAAAATGAGTAGGTCATCCCAAGGGATTTTTAAATTTTCCTCAAAACTAGGAAATCTACCCATCAATGAAATAACCGCTATTTATAAAGCAAAAGGAGTGAGCACAGCCCTATATGGGTTAGGCCTCCGGGGTTATGCAAACAGAACGGCCATGCAAATAGAAGAAAAGTGTTTTTATAACACTTATTTTATCTACCGTCCTCTGTATCAAACACTATTGTACATCATGAGGTAGCACTAAAGTTTTTAGAGGATCTTTTTTTGGTTAAACCATTTTATTATGGGCCTCATTATGAGGCAAGGAAGAAACTGCTTTTACTAGATCAATTATTTTAGATTGTTTAACCCTGAATGATGTACGAAGTATGCCCTGGCTACTGTATATTTATTCCTCCTTGGTAAGGTTGTTTAATATATCTGTTTGGTGGTCGGACACCATAAAAGTATCGTCCCTTACCAAGAAAAGTATCAAAGAAATCTTTCTCCAGCATAGACTGGATTGTCGATTGATGGACGAACAAAATAAATCAACGGTCGCCTTGTATAAATCCTTGAATTTGGAGGAGTGAGGAAATAATTTTTTTGTCATATGTGACCAATGTGCAGCACCGTTTCGTACTAACAATGAGATGTGGCATTGTACACCATCTAGTTGTCTCCCCAAGTTTGAAGGCCCGCCCACCCGATATGGCTCCTTGCCCCTGTGACAATAGAAGTAAACAAAGCACATTGCACTTTCTATTGTTTTGTAAATTTTAACAGAATTGTAGGTGTTTTTACCTTAAACCACTGTTTGTTGCACAGAACATTAGGTCACACAAAGTAGCAATGATTTTTTTGGCGACATTAGATGATTCTTTTTAATGCTACACTGTTGCTCTATTTATTTTGAAATTGATTAATGTAAGGGAAAGTATCATGCTAGAAAAGCAACAAATGAAATGAATCTTATAATTGTAATTGTATGCGGTATCAAATGTTTTAACTGGTTTTAGATGTGCTATTTTCTTTGTACCTTTATGGCTGTTTTCTCCTGATAGCCGAATAAAGATTTCGAAACAAAATTAGTATTAAAGGTGATTGTATCACCCAGGCAAGTAAAAACATATATGGTTGTAGACAGAAAAGTCTAATTATGATTGGAAGGAAGTGACAACCGTGATTGGGTGTCTCAATTTTCAACATATAGTATGATATTCTAATAATTCTATCCAAAGAGACCAAAGCTATAATGTCACTTAAGAGTACTGTACCAGCCGATGCAGAGGAGAGTGTTGTGGATTAGTAGACAATGGAATGGGCCTATAGCCAGGTGCACATCGGATGAATGGATTCGTAGATACTGTGTCATGTACTGCTGCCTGGTGGAACGATGGTAGTGCTCAGTTGTGCCTCTGTATAAAGATGATTGTGGAGGGATCAGCTGTTGAGCCCCCGGGGTTGGAGGGTGCAGATTTTGACATAACTATAGTGGGAATGCTATTATTTTTCTGTGTATGATACCATGTACTTTTGGAATCTACTCTGACTCGTGCCATATCACCAGGGCGCTTGTATCAATTATATTTAAATCTATGTACCGCGCCAATAATTACCACGTCCTTGTATGGTGTACGGTTGTCAAAAACAAAAATATAGTAAAAAAATAAATACTATACCAGCTCAAACTAGACTACCCTTTACGAAACTGAATTGACCCAAGTTTTATGAGCTTTGTTAAAGATTGGTTCCAATCATGAGGTGATTTTGGCTAGTGCTTGCCTGTCTACATTACACTCGTGTTACAAGGTGTCATGTAGTATATAAAAAGATTCTGCTAAAAGCTTCAGTGGAAGATATCAATAATAAAACCTAAAAAATATTGAAATTGCCCACTTATGGTTAGCTATGCACATAGATGCTATGATTGATTAGATATAAGAGGACTTTAGAAATGATACCGCTTTTTAGGTCGTCTGCCATCGTGAAATCACTTGACTTTGAAAATAAATGCTCTTTTCCATACGTTTTAAATTTAATTTAAAACTCCAGTTTCTGTAAATAACCATTTATAACAGCTAAATGAAAATGTAATCAGTTCAGTATTGACACCTTTATCACTTGAATTAAGTGTAACAATTGAAATGGATTTGCCAGAAATGTATAAGGTTATTTGAAAGTCTAGCCCAAAAAGTACCAAAAAGCTGACATTGTAAAATTGCTGCCAGGCTGAGACAAAATGGCTTGCTGATAGGAGTTGGCTCCGGATTCTACAGACTCAGGAACCCTGGAGCACTCCTCAGTTGCCTCCAACTTAGATGGCCTTTCTGCAACAGCCTTGTGTGATCTCCTCTGTAGAAATTCTTATTGTACCCACCATAAGCACACAGGTGGTCAACACTCTGATGTGCTGAGCCAAGTGGTGGTGACAAAGAATATTGGTGGTCAGATTTTCACCTAGATCGCTATCTCCTGCACAATGTGTAACTTTCTGTTTAGGTATTAAATTTGTTCATCTTAGTAAACCACTGGAACAAATTCGAAGCCCATTAATACTGTGGGTTTATAGATGCAGCTGATACCACCTCCACCATATTGTCGCACTTTTGTATGATCAACAAGTTCTGTTATGCTGGGAATGTAGTGCATCCTTCTGAAAAATGTGAAGCTGACCGAATGAGATCATTCCTCCATGCACTGCTAGTGATTCACAAATGTGAATACAAGTTCGAGAAACACTATTCACCAGTGTATGTAGATTTTGGAATAAGTTATGCAAATCTTGAAAATACTTTTTTAGTTGAAAATAAGGATGTTTTCGAATTCACACGTGGGCTTAGGAACAGTTTATTGCCAATGTACATGGTAGTCCTCAAACACGTTTCATTCTCAAATATGCAGTAGTGTTATTTGATCAAGATTCTTGAATGCCTCCATTCATAAAAATATAAAACATTCTCAAATATGTCTTATAATTCTCAAAAGTGCTTGGGTGAGGCAAATGTTCTAAAATGTGTATACAAGCTCAAGAGGCACTTGTCAATGTTCATGTGCCTCTCCGAATGGGTTATATGGATCTTGATTATACTTTTATGTTTTCTGTATGCCATTCTGGAATGCACATGCTTATCCAAGACTTGCAGCTCTCTACTGTAAGATCATGTATGCACCATGACGTTCTAAATATGCATGCCTAATTCACAATTATCGAGTGCAGAAGATCGTTGTAGAATTTAAGTGTATTTTTGTTATGTATCTCTGACATACGGTTGTGTTTATGAACCATCACTTAAAAAAACAAAAATGCAAAAGACAGAATAGCAATGACCTATTTTAAATGAACTAAAAAGCCTGGAACCCCCCCCCCCCCACATAATATATATATATGTGTGTATATGTATATATAAATATATATGTGTATATATATATATATTTATTCTCTCTCTCTCTCTCTCTCTCTCTCTCATGTTTTGTTCTGTCATGCTTTTTGCAAAACTTTATTGCTGGGGTAGGTTCCGTGCCATCATCAACCTAAAACAAAATTGATTAAAAGCAACAATATTGTTTTACTGTCAAACGAACATATTGCCATAGCAGTTCTTAGCATTTAATAGAACTACTTTGTGTGTGTGTGTATGGGCTGCTTGTGAAATGTCCGAATCCTGTGACTCAGAGTGAAGCTAGCGCGTGCCTGAAATAGGTTGCCCCATTGCTGCACGCTGTATGCTGCAGTGGAAGGAAGAAACACATGAATGGCAATAATAGACCCATCAAAGGAGAGGGCTCTCTGAAAGCCACTATAAATAAGTATAAGAAAACACATCATTTTAATAAAGTCGGAAGGTCTTGGCTAAGATCAGACCTATAAAATGTTGAACATTGGACGGTACAGGAAGAATAATGGGGGGGTTCTCCCATTCTGCGTCAGGCTTCTGAGAGGTGAAGAGTCTTTTGCCTGCATTCTAGCTTGGTAACAGCTTTTTTGAGAACTTTTGCTCCTATGAAGCTGATGTGCAAATCCCCAGTTACCTGTGTGTTACACAACACCTCTATCCTTTCTAGAGCTTATTTTTAAATGGTTTGAATGATAATGTGACCATGAGGCTGGAGAGATCTGCTACTGTAGTCAAGCAGATAAATATCATTATTTATATTGATGTCGGAGTATGTGGAGGTCAAGTTTACCGTTTTTTTTTTTTACTGCTGAAACAGGGAAATGGCTCTCCAAATAACACTTTTTCCCTCACTAATCCTTCGTGCTCCCCAAGGTTTCATTATCACATAGGAATAAAAAAGTACCCATCCATTATGTTTGGGTGTAAGTCTTCTTTGCAGATCTAAAAGATGCGGAGGTCTAATAATAATAATGATGATACTATGTTCTTTTTGATGTAGCCCTTCAGACCACACTTCTGTTTCCAAGCACTAGAGCAGGTGTTACTACTAGGCCTGGGCAGTAAATTCCGTTCCGCTCGCGGAATTTGCGGAATTTCGGTAATTTCGCGTTCCGCGGAGAACACGAAACTGCCCAAAATTCTGTTTTCCGCGACTTCGCGAAATTTTTTCTTGTTCGCGTTCTCAAAATGCGTGTTCGCGAGATATTTCTCCCCGAGCACGCAAGCAGCAACTGTGAACAGGAAAAAAGCATCGCGAACAAGCAATTCCGCGTGTTCGCGGAATTTCTGCATGTTCGCGGAGATTTTTTACCGTTTCGCGGAGATTTGCGTAACGCGATTACGCAAATTCCGCCCACCCCTAGTTACTGTCAAGAATTCCTGTCATGCGAGGGGAGGAAAACGGTAACCAGCGAAAACGGACTACATCTCCCAGGATGCTTAGCGGTTGAGAGGTTATGTAAACAGGAGAGCTGTTACAAAACACGCCCTTATGTAAACAGGAGAGCTGTTGCATAACTCAAGGAAAACACGCCCTTATGTAAACAGGAGAGCTGTTACATAACTCAAGGAAAACACGCCCTTATGTAAACAGGAGAGCTGTTACATAACTCAAGGAAAACACGCCCTATAAAGGGAGGAACCGGGAGGTACAACGCTGTCGGATATTGTGTTTACACCGACGTACCTGCTTAGTGAAGAGCAGTGTTCCGGAGTGGTGCTCCAGTAAGGCAAGAACGGAGGTAGGTCGAGTCGTTACTCCCTGGGCCGTGTCTTGCCCCATCGTCACCTGTGAAGGACCCGGAAGCTCTACCGGATAACCATTGAGCTTCGCTTTTTGACTCGGCTGAGTCAAAGCGCAGTGGCGCTTTTGCTGGTTGGAGTCGTAACTCCCAGCCAGACCAGAGATACAGGGACTGCCAGCTGTAACGCACACCAGGAGGTGTTTGCCGCGTTACAGACTCGGAAGTCCACGGGATCGATCGAGCGGCTGCTCTCGGTTCAGTCTTCTTTGCTTGTGATTGGGGTATCGGTGACGTATCACCAGGAGGTGACTCCGCGTCCCGGTGCAGTCTGAGGAAGAGGTTGAGCGGCTGCTCCCTTCAGGTAGAGACCCCGGCTGGGTGTTTCCCTGACTCCTCGATTCTCCCCAACACTCTTCGTGCCCCTCACAGCCTACCGATTGGCATTGTCGGCCATTTCATTTCTGCCCTCTGTTGGCATACGCCGGGATCGGCGTATATGCAGAGGACGGTTAGGACCATCCGTGCTGTGGGCTGGTAACGTACTTAGCCTGGAGGATTCCAGTGACTATAACCTTTGTTTATTCCTTGTATTATTTTTGCCTTCATTAAAATAACTAAACCTTCACAAGTGGTTGCGTTCTCATTATCGTGTCTGTTAAACGATCCTGAGACGTTCAGGGCGTTACAGTTACTTCTACTCAATTTAATGGTGCTTAATTTACCTCAGAATCCAGGAAGCCTGAGTCTCTCTTGCCAGCATTCAAGCTTGTGACCTTTATATCACTGCAGATGGCAGTGATATCTCAGTATTTCTTAAGTCACTAGACACAAGTGTTAGAATGGCGCTTTTTTTGTATACACCTTCCTGCATGTACTATTTCATCCATTGTTATTTCAAGATTATAGCTTGTGCCTTGTAATCACACATCCTCTTTTATCCTCATCTCATTTCCCTCTTACTATTTTACTTTTTGAGAAAAAAAGTTTTTATGAATACCTGTTAAACCAAACACGTGTTTTTACTAATTCAAAAGTTATAATATTTGACTGGGATGGTGAATGCTGCAATGGGGAATGCTCGTATGCTATTCCTGAAAATTATTGTGCATTTATGAGTTTCATTTGGAATGCTGTCCCCCTTACAACTGTAGCCAGTGTTCCTTTGGCAGGAAATATTTTAAACAAATATGTACATTCTTTCATAAAATTAAAAATACACTCCGATTCAATTTTTGGACAATACACAGGAAATTTATTGTTGCATTCACTTGGAATTAAGAGGATCAAGCCAGCTTAAAAACAACTTTCAGAACAGGGTTCCTGTATGACCTGTGACAAAAGCCACCGGTGTCTATTTATGGACATAGAACATAGCCCATTGGAGCAGCGATAGTCTAGGTCTGTCTCTTGGTTAATGGTCATCCTACTCTGCAAGGTCTCGATTTGTCGTCTCAGGTTGGCCGCTGGCCAAGTCAATCCATCTACTTGCTCTTCATGGCACAGCTATAAACTTCTTTTACATGCCACCTAGGATGTTTATTGTGTACATTCTAGCTTCTTACAGTTTACTTAAAAAAAAAAAATGCTAATAAATGTTAACTGCATGCATATTCAAAAGTTTTTTTAAAATCAGTCACTTGCCTACTCATGTTCTGCGATTCTGGGGGAGGGACAGGACCGGTTTTGCTAATAATTCTGGATGTGCGATAAACTAGGACATTCTCTCATCACTGAAAGCAGTGACCAGGGCCATCCATAACCTTTCCACGCCTGCTGACCCCCCCCACCCCCCCAACTATCATCATGCTTACGGCATCTGATACAAGCTAGAATGCACAAGGCATATCTCAGTACCCAGTGATCCACACACTTTAGGCAATGTCTTGCCCATTCTTACCTATTATTGTTCTGTACTTTTGTGAATTTTGTTACGATTTTGTTTTTTTAAAACGTGGAAATAAGAAGCAGACTTGCCTGCTCAATATATTTTATAGGCTAATGCGTATTTTTAGTATCAAGCTTTCAGAGCACATAGGACTCTTAATAAGGCTGCATTCATATTTTTATATTATTTCCGCACACTTACAGTATTTCAAAACATGCTAGGTGTCCAAAATGCAACCTTTGACATTATACAACACACATTCAATATATTCTTTGATATACATGAATTCAATAGATCTGATCAGTGTAGTAGTATTGTTGTTAGCATGGCATTTATTTGACATGTACCACAAAATTATATTTAAGTGCATTATCTCACACAAACTACAATAGTATAGCAGTTTGGTACACTGTAGGGAGGTGGGGGTATTTTATCATATATAGCAGTGCTTCCCAACCTTTTTAGAACTACAACGCAATTTTAAGAATGACATACTATCTCAACCCGCCTAGTTTTCTTTGGACATAAGGAGGCAGCAATTATTTTGATGTGTTAACACCGATGGTAAATGTCACAATCTTGACTACGTTATTCGATATCGGACTGTGACGTTGATACTGATCTGTCCATAAAATTGGCAAATTGGCCTGTAGCATCTGTACACTAAAATTACAAGGGTTGTGCAAATTCCTGGCGTTGATACCAGTAAGGTCTCCTATCTATGTTGTGTTAAAACGGGGTCTGTTGGACCATATATAGCTATCTATACCCTCACATGCATGTGTGTGTGTGTATGTGTATATATATATATATATATATATATATATATATATATATATATATATATATATATATTAGATAAAAAATATGATCATTCACATCTTAAAAAACAGTACATCTGAATAAAAACAGTTAAAATTGCATTAAAACATTATTTCATTGAGATATCCATTAAGAAGCAGACTTATAAATCCTATAAAAACACAATGAGCAGGATCGATCATAGAAACGGGATGAGCTAAATAGGCACAACAATGTTCAGAGACTGGTTAACACATTTTGACCTCTTCCACCAGGCAAAGAGCAAAAATCTCGCAATAGCAAACACTAGCCAGCTTGTAGTATCTGATTTAAAAATGCGTGTGGCTTCCAAAGGACACCTAAAAGAAAGCATACGACAGACAGGAGCTATCCAAGTTTTTCTAAAATCGGCATTGGAGGGACAACAAAAAATAAAATGCTCAAGTGTCTCCGGAGCAGTGTGGCAAGAGGGGCACAATGAATTAACCGACACATTTCCCCAGCTACTTCTCCTTGCATTTAAAGGAATGGTTCCATATCTAAATTGGGTATACAGTGCTCGTGCCTGTGGTGGTTCGATATCGTCCAGGAAAGTTTCGAAACCAAAACTACCTTTAACATTTAAGAACCTCGCAGTTAAAGTGCCATGTGCAGTGCGTTCAATGCTTTCCGAGACCATCAGTCCCCAGAACCTTTTTTTAACAAGGGGGACCATAGATTTAATAATGGTCCCAGGTTCTTCCCAGAGCTGCCCCAACCCTATTTTTAAAATTCAAGCCCTGATCTTGTTGAACCACTTGATTCGACCCGTTTGCTAGTGCAAGGCAATCCGCTCGACCATGGCTTCCTTCAATGGGACGTGAGTGTTGCTTGTCCATACCCTTATCCAGAACAAAAGTGCCCTGAGAATGGCAAAGTGTTCTATAGGTTTTAGACCAAGATCTAGTCTTAGCAGCAGGAGTGGTGTATTCACTGGCAGGTTCATGATGGCTCTAATAATTTATTTTCAGCAAGGGTTAGGTCCGTCAAATTTTCCAACCCCATAGCTTGGCCCCATTTAGGGCTGCTCCTAGACCTTTTGCCCTATGAAGTTCTAGATACGTGAAATTGTCCGGCAATGGAAGCCCTAGCCCTACGTACTATGGCACAATCCACATGCTGGAGGGTCAAAGTACTCTTTTTCCAGAAACTGATTCCATACCAGCCTATCGCTGATGCGAACTCTCAAGTAATCAAAGGACTTGACTTGCTACAAAACTTGCGTTCCCAGCACGAGTTTGCCCTTGTTGGATTTATATGGATTAAAATACATATATTTAGTTTTGGAGCAGTTTATTTCTAAGCCCTTTTCTTTGCATTCTTTAGCAAATTTATTTAAGAGGTTTTGGATTCCTCGCGGTGTTCTGGCAATCAGTGTGTCGTCTGCAAAAAGCAGACAAGGCACTGCACTGCCTGCCAGTTTCGGGGGGGTCACCACCACAATTATAGAGTTCACCAATTAGACCATTAATGTAGAGGGTGAATAATGTAGGGGCAAGGACGCAACCTTGGCGCACACCTTTCCGGACCAATATGTCATTGGTCAGGCTGCCATCGGAGTGCCACCTGACCTTGGCGTCGGTGTCATGGTGTAGCCGAATCAGGATTCTGAGTATATAAGGTGTTAGTCCTAATTCGCTCAATGCTAGCCAAAGTTGGGACCCATCTATAGAATCAAAGGCCGTTTTTAGGTCCACAAACACCACATGTAAGTGTCCTCCTCTGATGGTAACTTCCTTCCATATTAATAGGAGGAATCTAAAGACTTGGTCAGTGGTGCTTGTGGATGCCCTAAATCCTGTCTGTAAGTCAGACTAAACATTATTTTCCTCAATCCAATTATGGATTCTGGTCAAAATGATTTTACAAATCTACGGGAGGCTTCCATTTCACTGTGTCAAATAAGTCATCCCTGGATTTTTTACAGGCTTCATTGAACCAAGGGTCTGTTTTCCACTTTAATCTAGTACATTGTTTGTGAAAAAGAGGTCTTATATTTGTAATCAATTTAAAAAAAGTGGTCATAACAACTTCTGGCCCTATGGTAGAGGCACTCAAGTCTATTAGGGTCTGCTCCACCTCTGTGAATATTTTAGGGAGTGCAGTTGGATCAGCTAAAATAAGGGGCCACTTAACTCTTCTGTTGTTGTTTGTAGTAATAACCGGTGTGCTCTCAGTCCTGGGATGCCCGTACAATGAGGCTAGACCAGTCAACGTAAGAGACAGGGCGTTGTGATCACTATCTTCCCGGATTAAAATAGCCATATCTTTAACACTAGACCAAAGATCGAGATCAACAAGAATATAGTCGATCCGAGTCTTAGAAGCCCCCCTCTTAAATGTGTGACATGCTCCTTCATCAGAGTGTGTCCGGCCGTTACAGGCTCTGACCCCAAATGCAATAGTGACTGATAAAACTTGTTACCCCACCCTAGTGCATTTCTTAATAGGTGGGATCTAAAGTTTAGCAATACCCCTGGCCTGGTCCACCGTCTGAAATAAGATCCTGTATGTAATCAACCGGTTCAAAAGTTGTATTAAAATCTCCGGCGATTATCAGTCGTTGGCTCCCCAGGGCTGAATCAAGGTAATTAGTCAACGTTGTTACTGTCCCTGATGGTCTATGGGGGCTAATAATCTGGTTATAGATGTTAAAAAGTCTTACTTGCACATTCTCCTTACCCAGTGATAGTTCTAGCCCAAGTATTTAATCTGAATCGAGATGTAAAACCTTGATTTTGCAGGCCAGCGAATTTTTAACCCAGATTAAGAGGCCACCTGCTGGACGACCAGCTGCTGGCTCATTGGCTTCAATACAATAAGTGGTGAAACCTACCCTGTGGACACGTCCAACTGCCCAGGTTTCCTGCAGAAGGCAAAAATGAAAAACATCCATTAGCTTACACCAATCAGGGTCAGTTATCTTGGACTTTATACCGGCTACATTCCAGAATAAGATTTTCAAGTCCTGGAAGTCGACTAAGGATTCATGTGTAAGCCCTATGGTGTTGGTGACTCCCCCGGGCATTTGTTGGGAATAGAGATGAATACTATTTATTGCAGGATCACTTAAAACAGGATCACTGCTGGTGCATGGCGTGGATATGGCATCGGACTGCATAGCAGATATGTCTTCTGAGAATGTCAGTAAAGATGAAGATGCTCTGGATAGTCAGTCTTGAGAATCTAGAGTACTCCGGAGATGATGCCTATTTCTACTTTCCAAAGGGAAGGCCTCCTGGTGTATAGGAGTAATTACACTGGCCATTTCAATGGCCGGAGTGTTCCTCCCACTGTTTTCAAGGTGCCTATAGAAGAACCCAAGTGGTAAAAGGGCAATCGCTTTGCCCAGCCTCTGGTTTTTTGGGTGAAACCCCCATCCCAACAACCGACTAGTAATAGTTGGGGATCTGTAATTTATAACAATGCAATGACTTGTGTAACGGGCCAAACCAGCTGACTTGTCTCACATATAAAATATCATAATAGTCTGAGTTAAAAAAAATTGTATTCTGTTGGAGCCAACGGCAGGTTTTGTTCTTTAGTTGGGACTGTGATTTATTTTGTTTTTTCTGCAGGGTGGGAACATTGGTGAGAATAGCTAATTAAGGACAGCACATTGGTGGAAGATATAGGGTCACTTTATCGTCTCGATTAATTGGGCCGTTTTTATGGGGCAGTAATGGGGGGGCTGTTAGTTGGTTTGTGCGTACAACGTTCCCAGTAGTAACTGTGGATGGTGGTCCAGGCTTAATTTTGCTTGAAAGCATGCATATATTTGCCACTTGTCTAGTGCTAGCGGACCCTTGGTGCTTCTGTGCCACTACGCTGGCTGGGTTTTCTAGGGAAGGCATCATTCACAGGACAGGGTGGTTGGGCGTTGCATGTGGCAGATGACCCCTCATGTTGGTTTAGAATCCCCCTTTGAACAGAGCCCCCATCCAGTGAGTTCAGTTGGAAATTAAATCTCTGACCATAGAGTGCATTTTTGCCACAGTAGGCTCCAATTTATCTATTCTAGGTAAGATTGGTAAAAGAAATTCTAGAAATAGTCTCTTCTATCAGGGATATTAACGCCACAGTCTTTTGCTGAGGGATAGCTACTGGCTGAGTTGGTAATAACAAGTTAGTGCCATTCGAGCTAGCTAGTCCTTGTAAGGGTGATGCCGGAGCTTCCGGGCTTGTGTCCTGGAACTTTCTCTTTGACCTGGTCCATGTGCACCTTATGGGCTCCGTATGTTTTACTTTTTTCTTCCTTTTTCCAGCCGTATCTCGTGCTGGTAAAGTTAGAGGTGTTGAGCAGGGCTGCTTAGCAGGAGATGGAGCCACCAAACTACTCATAGGTGCGGAATAGTTTTGGCTAAAATCAATAACTTGAGTGGCCTGTGCGTCCATCATGTCTGGGTCGGTGGTCGAACCAACTGGGCCTCCTCCCACTGATAGCCGCCGTTCGGCAACCTCAATCTCCTTATCAATAGCCTTTACCGCTCGCAATAGAAAGCAGTCCAGTGTGGAGTTAGGCTTAGATTTTGGCGTACCCACCTCCCTTCCCCTCCCCCCCACCGTGATTTCAAGTTTGCCAGCATGTCAATTTAATTAATTATATAGAAGGTACGTGCATACTAGTGCAGAAGCAGGCCGGTAGAATAGACAGGTAGATATCCAGAGTCCAGGGGCCAAGAGACCTGGCCCCACCCTCCTCTTCATGCTGCTTACGGGAGCAGACGGGCCCGCCCTTGGTCCGCGCTGCAGAAGCCCGCAATCCTCTCTAAGTACCTCCGGGCGCTGACCGGATGATGTTGGCGGCTGCATGGGGGATGGGACCGGTAGTCCTGGGCAACTCTATCCCCCAAGTCTTGCAGGCCAGGCAACAGGCGCGGCAGTGAAACGAGATCTTCTTTAAGCGCCTCTGGGCGCTAACAGGGTGACGTTGGCAGCGACTGCTGCAGGGGGGAATGAGACCGGTAGTCCTGGCACCTCTATCCCCCAAGTCTTGCAGGCAACAGGCGCTGCGGTGAAACCGGTATATATATTTGAAAAAGCTAATCAGCGAAACGCGACGGACATCGCAAAAAGCTGCTTTTAACCTACCTGCTACATCTTGTGTGTGTGTAAGTGTGTGTGTAAGTGTGTGTAAGTGTGTGTGTAAGTGTGTGTGTGTAAGTGTGTGTGTGTGTGTAAGTGTGTGTGTGTGTGTAAGTGTGTGTGTAAGTTCGTTCTTTAGCAAAACAACGAAAGATGCGTTTTGGTAGTCCCTGCCACCTTGCTCACTTAGTGTTGTTGTCATCTTCTTTTACAATTCATTCTCTAAAGGGCCTACGCCACTCGGCATAGAAGCTGAAAAAATACTTTACATTCTTTGTTTGACACATTTTTTCTCCTATACAACGTGCACAGTGTAAAATTAAAATTCAATTCTTTGAACATATATAATTCATGAATGGATGGATTCCAAAATTCTAGGCATTTAGTGTCTGGTCGCTTGTAACTTTGTAATTAATTTTAACATCTCAATGATTAGTTGGTATCCTGTCCAATTTTAAACATTGCTTACAATTGTGTACACAAGGCCCTCTTTCTATCGGCAATTGCCTATGAATAACCCAATTATGCGGCTTGTTTTCTCTCAAACCCCAGTGTGTATGTATCCCAAATTCTACTTATTGAGATGCCTGGTCATTAAATCACTTGTATAGCATCAATTCACATTGAACCAACATTTCTAAAAAATAAAAATTAGAAAATAAAAGTTGAAGCATTTTTAAATTATTTTTACCAGAACGTCTCTGTATATGTTTCAGGCAGATTAAAGTACTACAGATATATATATATATATATCTCCCGCCTTGCAAGTGGCCTGCAGGAATATTGGCAACGTGGCAAACTCTCCAAGGGATTCGATACTGCCGGCCCGCCTCGGGAACAGACCAAACAAGTGGCCGCTGCTATTAGCAGTCCGTGACTGCACAGGGACCTGAGGTTATTGCATCTACGTGTCACGGCCCGGTTTGTAATCTGGTTGTGGGGCTGAGGCATTGGGGACTCAAGGCGGTCATTTACCTTGTGACTTTGGGACTCTCTCGGTTTCGATTTAGCCATTTCCGTACCTTAGGAAGGCACAGCAGTGCTTATTAAAGCACGTTTTGACTCCGTTGTCAACACTTACTGACCTGATGCATGTTGGGAGCTGCAGTCTTCTGACAACAGGCTGCAGCTGCAAGCAATCACGAGCGGAGCCAGCAAATACTCCCACCAATGGGAGGGCCGTGGAATGTACAAAGGAAGGAATGAGCGTGACCTAGTGCAAGAGGCATCTGAAGAAGGCTTATGCCGAAATGCATTATGCCCAGCATTTTGAATAAAAGGTCGCCCTAAAATCCCCGCTATGTCCTCTGGTCAATTCTTTGAAGTGATCTTTTGTTGGATATATATATATATATATATATATATATATATATATATATATATATAATCATACAAAAGGTTGCCCATGTGGAATGGCCGCACAAGTAGGGGTTTCCGCTCAAGACTCCACAAGCAGCAAGGTGACAGCAAGCCACAATCCTTTAAAAGCCAAACGCGTTTCGAGCTATGGAAATGCTCTTGTTCACTGGCAAAAGACGAAGGAAGCAGATAAGTTTCAGAACAATAATTTATTCAAATTGAAGTCCCGCCCGAGTGGGCGTCGTCACACAGGCATTCTGGTCATGATAGTACCTGGGTATGCCAAAAGACTCCATAGTTCATTAAGCAAGTGCACTGCTGCGTCCATCAATAAAAATGTTCATCCCGGTTGGGAAATTTGTTTTGAAACTGGATTTAGGGACCTTGTTCAGCACCTTTGCACTGGAGCACCAACAGGTCTAATCATTATAAATAGTACTTCAATATAGGTCAGAACTTTGATGATCCACAAAACATTTACTTGCGACCCACTAGTAGATCCGACCCATAGTTCGAACGACACTGATTTAAAGTATATATTTAACACATGGTGGGATTATTGCTGTAACTGTACATGAAAGGCGTTTGTGTCTCTTTGGTGAAGCTTTTCAAACATCCACAAAGGGTAACAACTTGAGCGTTATCCTAGATCAGGCTTCTCCAAAGACTGTCTCAGGGGGCCGAATCCATGCCAGATTTTTAAGATAACTAACTACATTTATCAAAATGGGGGTATGCTAAAAATCTGGCATGAATCCGGCCCTCCAGGACTGACTTTGGAAACCCTGTCCTAGATGAAGAATTGTGAAAAACAAGGTCTTCCAAACTAAGAAAGCCTGCTGCATCCTATTGTTGGCAAATAGAGTTGCCATCCACTCCAAGTTAGGGTAATGCAGCACCCTTTAAGCAGGGATCTCTGCTAGCTTACTGCTTAGGCTCTAACGCTGTCAGGAAGCCAGTCTCTAGTTTATTGTTGGACTTGGGAGAAGAGATGTTATCGATTATAGGAAAGTAAAGAAATGGATTTGCTTCAAACTTTGTTGTGTGGCATATAAATGAATTCACAACATGGTACCCAGCTACATACAACCCCCACCTCGCAACTGTATTCTTTCGATTGCATTCTTCAGAGCTTGAGGGACATCTTTTAATTTGCCCCCCGAGAAGGGAGGGCAGATTGTTCCTTCTTCCTTAAAATGCAGTTCTGAAACAGTCGGCCTACAAAACTTGGCAAATAAATAAGACTTACACAAGGCGTATGTGTTCTGTGGAATGCATGTTGTTTTACTCTAATTTGTTACCCCACGCTTTTCACTTGCTTTTTTTTAGGGTTTGTTTCCTTATAAGCGCTGTTTTAGTGTTGGCACATTTTCCTTGAACTCTGCAACGTGGTCCTTTGGATACAGTGTACCTTATGAATCTAGCAAGTTAACGTCTGCAATATTTTAGAGACCATGTAACATATGTTACACATGTCTTTTTGGAATTGTACCGTTCTAAGTGTGAAGATTGTATTCCTGTGCCAATATTGAAAGGCTATTATTTAGCAGCCCACTTACTAGTATTAAGGAATTGACTGTATTCTTCTTGGTCCATTTAGACAGGATAGCCAGGGGGTCTAAAATAGATATATATTTTGTACACTTCCATTATGGGTACAGAATGTCTTAGTGTCCCATAGGCTGCCACCACAGTGTTCTGAGATTGGAATGTTGCAACAACAAAAACCTGGGTGAAAAAGCTAATTGATTCAGGAAACCCCTGTGTGGTTTGTTACTGGACTCTGATAGGGGGCTGGATTGAAAGGGTTTAGGTCATGGCATCTTATCAGAATATCCAAACTAGGTGATCTGATGGGTTAAGGGGTTTATATCTTTTGGAGACCTGTAAAGGGCACTAGAAATTACATCAACTCAATATTACTTCTGCATGCTAGTGTATCAAGTTCTACACAGAAGCGATTTAAGATAATTGGATATCTTAGAACACTCTCTAATATAAGCATTGGTATTAATGCAGGAATTAATGGAGAGGACCGTTTCTAAAACTTACTGCACCACATTATTAATAATTTATCAGAAACCTTAGTGAAGTTAAGACAAAAATGTGAAATAGACATTTACCAACATAGGCTGAGGCAAAGCCATCTCATATCCCAGAGAGGTGACAATTCCTTTCAGCTTTAGATTGATAGTTAAACTCCTACATAGAATCTATTACCACAAGGTGATATTCCAAGCACTGCCACTACTAACTAACCATATCTGTCTGTGAGGCAATGCAATAGAGGCCCGTTCTTGCACACAAGTTGTAGTGGAGTCATGATCTAAGGGTTCTGTGTAAAGATACCCTTGGAAATTTAGCTGTCACTATGGCTGAAAATACATTGACTCCTAAAACAGCACTACTGAAATCATGGGCAAATTATACCTCCCTAGGCATACAGTGACCGTCTATTTATTTGAAAGGTTTTATATAGCACTGACTAGACCCGGGGGTATCAGCGCTTTACATGTGCGAAAAACAAGATTACAGGAGTTGCTCAAAAAGCACAGTATGAAACAATAAATAAAAACAACGTTCCATTGAGGTTTAATAAACCGAGACATAGCAAGAGCAGATACATTTACATACATTTTTACATAGGATGGGGGAGAGGTGAGGGGAGGGAGTGAAGTAGAGGAGGATAGGGTCGTCAGAGGTATGATTTAAGGACCCCTGTATTTGCAGAAGAGGTGCAGTTTAAGGTCTTTTTTTAAGGTAATGTATGAGGGGTTGCAGCGCAGTTCCTTAGGGAGGGCATTCCAGACGATCAGCGCTTTTTCCAGAGAAAGAGCGAGATTGAGTGGTTTTCTTTTTTAATAAGGGGGGGGGGGGTGAGGAGGAAAGAGTTTGTGCTCCTCATCGTTCTGGAGCTGCCCGCTTTTTAACGTTTGTTTGTGAGGTACAGAGGGGCATTCTGGTGTAGGGCTTTATGTGTGATGCATGCGGTCTTGTAGGAGGATCTACCATCAACGGGCAGCAAGTTGAGAGCCTTCAGGGCAGGGGAGATGTGATCAAAGCATTTGTAGCGAGTGATAAACCTGGCTGCTAGGTGGAGCACAGATCTGAGTGGGGCTAGGTGGACTTTGGGGGTTCCTGTGAGGATAGCGTTCCCATAGTCCATTTTTGAGAGTACCAGGGATTGGACGACCCATTTGAAGCCTTCCGGTGGGATGAAGGGTTTGATTTTCTTCAGGTGACGGAGAGTGAAGAGAGCTCCTTTAGCAGAGTTTTTTATGTGGTCGTTGAGGGTTAGATTTTTGTCAACTGTAAAACCAAGAGATTTCACTGAGTTGGACAAAGAGAGCGAGCAGTTGAGTGCATTGAGGTCAAAGATCCAGGTTTGGACAGGGAGTCCGTTGTTTTTAGGGGAGGAGAGGATGATTTCAATTTTCTTGGGATTGAGTTTGAGTTGGTTGGAGTGGAACCAGTGTTGGATCTTGTTTAAGGTATGGTTAAGATGAAGTACATCAGTGTGGGACCTAATCTTATAGTACAATTGTGTGTCGTCGGCATAGAGGTGGTAGTTGATTCCTGCTTGTTTAAGGATGAGGGTAAGAGGTTCCATAAAGAGGTTAAAGAGTGAAGGGGAGAGAATAGAACCTCGGGGGACGCCTAGGGAAACCGGAGAGGGGTTGGATAGACAGTCGTTCATTTTGACTTGTTGTGTTCTGTGTTGGAGAAATTAGGTGAACCATTTAAGGACCTGACCGTTAAGGCCAAAGCGGGACTTGAGTGAGTTGAGAAGGGAGTTGTGGTTGACTGTATCAAAGGCATCCGAGAGGTCAAGGAGAATGAGTAGGCAGGATTCAACGTTGTCAAGGGAAGCGTGAATGTCGTCGATTATATTTAGCATGGCGGTTTCCGTGCTGCAGCCTTTTCTGAAGCCGGATTGCAAGGGGTCAAGAAGGTTGAAGTTGTTAATGTGTTTATCTAATTGAAGCAGGGCTTTGGAAAGAAGAAGTAGGTTATAGATGGGGCGGAGGTTGTTCAGGTCATTAGGGTCTGAGGTGGGATTTTAGGGATAGGCATGATTTGACCAAGTTGAAGAGAGTCTGGGACACAACCTGTGGAGAAGGAGGTGTTGATGATGTTGGTCCAGTAAGGGGCATTGATGTGGTTGAGATTCTGGATAAGACTGGACGGGATAGGGTGTTTGGTGTGTGAGGACGGTTTAAGTTTGGTTATGATGTTAGAGACTTCGAGTTCAGTCACGGGGTGGAAATTAAACCAAGATGCATAGTTTTTTAGTTGCTGAGGGGGAAGGCTTGGATCTGGAGGGGTAGTAGCGAGAGGGGGAGTGGAAGCGTAAGGAGACAGTCAATACGGGGGGGATCGATAAGTGTATTGTCAGCGATGAGAGGGGAATTGGGTGTGATCTCAGTTAGGTAGGAGTGCTCAATTTTTGCAATTTTATCCGAGAAGAAGTTGGCAATTTCCTAACATCTATTTGTTGAGGTAGTACGTTTAGGGGGGGCTGTGGATGTTTGGTTGCGAACAATGTTAAACAGTTCTCTGGGTCTGTTTTTTGCCCAATCGAGTTGTAGTCGGAAAAAGGAGGCCTTTTCCTTGAAGATGTGTTTTTTATAGGATGATCTAGCGGCTCTGAGACAGGCAAGGTGGGCGGCGGATGGGTGTTGTCTCCAAGATCTTTCAGTCAGTCTTAGTGAACGCCTTTCGTCATTGAGATCAGTTAAACCAAGTTTTAGATGGAATGGTTCTTTGTTTTTTTAGTTTGGGAGCGGCTAGGAGGTCTATGACCTCACTGGTGGTCTTGTTGAAGAGTTTGGTGAGCTCATTTGCGTCTTGGGAGAGAGGGGTGAGAAGAAGTTGAGCTTGTAGTTTAGACTCCAGTTCGCCAGGAGGGATTTGGTTGAGGTGTCTGGTCCATTTCAAGGGTGGGTGATTTTTAATAGGGGGGGGAGGGGAGCGGATTCGATCTTGAACAGGATGAGGTGATGGTCAGACCAGTCAATGGGAAGGATGCTGGAGATGGTAGCCAGGTCAGTATTGGATATGATGGCATCGAGGGTAGCACCTTTGGCGTGGGTGGGGTAGTGACAAAGTTGAACAAGTCTATTGATTTCTAGAAGATGGAAGGGATGGGTGACTGTGGGGTCAGCAGTATTGTTCCAGTGGATGTTAAAGTCTCCAAGGAAGATGTTTTTCGAGTTGGAGAGAGTGGATTGTGAAAGAAGGTCGGATAGTTCCTCAGCGAAGGGAAGTGGATCACCCGGAGGGTGGTAGATGTTATGTAGGGGAATTGGGGGGGAACCCTGAATAATGAGTTTGGCGCCAAGGTATTCGAAGGTTAAGTGTTCGGCGTTTTTAACACAGGAGAGTTGCACTTCATTTTTGTAAACAATAGCTAGGCCACCACCAATTCTGTCTGTTCTGTCTTTCCTAATGATGGAGTAGCCCGGGGGGTGAGTAGGTCAAGGATGGCCGTTGAATGGTCATTAAGCCAGGTTTCTGCAAGGAAGGCGATGTTTATGGATTCACTAAGGAGGGTTTCAGATATTTCAGTTGCGTGTCGGACAGCCGAGCGGCAGTTAGCGAGCATGCAGGATAGGGGCTTAGGGTAGGCTTTGGCGGTAGTGCACGAGTGTATGGTTGTAAGTTGGCTAGGAGGTCTGGGCGAGATGGGAGAGGAGGGGGTTCTACTCGTTCCCAAGAAAACTGGGATGCTGGAGAAATGGGGGGTGTGTTTCGGGGATCAGGGGTTTGGGTAGGTAAGAGTTGCATAGGTCTGTAGTGGCAGAGGGGCAGAGACTGTACCTAGCACGATGCGGCCTAGAGGATCTGTTGTAGAGGGTAATAGTTTTCCAGAGGTTATGTTGGGAGGGGTGAGTGAGGCAAGGGCGGGGGGCCATTCTGATTGAGGAGGGCCTTGTTCAGAACGCTGAAGTCTTCTCTGAGTCTCATAAGTTTCGTCTGAACGGTTGAGAGTTTCAGTTCGATGTTGGAGAGTGTCAGAGCGATAAGGTAGAGTGTTAGCTCGGGCGGCGAGAAGGGGGTGGAGCATGGGGGTTCGGTGTTGGCCGGAGACGAGTGCCTGTTGGGTGGCGGGGGGAGATGCAGTGTGGTGGGGTCAGAGGGGAACTAGTGAGGTGGAACGTTGAGGAGGAGGGGTCACTCATGCAGGTAGGTTGTGAGGCCTGGGGAGGGGATATGTTGGAGAGAGGGGGGAGGTGAGGTCATGATGAGGTGGAGGAGTGATATTCGGTGGTATAAGTGTAGTGGGGGAGTGGTGGGAAGCAGTGGGAGAAGGAGCCGGGACTTAATTATCTCCGCGTGTGTGGGGGGAGTGTAGTTCGTAGTAGGTGTTGTGGGCATCGAGAGGGGGGAGGGTGGACGTTCAGGGGGGAGGGATTTGGGAGATGTGGAGAGGTCATCGATAGCAAGGTGGGTTTGGGGATGTCGGTCGTTAGATAAGGAGGGGATTTGGGTGGTGGGATGCTCAATTAGGGCGTCTAGGGGGTGTGGGCTCAGGGCTGGTGGGAGGGAGAGGGTTTCACTATTTTTTAGTGAGACTGATTTTCAGGTTTATTGTGCTGTACAGTATACAGATCTTTCAAACTATTGTGTCGTATAGTACAGTATTCGGTATCACATATCATTTTCGAAGACTGGAGGATAATTGGTAAGAAAAGAAAAAAAAAACGATTTGTGAACCCTATGGACCCTGATAGTGAATATGTCACTTATTTTTTAGTGAGACTGATGTTGGCGTGTGGGGATATAACATGGCAAGCAAGTATATAATGTGGGAATGGAGAAGCGATAAGACAGTAGGGATTGATGGTTAGAGAAAGATATGAATTGGTGTATGGTGGTAGAGATAACTGTATATGAAGACAGGGGCTGCCCCTGAAATGGGAAATATATGGGCTCCATGGAGAAACAATTGATGTACTGAAGATATGAGATTGTTCATGACACGAGAATCCCTGCAGTTTCAATGTGATGTGGGGGTTAATATTCCACCCTCCATATTTGGTAGGGATACCCTAACCCCCTAAGCCCCCAGAGGGGACATCGTGGGGCAAACAAATGCTCCAACCCCGTGAGACTCTCGCGGTATCAAAAAAAAAAAAGTGTCTGGAAAGCATTTAAATCCCTAATGCCCCGGGGAGCCTTCCCCCAGGTCTGATTTCATATAGAGGATTTGGGGCTGCATGGCCCTCCTTCCCGAGCCTCAAAAGGCCCCGGCGAGCCTCCCCTCTACCCCCCCAGGAACCAAAATTTAAGAAAATGGGAGGGAGCCCACCCCTGGGCCCCTTTATGGGAATGGGACCGCATATGGTATTTTAATATTACTTTACATCAAGAAAATACTAGAAATACACTGAAAAAAACAAAGCTTCAAGTAACGCTATAGTTGGGGGTGATAAAAGGATCTTTTTTTTTTTATTTAAAGCTTATAAATTCACTGAAAAAAACAAAAAACAAAGGTTATAGTTTAGTGAATGTCAGTGATAACATTAACGTTTTGAACTAAAAAAAAAAGACACAAATTCACCATTTATAGTAAGCAGTGCTAACTAGAGCATGCACCTTTGATTTTTTTTCCAGTGAATTTATATATATCTAAATATATCTGGGGCGTGGCCAAGATGGCGAGCAGCTAGGACGTGTCTGTCCTCGTTTTCTGGCTCTCCACTGCTCGCTGCTTGCATAAGCCAACCCCCGACTTCTGAGGGTCTCATAGATTGATCCCAGAGGGGACCACAGTCTGGCGCCATGGCTTGGAGTGAGATTGTGCTGGCGGGAGTGGCTACAGCATCGTAAATGGCCGCCTGGAGATGTAATGACGGCTGCACCTAGCTTCAGGCCACACCGGAAGGAAGCAGCTATAATCCCAGCAGACTCACACCAGAGACACACCAGAGAAGTCCCCAGTTGGAGCTGCTTGTTACCGGGGGCTCATGGTGGCGGAGAGGCGAAAGGGCGAGGCAGCGCCCTGAGGCCTGCATAACACAGCCCGCATGGGAGGTGAGAGCGGCACTGCGAGGAGTCATAACTGAGCTCGGCCGGCACTCTCGGAGCGGAAAGCACTGAGATACTGCGACCACACGAGCGCAGGCCGCAGCCAGAATGGGGTGATCGTTCCCGTGGGTGTGGAAGGCAAGATCAGAGAGCGCTGAGCCTGAGCCCAAAGGCCTACTGTTGTTCCCAGGCTACTACGGCACGCCACCGCCTAGAAGAGGGAATCTGCGGGGCATACAGCCTGCATGAGAGGTGAGAGCTGCACTGAGAGGGGCAGTGGCTGAGCTTGGTGACACTCTGGGAGCTGAAAGTATTGAATCATTGCGACCACATGCCCACGAGCGCGGGCAGCAACAGCAGCCAGACCGGGGTGATTGCCACCGTGTGCACGGAGGGGGGAGACCAGAGGGTGCCGCGTCTGAGCCTCAAGGCCTACCACAGGCCCCATGCTACCGGGGCACGCCGTGGCCTAGCGGAGGGTGACTGAGGAGCACTCCAGGTCAAGAGGAACCGCGCCAGGCAGAGCAGGAAGGTGGGGACAGCAAGCTGAGTTGGGGTGGAGAAGGAGAGCAGCAGGCCCCACCTATGACATACTCCAATCTGAGGCGCACGGGAGGCCCTAGTAGGATCCTGCAATAGTCCCCTGACAGACTGCCGGGGAGTGGCCGGTGGAACCCCGAACCCCACAGGAAAACAGGAGAGCCCCGGCCAGGTGCCAGCAACCTGAGTCTGGGCTATTGGACCTCAGAGGGCCCAGGAGCTAAGCGGCGGCACTGCTTCGGGTGTGTGGGCTGCGAGTGTTGGCCGGTTTAGCTGAAGAGGATCATCATGAACCCTAGCGAGCTTCCCCTAGGACAAAGAACCCCCACTCAACAGGGGCACAGCATTTGGGGCTTGCACCGCTTGCCGGACCATATCCCCAATATGGCAGCTGCAAGGGGAAAGCAGGACCGTACCCTAAAAGATATGCCCACCAGGCTCACTTCGGGGCCGGAAGGTGATGGACAAGCGCAACAGAGTAGCCAATCCGACCAAGAGTCGGGGAAAGCCGGGGAGCCAGTGACTCGTGCATTCCTGGAGTCCCTATTTGCATGACTCAAAGACGACATTCAGACTCTTTTAGGGGAATTCTCCAGTGACATCAAAGAACTTCGGCTGAAGGTAAACTGCCTGGGCGATAGAGTGGTGGGCGTGGAAGACAGCGAACATGCGCAAGACGAGGAAGTGAAGTCCCTGCAACAAGAGGTGATTCGCCTCAGGGCGCAACAAATTGAGCTACAGGCGCACACTGAGGACCTAGCGAACCGCTCTAGACGCAATAAAATCTGAATCAAAGGAGCTCCGTCGCAGGCAGAGGGCTTGGATATCTTTCAATATCTAAGGGAACTCTTTCATTATTATAGAGGCCCCATAGGCCAACTAAATCAAAATTGACCGGGCACCCAGATTGGGCCTACCACAGCGCCCTGCGGCTCTGCCTCGGGACATACTAGCATACCTCCTGGACCTCCAGCTAAAGGAGACGATTCTTCAAGAAGTAAGGGAAAAGCATTCATTGGAGTTCCGGGGTCATACTCAACACTATATCAGGATCTGGCCATGTTCACACTTCAGAATAGACAGGAGTTCTGTACAGCACTGCACACCTACTCGACCCCTGGATTGCTACTCCTGGGGCAATCCATTTAGCTTGATCTTTCGGTGGGAGGGTAAACTGCTCCAGTTGCAATTCCTGCAAGAAATGTGTGACATCCTGGGGATAGCAGACGCCTCAGACAAAGACTCGGAGAAGGGAGAGCCAAGCCGCAGCGGAGGAGGAATCATTGGATCTGAACGGGACGACCAAGGGAGCACAACATGAAGCCAGATCCAGCCACTATGGCACAGGAGCACCAGGCAGTACTTGAGGTGTTGTCAGCGGAACGACAAGACAACGCCGCAACATGAAATTTCCGACCAGTAAATCTACACATACTGGTTTGATATGGTGGCGGGTGGGGCTTCCGTGGGGCGGGAGGGGACATACGAGCCACCCCACATCCCCAATGTTTACCTTCCCCAGGGACTTGTGGACTCGACCTGTGGGTCTCCGACTCAAAAAGACTGCCTTAAGTTTTAAGTTATGTTTGCTTCATGTTGGGGGGGATCCAGTACTCAAAAGGGTCACATGCACATGAATGGCCTATACAAAGGAAATGCCCTGGTCAAGGGGGTGGCAGAAGACCTGTATCATGAAAGATGGTGGGGTAACTTGGATGATTCACCCCACATTAGTTATGGCGTCACAGGTACTCTCACTAAATGTTAAGGGCGTAAATAATCCCATCAAAAGAAGAGCGATGTTATAATTTCTCAAACACAGAGGTGAACATTTGCTTCCTCCAGGACACTCACTTATTGAGCAAAGACTGCCACCTCCTTAAAGCACGAGCAGTCCCACACCAATTCTTCTCCTCCACCCTGGATAAAAAAAAAGCAGGAGTTGCTCTGCTGGTAGCGCAGAGGTTTAAAAGGAAGGTGGGCCCCAAAATAGCAGAGGCCAAAGGCAGATTTTTAGCACACTCAGTCGAAATTGGGGGTTCGCAAACTTGTAGTGGGATCCCTTTATGCCCTGAACACTGGTCAAGAGGAGTTCCTCAAGACAGCGGTCTCCGAGGTGATGTCCACACAAAACCGCATGATACTGGTGGGGGGGACTTGAATCTGGTCCTCGACACTTGCAGGGATAGGTCTAGCTCAAGGTTCGATCAAGCGGGGGCTCTTTCTAAGGGAGGATGGAAGTGGCTGCAGGAAGTGGGTTTACTAGACCTCTGGAGGGAAGCACACCTACAATCTACCCAATACACGTTCACCTCACATGCCCACAAAACCTACGCCCGGCTGGACTACATACTAGGGACCAGGGAGGTCCAACTCATCACGCAGGGCATAGAGACAGAGACAGCGGCATTAACAGACCACGATGCGGTTATTATCACGTTGGAGGTCCCGCCGCAGAAACATCAATATGGAACCTGGTGACTAAGGGAAATGCTGCAAAGCCCCGCAGTTGTACAGCAACTTACGGACGTTATCCTTTTTACGAGCATTCTAGCTGCTCGCCTAGGCCATATGATGGCGGGGATCATTTACCCGGATCAGGCCAGTTTCACCCAAGGTAGGCAGAGCAGTGACAACACGAAGCGCATTCTGCACCTCCTAGATAAGGCGGACCACACAAGACTGGAATCCCTTCTCCTGACAGTCGATTCTGAGAAGGCATTTGATAGGGTTTACTGACAATACATGGAGAAGACTCTAGCCCACTTCGGAATCAGTGACCTCTTCCGAGCTTGGTTGGCTAGGTGTTACGGCTCCCCTACGGCGGTGGTCAGGATAAACTGGGTTTCTTCTCTTCCTTTCCCCATCAGGAGAAGTACCAGACAGGGGTGCCCCCATCACCCTTGTTATTTGCTTTAGTCATAGAGCCCCTAGCACAGCGAATTAGGGATAACCCAAAGGATGAGGGCATCCCCTTTGGAGGCAAGAGACACGTGTGCTGATGACATCCTGGCCTCCCTGAGCAACCTCGCCACATCCCTTCCGGCTTTTCTCTGGGAGCTGTCCTCCTTCGGGTTAGCTTCAGGACTCCAGGTAAACGAGGGGAAATCTCAGGCCTTGGGTTTACCAGGGTCGGGGCACACTTGTTTACATTAAAAGAGAGCTGCCCAGTTAAATCGGTGAAGGAGTCCAACACACTCCTGCGACAATTTAAAGGGGAGCTGCACAGCTGGAACAACCACCACCTCTCGCTTCTAGAGCGAGTCGCAGCCGTTAAAATGTCCATACAAAGATTTTATATCTCTTTCAGACGATCCCGGTATCCCCTCCACACCCCCAGGAAGTGCTACCCACGGTACAGAGGGAGCTTCACAGGTTCGTGTGGCTGGGGACGAGGCCACGAATGCGGAAGAACCTAAGCTATATGAGGCCAGATGATGGGGAGGGGGTTTGGGCATTCCAGATTTGAAGAAGTATTTTCAGGCGGCCCAGATGAGGTACCTAGTAGAAGGTAATAAAGAGGAGTCTGAGAAACATTGGTTGTTTCAAGATGGGGCACGTGCACAGCTCCCCCTCTGGAAGGTGCCCTTTCTCAAAAAAGCAGATAGACCGTGGAGCCTTTTCGGGTCACCGATCATTAAGACTGCTCTGGAAGTCTAGGAATCCGTGGCAGGTCGCAGGGGGCTCCCCACATTCCCATCCCCCATGACACCGCTGTTTGAGAATGGCAGTTTTACCCCGGGTCTTCTCTGATGGGAAACACACTCGCAGCCACTGCCCGACAAAATCTTCAACCAAACCACCTTGGACAGAACGCACATGTGAAGGTAATCGGATTCTTTAGCCGTAATCTTTTATTTTTTAACAGAATGTCATCTGCGTAAAGCGAAATTGCATGGATACTGTCCGCAAGACGTATCCCCATTCCGAAGCCAAGGCGCGTAGTGCCATTGCTAGCGGTTCAATCACCAGAGCGAAAATTAAAGGGTAGAGGGGACCCCCTTGACGAGTCCCCCGTTCTATCAGCATAAGGTCAGAGAAGAGAGTACCTGATCGCAGCCGAACTATGGGAGCCCCGTATATTAGCTTGATAAGACTGAAAAAGTAAGTTCCAAACCCGAAACGGCAGAGCACAGCAAACCTGAAAGGCCATTCAGCCGTGTCGAAGGCCTTTTCAAGGTCCAATACAATACAGACAGCCATTGGCTACTCCTGGGTAGCACAATGCATCACCCTGAATAGCCGCAGTATTAAGTGATGTGTTGCGGGCCGGTACGTACTCATTTTGGTCTTGATGAACCAATGGAGGGATCAATGGTTCTAATCTATTAGCCAGAACGCCTGCTAAGATCTTGTAATCCCCATTCAGGAGCGCCAAGGGCCAATAAGCCCCCATGGAGGTGGGGTCCCTGCCTGGCTTAGGGAGCATGATCAATGTAGCTTCCGTCATCGAGGCCAGAAGGGCAAGAGCTTCGAGCGGCTCCATGTAGACTTTAAGCAGTTGTGGACTGAGAGAGTATACGTATGACTTATAGAATTCATGTGGAAAGCCGTCGGGGGCCCTCTAGCGTGAGTCAAACCTCTAATGCCATCCGCTGCTCGCGCAACAGAACTGAGAACGAAAGGCCGTCTAAAAACTGATTTATCGCCCCCTCTGAGGCCTGTTGGCCCGCTTTATACAGTTGTGCGCAGACAGTTCACCATTGATCACCAACAGTGTGTACCGAAGATCTCCGCCGGGGGAGCGAAGAGCCGTGATTAACCCCCCAGATTGTTCCTGCCGAATCAACCGCACTAGAAGGGGTCCAGAGCGATCCGCTTTAGCGTGCACCGACGTGGAGTTCTCAGCAAAATTGAGACAGGGCTGTCGGCCCAGGAGTTCCACATGTTTTTTGTGCGATTCCTCCAGGTATGCCAATCCCCCAGTATCAACCACCGCCCTATTTTCTAATGGCAGCAGATATTGCACAATTTCAAGCAATTCCGATTCCACCTGTTGTCGCAGCCCGCAACCCAGCCCCAAACACTTCCCTCTCAGGGTGACTTTCATAGCCGCCCATTCCACCATCGCGGAGGAGGCAGTGCCCACATTAGTATTCCCCGATAGCTTCACTGATTGACTCCCGAAACACCTCGTCCTCAAACAAAGCCGGCTGTGGGGATTCCCATGATCCCGCCCTCCCAGTAGGATTATGGTTGAAGTGTGCGCGTCCCCAGTATTCAGAGTTCGAGATGTATAGAAGAAGGCAGGTGGACCCAAAGAACCTATCGAGCCGAAGGTGCAGAGAAAAATGAGTACACTCTCTCCCTCGGGTGATGATGTCTCCGAACATCTACCAGTCCCTAGCCCTGTGCCCACCCGTTCAGTACCACAGAATTGGCCGAGGCAGTCCTCCCCCAAAGTGGAGGAAAGGACCGATCAGTCCCCACATCTAGAACACTGTTAAAATCACCTCCCAGCAGCCATGGGATCCCACACCACCTCCCCCAAGCAAGAGACAGCTGACTGAAGAATTGACCCCGATCCACTTTCGGTGCATACACATTACCCAGTAATACATGGTGTTCATCCAATTTACCTTTTGCCAGCACATACCGGCCCTCCTGATCCGCAGGAACCTCATCCAGAGCAAAGGGCATACCAGGCCGTACCCAGATAAGAGCCCTCCCAGTGTACAAGGAATAATCCGTGGCATACATTTTGCCTCTATCTGGGCTGTAGTCGGGAAACCTCTAAAGCGTTAAGGTGTGTCTCCTGCAGCATCGCTACCTGCACTTTATGACGTTTTAAATAAGAGTACACTGTGTATCTACTGGAAGGTGTACGGAGACCCCGAACATTCCAGGTAAGTATCATGTGACCCATAGTAGAGTTAAAGAAGGCATACCCCAGTGGCCAGCGTTCTATGCCCCCCCCCCCCACCCAGACCCCAGTAATAAGTGGTCGGATATGCATCCCAACAGTTCCAAGTGTCCCCCCACACGCTCCTGCAGCCAAAGGGAAAAGGGAAAAACTAACTAGGGAAATAAATAACCATATAAGGGCAACCCCCTAAAACAGAGGGGTGTCATCTAAACACATCGTACAGCAACCCAGCCGCACGTCCTACCAGTCCAGAAAAGATGGAGAAAACAGGGGGCTGTGTAACCATACAGTGTACACCCTCAGAGTCCCCCTTAAGCTGCTAAAATGACATTGCCAAAGCTGAAATAAAAAAAAAATTTAAATCCCCCCCCCGCACCAGAGATGGAAAGGCACTCTCAGTACATCAGCCCCCTCCAACCTGAAACATAATAGGTCACATGAATTCGGAATAACCCGAAACCCATAAAACAGCAGGAGCTCAGCACTCAGAATCACACTTCAATAACCCACATGCTCATACAATACCATCCGCCGTCTGACGTCTGGCAATCTCCTAGATGCCTTATCAGATGAGCCCGCTTTCGAGGAGCCCCCACTCTCTGGACAAATGAAAGGAAGTGTCCGCTTTATCCTCTGGTGTAGCTGCCTCTGCCATCTGTTCTGCGATGCGAACCACTTCCTGTCGCTCTGTACGGATCTGGTCCGGACCTGGCATCGCCGCCAACCCCAGGAACCGCCTACCAGGCCGCCGTCGTCTGGGTCCTTTACCACCAGGTTCCCCAGTCCATGTCGCAGCAGTGCCCGCAGGCCTTGGACCAGAATACCGGCCCGACGTCTCTAGCCAGTCCCAAACATCCTGGGGCGTATCGAAGAACCTAAATTTTCCATCCGCAACAATTCGGAGCCGGGCCGGGAACATCAGGGAATAAGATAGTTCGAGCTGCCGGTGCTGTCTTTTGACCGGCAAGAATGATCCTGCTGGCGCTGAACCTTCATAGTATAGTCTGGGAAGAACAGCACCATGGCATTCTCGTATTGGATGTCATCCAATTTCCTGGTCTCCCGGAGGATCACATCCCGATCCCTAAAATGCAGGAGTCTGAAGAGGAGTGGGCGCGCTCTGTCACCGGGGACCAGCTTCCTGCCAGGAACCCTGTGGGCCCGCTCTATGGTGAAGAATGGGGAAAATACAGAGCTTGGCAGAATAGTCTGAAGCCATGTTTCTAATCACGAAGTACACAACATTCTTTAAATACTTAATGTTGATACAGTACATTAGTCTAATCCTGTTTTCCAGTATTTATCTCCCAATTCGTATATTTTATGTCTACTAGCCCTGAGCTTTGACTTGGCCGTTTCGGCTGTCAACTGTCGATAGTCTTGACGCATGATATTGAGAGTGTGACGAAGCTGTATGTCATCGTTGACCGCCACCCTATCCTCCAACTCTCGAATTTCCCTCTCCAGTGTCCCCAAACGTGCCCTCAGTTCTTTTTTTTTTATGCCCTGCCATCAAGGAGAGTGCCTGACCCTTGATGACGGCCCCAAAGGCTCCCCACAGAATCCACTGGGACTGAACTGTATTAATATTTTCAGCAAAGTAATGATCTACCTCTTTCAGGAGGGCACATCGAGGGGAGAGGAGTTGGCCTAACAGCTAGGGCGCTCGACCTCGGACCTGGGGAACTGGGTTCGAGTCTCGGTAATGACGCTGAACATCCTGTTATTCTGGGCAAATCACTTAATCTCCCCATGCCTAACAAAGAATGAATGTGTGTCATCATGTAACGTAACTGATGTTATGTAAAGCGCTCTGATACCTGATTGGATTCGGGTCAAGTTTGCGCTAAATAAAACTCTGCAGCAGCACATTGGACGTGTGGCATCTTAAGACACCACGGGGGTATAGATAGGGTAGGATGGCTGCACTCGCTGGGTAGGGTCATTTGTGTCAAAACAGGAGAGTGGTCAGAGATACCACGTGCCAAGAGTGTAGTGTCAGTAAAGTGGGAGAGGTCATCAGTGTGTCTGAACAAGTAGTCGATCCTGGACTGACTACCGTTGGCGCCAGAATGGAAGGTGAAATTTTGCGAATGGCGCCAAAGGTCGATAAGGCCAAAGGCTAAGAGAAAATCCAGTAGGGGAGAGTAGTCACGTGGATCTCATAGAGGGGGGACGTCAGTCAACGCGACTGACTACAGTTAGATTAAAATCCCCTCTCATCACTAAGATGCTGTCTGGGAGATCAAACAGTAATCTACCCAGCTCTGTCAACGTAGCGCTCTTTAATGCCGGGGGCATATAGGCCGAAAGTACATTAAGGGGCTTCCCCTCCCACATCAAGGTTGTAGCGGCGAACCTGCCCTGAGCGTCAGTCCATGTGTTGTGTATGATGTACGGGCAGTGTTTGCGGATGAGGATGCCAGTACCTCGCGAACTAGAGTTGAAACCCACGTGAGCAACCAATTTGTAACCCCAACGGTCAAGCGCCTTACATGAGTTGCCTGCCAAATGTCTCCTGCAGCAGAACAATATCAGGGTTTGTTGCTTAAGGTAATGGAGCATCACCCCCCAGCTTCAATTTGTCCCCCAACCCGTCAACATTCCATGTAACTATACAAAGTGATCTTTTCACAGTGGGACTCATCATGGTGTATAGACCTGAATGAGGGCGTAACGCCCATGTATCGCATATACACGGCCCGTGTCAGTGTGGGAGTCTTCTCTTCCCCGAGTGTAGGTGTACAGGTAACTTGTCTCTCCCAACGGTATCGCAATTAAACAATAACGAAAACAGAACAAACAGACCCCCCCCCCACTCCCAGAAAGACGCCCCCTCCCTGCATGGCGGACAAAGAACCTCCCGCCGCCCCAAACTTGCAGAGTGCCTATCGCCCACCCTTGAAATAGTTGGGAACGTGAACCAACCCCACCCCCTAGGGCATCGATTCATCAGTAGTATTTTCCCCTACTACGTAACCCGGAAGGGGAAACTACAGCACTGCTGATGCAGTTACAAGAGGCTCACCACATCGCACTAGTTTATAGTTGCGTCTCAAAGTCCGTCAGCATTAGGGGACCACAGAATGTCAGTACCAGGCTGTACCATTGCGAGCAGATCTGAGTCCACGAGGACACTACAGTATTGATTGTGTTAACCAGAGCGCCGGGGTCGCTCGTTTAGTCCGCATGTCTCTGCTCTGGGGTACTCTCCTCGGTGTTGGCACTACCCGTTGGTGACTCGTGTTGGTGATCAGGTCGATCCCAACCCCCAGTCCCACGTCGCGTCTTGTTGTTACGTTTGCCAACCATACGCCAGCCATCACTTGTAGCTCTGCTGGGATACACTGAATAGCTGCCGCAGGCATATCGTCAATATGTGGCGCTTGCGCTTTTGTTGGCAAAGCGGAGGGTGGCGTGCAGATGGGGTAGGGGACGCGCCCCCAAATTTAAGGAATGGCTATCGGATATGATATACAGCCAAGATCAGAGTTCCATATACGCTGAAACGTTACCGCATAGCTCCAGACCCAGCGATATATGGGGACCACTGAAACAATATCTCCTATTACACGGCTCTGGGGCCTCCACATAAAATGCAGGGTTGTGCATGGCGGGATGGTGTTTGGGCGTTCGACGCAAGGTCAGTTGATCTCTGCCGTGGGATGGGGGTATGATATGGGGATATGGCTGCGATCCTCTTGGGTTAACGATGTGTTGTGTACCCTGTTTGGATAAAAATAGGGAATGCTGGGATAATGTGGTGTTCCATATTCTTTCTCCTTTCTGCATTAAACTGTAATATACGCTGGTGTATAGCTACGTATGACATGTATATGTGATGCACTCTAACGGCCTTTGGACTTTTACGTGAACTCTGGGCAAAGGGGAACGAACTAGAATTGTGAGTACTTTGCTTCATGCCTCGTCCCTGACTGCTGCCATGCTGTGTATCACTGTGGACTATGCTACACTGGTTTCCTGAAGTTTTTTTACTGGTTACATTGGTTCTTTGTACGGAAAAAAAAATCAATAAAGTGTTAAAATTTTAAAAAAACATACGCCAGCCATCGAGCCAGTCCCATGCATCCTCGGGGCTGGAAAAGAACCAGGTTTTTCCTTCAGATACGATGCAAAGTTTTGCCGTGAAGAGCATAGCATATTTGATTTCTTGGTCCCGCAGGGCGCGTTTCACTTCTAAGAAGCTACGGCGTTGTTTCTGGACCCTCAGCGTGAAGTCAGGGAAGAAGGTCACTTTATTATTTTCAAGTAGCACAGGTGGAGCTGCTCTCGCCGGCTGTAATATCACGTCTCTGTTTCAGAAATTAAACACCTGTGCCAGGATGGGTCGTGATGGCGCTCTGGGCCTGGGTCTGCTGCCCGGCACCCTCTGTGCCCTTTCGATGGAATAGTATTTAGATAAGCCTGTGGGCTGGAGATGGTGCAGCAGTAGGTCTTCTATGAACAACAGGGGTGTGGAATGTAAAAAAAATATCCACTTGTTCCTTTGGTGCCATGTAGTGCGGCAAAAGATTATGGCAGCAATCTCATTAAATAAGAGCTCTGATATAGCCTCTCTTATTATACCAGAGCTCATACTATAGTAGAGTTGCAATCTCCTTATGTTGCCACGTTTCTGCAGATCTATATACTGGGGCTTAAGGTAGTGGTAAGCAATAGTTCCAGGGTTAGAATGCCCTTTTGAGTCTTTGCAGACATACTAACTTGTATGTTTTAAGGGTTTTCAACAACTCTGCTCTAATCTATTCTCATATTGTGAATTGTTGGAAATTTACTCCTGACAATGGCCGACGTAAACCTTCCAGAGTTGGGGAAAAAAGTGGTTGGAGGGAAAGTGAACTTGCAAACACTCAGATTTTTGCATGAGCAATTCTTCACATGCATATTTGCTCATGCTAAAATGCAGTTCACAAATATTTTCTAGGAGTACTATTTCTTGTCCCACTTCTGGAAATTCTTGGGAATTCACGAAAGCCGTATAGCTGCACTTAATGCAAGGACATATACCATGGGTGCACTTTTGAGACTTTCTTTAATAATTGGGCCCCTAATTTAGTCTGGCGTTGACCATGGCCTTTAGCGTTTATTAAAATTCTTTCTCTCTGTATCGGCTGGCTTCACTGTGAGTGACAGCATTCTGCTCTTTCACAAGCAGCATATCACATACAAAGTCGTTTTGTTCAATGCCGGTAACTACTGTAGCAGTGTGTGGTTTTTGATACCAAAAACAATTTTTGCTTTTGCCAATGTTTGATAATGGTGGGGCCTGGCAGCTCTCACACCAATAAGGTTTTACAAAAACCATGCCGAAACAAGTCACACATTGACAAAACTAAAAAGCTGACCACCAATTTCAGACCTACTGGCTGCGCCAATGCTTGTTTATTTTTGTTTCCCATAATCTTATTGAAACTTGTTACACTTATTTTCCATTATGAATATGTTTGGAAAATACTAGCATGCATAAACACGTCACTAAATGATGCTGCAAAGAAATGGTTCCTAAAATTTAACAGTAGTTTAGCAAAATATTTTTTTCCTGCTTTCTTTTTTTTTTTTTTTAAACTTATTTTTATTGCCATTTTCACATTTCATACATTGTACATCATTCATATTCTTCAAGTGGTCGTGTTCGATCATACATCCTGTAAGGATACTTAACAATTGTATTGATTGATGATTCGTTACCAAGAGGCATAAACAGTGTATACAGTTATCGTGACGTTCACATCCTACGATCTCGGGTTCTATTTTTTTTCCTGCTTTCATGTTTTTATGAACATTTTATTTTTAAAGCAAAGAATCATCAATCTTGCTTTCAAGCTTCTGCAAATATTTGCATCAAATCAGAGAATTCTGGGGTCATTATACATAGCCTCATATTGCTAAACTTTGAAAACGTGTGTACACAGTCATTTTTATACTGGAACCACTGTCAGTAGTGCAGTCAGAGCTTACAATATTTACTTAGAGCGCTCACCGTAATAATAAAGGCTTTCAATTAATGAACTATACACACAAGTTTGAACAGTATTAGCATATGGACAAAAATATCACCTTAACTGCAGACAGTGCCCTTCCCTGATCCATAATTTGGTACTTCAAACTGGCAGTCAAAGGATTTGTGCAGCAGGTGGTTGGGCCTACTTGTCCCAAGTACAAAACACACATGCAAATTTGTTGCCCTTGACCCCAAACAATATGTCCTGGGCGGCGGGCTATAGGAATTCCACATCCCTGGAACAAGCCCGCCGCTTGCCCTTCTGCACGTTGTATACGGATATTGTTGCGGCGCATTCGGCCCTCATAATCATCGAGTTGGAGCTCCAACCTGTCTTGATTGACTTGAAGATCAGCGACTTGGCATTTGAGGAGGTCGGAATCAGTTACCAGAGTCTTGGTTGTGGATTCTACTTCGGTGATGCGCTCAGACATGTTCCGCATATCCGCTCGGATCAGAGAGACCTTGGATGCGACTGTGTCAATCCGGCCCTCCAAGGAAGAGGGTAACGTCGTGATGGCCGCCAGAATATCTTGCAGGTTAGGTTCTGGTTGGTTCCCCGATGTTTTTGAACTGTTCTGTGCTTCCTCTTGCCCCTTTTGGCAGGCACATTTTTCCAGCTTCGTCTGGAGCGCATGGCGACCACTACGGCCACTCGCCATGATGTAAGCAGTACGCCAGGTGCAGTAATGGAAAAATTGGGCCCAGCTGGTTACTCACCGCCACCCGCGTGAGGGACGAAGCCCAGTCCGGCCTGTTGGGTTTTGCCAGTTGAGCCTGCGCCAGAGAGAACGCACTGCAACTGCTCACAATCCATGGAGTAAGGAGGGGGGCACTGCTGTGGCACAGCCTCACACCACGGTCTCGCCGGAGCCCGTGTCTACTGCCAACAGTAGACACGGGCCAATTCTGTATCACCAATGGGGCACCACCGTAAGCAGTGCAGATCTGCAATGTTCACCACATGTGGTATCCATTAGCCCAGCAGGACCAATGACAATTTCAGCTCTCACCCGCAAAGAAAAACAAGCATTGGCATAGCCAATAGGTCGTGCCTTTGGGACCTTATAAGTGTTTAGCCATGCAACAGTTGCATAACTAAATACTTATAAGGTCCCAAGAGCGAGACCTATTGGCTATGCCAAGTGGCCGCGAAAGTGAAAGTAATCGCGGTAAAAGCGGCGCCCGCGCAAATGCACTGTAGCTCTAGGCTGGCCTGGTAGCACTTTTTGGAGCCCTCTCAATAAGTCTCGCCAGACCAGCGCATGCGCTCGGTCAGGCGAGACCTAAACAGAGGGCCTGCATTAGATGGCCGTGAGAGTCACTCGGAAGAAGGTCCCCCACTCTTTCAGGAATTGCTGCCGTATGAAGCACAGGCTGTGCAGTAATCACCAGAGTTGAATGGCTATAGAGCGGTCCGGGAAATCAGGGTGCAGCCCGACCCCCACACTGGAGATGCCCGGTTTCCAGGGCAAGTGGGTCTATTAGGAGCCAAGCCCGGCCCGTTTGCGCAGGTAGGCCCACGTCGTCACTGCGTCGGTCACAGCTTCGATAGTTGGCAGCAGCCAGCCTCGCAGGTCGAGGACAGTCAGCCGTGTTGTCCGTCAGACTGAAGCAGTGAACCAGGCAGCCGGGAACTGTATGTCGATGTATGCGGGCACGTCGGTAAGCGCACCGCGGGTCTCCATCCTCCGACGCTGCCGCAGTGCCTCAGTAAGCAGTGAATGGGCTGCCAGTTGCGGCCCCCGCTCAGCCACCACACCGCAAGGGTCACAAGCTCAGGAGACTAACCCTGTACAGTGCGGGGTGACGGGCAAGTAAGGCGATCCCTCGGCAAGACAGCAGCCGGGCGGCGCACTGCAGCCACGAACTTCAGTGTAGCCGGTCAGCCAAAGGCCGCGGGTGCGTTCCACGTCTCCAGCGGCCGCGGCTCAAGCCCGGTGCGAGATCTGTCTGTGCTTCAGCAATGGACACCGCAAGCGGTGGAGCAGTACAGCTCCCAGTGGAAAGTTGCCGGCGTGATTTTCAGCGATTTCTCTTCGGGGCAGATCTATAAATTACGGATGTTATGGGAGTGGTGCATCGGAGCTTCGCTACCGAGCGTCCATTTCCCTCGGCAGTTGGCCACTTCCCCTCCTGCCCTTTTTAGGTCTCGCCTGACCCAGCGCATGCGCTGGTCTGGCGAGACTTATTGAGAGGGCTCCAAAAAGTGCTACCAGGCCAGCCTAGAGCTACAGTACATGTGCACGGGCGCGCGCGCCATGCTTTACCGCGATTACTTTCACTTTCGCAGCCGCACGGCCGCGTTGATGTTTGATCGTGATCACGATCACTTTCACGGCCGCTTTGCATAGCCAATAGGTCTCGCTTTTAGGACCTTATAAGTATTTAGTTATGCAACTGTTGCATGGCTAAACACTTATAAGGACCCAAAGGCGAGACCTATTGGCTATGCCAATGCTTGTTTTTAATGCTCTTGAGTGAATACTTTTATCTCCTACTGGCATGTTCACTGTACTGCAGGTGACTCGTGAAAGAGCAAAGGTGCCTGTGATGAGGTGGTTTGATTTCTTGATAATGCATTCTTTCCCAGCTAAAACAAATACCCTTTTAAATAATGCGTGTTTGTTTTTCTGTCAAATAACCAGACATGGCTGTTTGAGTTTACAACAGGAGCAGAGGCTTCTAGCTCGCTCCATAAGGTACAAAGCAATCAGGTGGTCCAGCGAAGAAGCGTGTATACAAATGACTCCCACTTCCCTCAGTAGTGTGTGTATATATATATATATATAATATTCACTTAAAAAACCATAGGTTTCACACGTTCTAGTTAGCTGGACATTTCACTCGTAAAAAACCATTGAAATTCCCCCGTTATAGTTAGTTCAGATAACTATAACTCGCGCGACCGCAATCCACTGCTGATGACGTCACATATTACATCACTCATGACATGGTCAGTGACATCACTGATGACATCACTGATGACATCATCCTTGTGATAGAGTGGCGGTTGCGCGAGTTATAGTTATCTGAACTAACTATAACGTGGGAATTTCAATGTTTTTTTACGAGTGAAATGTCCAGCTAACTATAACATGTGTGAAACCTATGGTTTTTTAAGTGAATTTGCAAGGTTTTTTAAATGCTAATTCCTAACTATAACGTGTGTGAAACCTATGGTTTTTTAAGTGAATTTGTAAGGTTTTTTAAATGCTAATTTATGTATGTATTATATTTTTTATATTTATTTTACAATAAACTACCTATGTATATAGTTATAGATTGACTGTATCCTGTAATATGACATGGCTCAACTCTTTTTTTTTTTTTTTAATTTGAAGTTGAACAGCATAGTTAATACGGTGCTCGCACGGTGCGCGCATCCCGCGATTTTTTGAAAAAAAAAATAAAATGTTTTTTTCACCCTTCAGGGACCCCTGACAAAGGCTAGGGGGTCAGGAACTCTCTACCCTGCCCCCTTTTCACGTTCTCCACCTTTCTTTTTCACTGTCGCACACAAAATGGCGGCCGACACTTCCTGATTTCGATCGATTCGAATGTTGACTGACATGTAACCAGAATTACGCTCGCACACGTTATGGTGCGCGCACGGTGCGCGCTTATAGATATTTATGTACTTTTAACTGCAATTTTCTCAGAAACTACTGAACAGATTGACACCATATATGCATAAGGCACATCCCTGACCTGAGGACTACCTCTTTGCCAAATTTCAAGTAATTCTGTTCAGCCATTCGGGCTGTACCTTCGACTAAAGGTCCTATGGGAAAATGCATGGGGAAAACGCGTTTTGGGACCCCCCTTTTTTCTCAGCCCCCGCTTGACTAATCACCCTGAGACTTTCAGGGTAGGAGCTGAGCATAGCGCCCCATTAGTTTTGAAATTTCACGAAGATTCGTCAACCAGCGCCAAAGTTATTCAAAATAGAATTTTCAGATTTCCTATGGAAACTCGGTCCTAACTATAACTATCTACTGGCGACCGCCAGTAGATAATATATATATAGGGGGTCTCCTACCTGAAGCTGTGGTGTCCACGGGAGGATCCTGCGTGCTGCCCTGCGGTCTCTGGAGCTTTCCGCCTTCCTGCCTGTTTGTGTTTGTGCGTGTGTCTCCCTCCCGCCGCCGCGCTTGGAACGCTAGCGGTTGCGGCTAGGAGGGGGACTACACTTCCCAGCAGCACCTGGGGCGGAAGTTTACGCCCACTGGACGCGCCTGGAGGCACTTTAAAATCGAGCCCACCCTCGGTGGAGCGGGGGTCTCCTACCTGAAGCTGTGCTGTCCACGGGAGGATCCTGCGTGCTGCCCTGCGGTCTCTGGAGCTTTCCGCCTGCCTGCCTGTTTTCGTGCGTGTGTCTGCCTCCCGCCGCCGCGCTTGGAACGCTAGCGGTTGCGGCTAGGAGGGGGACTACACTTCCCAGCAGCACCTGGGGCGGGGCGGAAGTTTACGCCCATTGGACGCGCCTGGAGGCGTTTTAAAATCGAGCCCACCCTCCGCGTCGCGGGACCGCGCGCGGGCAGCGCTGGGCTGAGCCCGGGCAGAGGGCGGGCCGTCCGGGGCCGGAGGAGGCTGGGCTGGGCCAGCCCTCTTACTTTCAGCTCAAACTGTGAGTATAGACAATACCACCTCACAATCATAATATCCTTGTACAATGGCTGCCAGAAGGGGTGCTAAAACGACACCAATAGGGATGGTAGCAGGGACTCTCGATCAATGTATACTGAGAGCATCATCGGTCCTTGAACGTGAAATTGAACTGACGCAACGCCGTTTGTCCCAAGACCCGATCTTTCAAAGGAGATCCTCTTTGGGCCCTGTTGCACACGTATGTTCACCAGTCTCTACTCAGCCAAATAGAGCTATCTTGGACCCCCCTACTAACCCAGACGATATTGGGATCAATTTAGGTGCCCAGGCAGACGGACCAAATCAATCATCACTCGGCCAGCCCACAAATACAACTCCAGTCCTAATTGAAGTGAGCCCAAACAAACAGAAGGTTACAAGACCTAAGGAGGGTGCAATTCCAAAAAAGAAGAAGGCTGATACTTCATCCCGGGGCAGAAAACCCAAACAGCCTAAATCTAACAGTACTCTGGCACCTCGGCCTACAGAGCCCTGCCCCTCTGTGTCCTTAACAGATAGTCCCGTTAAGGCTGGCGGAGACTTTGCAATTACATACCCCCTTGACTTAGATTTATTGGTGGGGAAATTGAGTCTGGGTTTATCCTCTTTTATTCAGCCTGTGGAGCAAAAATTGAAACTCCTAGACGATAGACTGGGAAAAATGGAGGCTTTGCTCGTGGAAAATATGGGTCTTAGAAAGGACCTTCTTGCTATCCAAACCCAAGTTGAAGCCTTAACAATAACAGACATTGCTCCACAGCCACAACATAAGCTAACGCACACCTTTGCAAATGATCAACCTACCTTGCTTACTACACAGGGGCCGACCTCGGGCTCTAATTTAATTGGCTCAAAAAACAATCCTTCCCTTGTGGAAAAAGCGCATCCCCCACAATTGGCAAATTTACTAAATATCGCTACCCCAGGGAAGGAGTCTTTAAATCACCATGGAGGAAAAATTACCTCCCGAGACTTACCATGTATTAATTTACCCCCGGATTGTGCTCCATTTGTAGTGATTCTTACGGAGGTCCCTGAGCTGATGAGTTCCAAACAGGAATCATATGAGGAACTCAAAAATAAGACAATCCGTTGGCTGAACACCCATAGACCTTTGCCTAGATCCATCCAAAGCAAGATTTTGTTTGTTAGAAGGGTGGGGTGGGTGGGCTGTAAATCAAAAAATGTGGATGGGGACTGTGTAATCATCAACTTTGAGGATTATAGGGCAGTTGATCATGTATGTAGTTGGCAACAGACAAGTTTTAACACAAGGATTAAATCTCTGAGGTTAGACTATTTTTATTCAACAGATCATGTTTATCTCCCGTCTGATCATGGGAGGAATGTTTTGAGGCCACAGCAGGAGGACTCATGGCATTATGTTCATAGAAGTAGAGGTGGTCAACTCAGGGGAGAAGTGACGGGAATCTCATTGAGTAATAGATATAGTGTGCTTGACCATGTGGATTGACTCCCAGTGCCCCTCAGCTCCACCTCGGCCTATCAAATAGATGTTATCAACACGGAAGGAGCTTTGAAGACCGTCAGGAGGGAGCTCATGGAGGTGGCAAAAGTCGTAATCAACCCCTTGCCCCTTATAGCAGGCAGAATGATGCCCAAGGAAAAGCCTTATGTAACTACCGGGGAGCCAGGGTTTTGCCTACTTTTTTCCACGATTGATAATCGTACCCTGGACACACAACTCCAGACTGCCAACGCACACTTAGTTCCCCATTTAGTTGGCCCTGGGACATTTGACCATGACGGGTTATCCCATAAGGAATGCCTGAGAAACAAGCAGGCAGTGCCAAATGGGTCCCTAAAAATTTTATCTTGGAATATAGCGGGTCTTATATCCAACTTAGATATCCCGGATTGGTGCACTTTTGTGGACTCCCATGGGATTTGTCTATTCCAGGAAACGTGGGTGGTAGGCTCTACCCATAGAGTGGGGTTTGTAACCTTTGCGGAACCTGCAATAAAAGGCACAAGAGGAAGACCGTCAGGGGGGTTGTGTATTTGGGTGGGTATTCATCTTGGATTTACGCTGAAAAAGCTAGAGACAAATAGTCCAGATCTCTTATGCATCCTGATGTCCCACAACAAAACACCAAAAATGGCTTTGATCAACATCTGTTCCTGGCCAGTACAATCTGGTAGAACTTCTACAACTTTGGATAATTTAACCGCTTTATTACATACGCTTGGGGGCGATGTTGTCTTGTTGATCGGAGGGGACTTCAATTGCCATTTTGAACCGTTACAAGGGGTCCCTCCAATCACATTGGCTGAGGATGAAACTTGGTCAGTTCCGCCATCTAATGCTTACCCTGTAAAAAACTGGTCTGCCCTAGCCCTCCAGTTGACCTCTCTCACCTACACGTTCTCCGTTAGAGCCTGTAACGGACGTTTTAAGAGCGATACCCCAGCCCAGCACACCTACAATGGTTTGGGGCACACATCCGTAATAGATTACTTCCTGGTGAGTTTGGCATCTTGGCCAAAAATTTTAGATTTTAGTGTATCCCCTCGTATAGAAAGTGACCATAATCCCCTGACAATCGAGATGGATTATCAATTAATCAGTGGGGATAGTGCCCTAGTTAGCTCCCCAAGTAGCAACCTAAGATTAGTGCAAGGTGGGAGAAGAATTCGATGGGCGGCCGTGAATTCATCTACTGAAACAATGGCAAAACTATATCAAGATGTTATCCCCCTGCTCGAAAGGGCAAATTCTACCCTTATTAATCCCTCGAATATGGATATCGACTTAATGGCCGATATTCATAGTGGAATGGTTGCTATACTAAAGGACACCTTTTACAAGAACGGCACTGTTAAACCTAAACAACGCTATGACAATAACTTATGGTTTAACAGATGCTGTAGGGACGCAAAAAAAGCGTTATTGCTGGCCCTAAGGCAAGGAAATAGGACTAATGTCATTGTAGCCAGAAAAGAATATAAAAAATTGCTAAAGAATGCAAAATCAGAATGGGAGGCAGACTGTTGGGTTGCTATCACATCTGCACTTGCAGCAAAGGATTCAAGGACCTTTTGGAACCTTGTTCACACTGGGAAACCAGAAGGTAGGACTACGATTGCCCCTAACATACCTGAAGAAGCTTGGTCTACTTATTTTAAAGATCTCTATTCTCTTTCTCCCCTATGGACATTCGAAGCTCCTTTGAGCCTTCTGACCCCGAACCCTATGTGGCCAGCGCAACCTTTTTCATTAGAGGAAGTAAAATTGGCCATTTTAAGCATTCAGTCTAATAAAGCGCCAGGACTTGACAAGATCACTGGTGATCTATTTAGAGAAGAACCTGTAGTTTGGGGCCCATACCTTTTGGTATTATTTAACGCGATACTGCAGGGATTACCACTGCCAAGTACATGGCTAGGGGCGGAGATTATTCCAATACACAAGAAGGGCTCTCTGCTCCAACCTTCTAACTATAGGCCGATTAGCCTTATTGATGTTACACAAAAAATCTACGCCAGGTTACTGTTACAACGTCTACAGATTTGGATTAGTGACAATAACATTCTGACGCCGCTACAGGCGGGGTTCCGGGCCAAAACATCAACAATTGATCAACTATTCCGGTTGCAAGTGCTCTATTGGAAGCATGTGACCTTGGAAGGTGGTAGCCTCTATCTCACATTTGTCGACTTAAAGTCCGCATTTGATATGGTGGATCTGAACCAGTTATGGTCCATTTTACTAACAATGGGGGGTTCCACCATATCTATGCCATCAGTTTAAGATCTTACATGAAGGTACTTACGCGAGAGTACGCTTCGGTAAACAAGGCCAGTTAACTGGTCCTTTCCCGATCGAGAAAGGTGTCAGGCAGGGCTGTGTCCTGGCCCCGACTCTATTTTCTCTTTTTCTCAACGGGCTTATCGAAGATCTCTTAGCCATAATCGACATTGACTCCCCCAAATTGGGTGCCCGGAGATTCCCCGCCTTAATGTTCGCAGACGACACGCTTCTGCTTTCAAAATCCCCGATGGGGATGCAGCGCGTGTTAAATCAATTCTCCAAATTCTGCACTAAAAGAAATCTGGTGGTTAACATAAACAAGACTAAGTACATGGTTTTTAATGCTAACACTGTTAATTGCCCACATCCAATAATGGAAGGCAGACCCCTCGAAAGGGTCCCAACCTTCGAATATTTGGGTTTGTCTTTGAACGACAAAATGGGATGGGGTCCACAAGTGGCCAAAGCAAACTTAAGATTAACCCAAGCAGCTGGGGGAATCTTGAAAGTGCAGAAGAATTGCACTCACAAAATAATAAGTGCCCCCCTTGAAATTGTTAAAGTTCAAGCTAGGGCATCTTCCCTGTATGGGGCTGAACTTTGGGGACACATATCAGCTAGCAACCTATCACTAACTGAAAACAATTTCATAAGACAATTAATGGATTTGCCAAAAAGCACTCCTTTGGTCCCGTTAAGACTAGATTTAAATATCTGCCCAATCGCAGAAGTTATTGCTGTCCGGCCCTTACTATATTGGAAGCGCCTGTGGAGCACTCCTGAGTTGGTGCACTATAAGGAGGAGCTTAAAGTTGTGACGGCTTCATTAGGATCTGGTAAGATTCCTTGGTTGGGATTCGTAAAACAGTCACTTATATCGACTGGGTTTGAGGAACTCTGGTTTAATCCTGAGGCTTCCTGCCCAGCCATCTCCAAGAAAATTATGATAAGTACTGTCAAAGAAATTAATCTAAGGAACCTCTTTAGCTCTGTAAAAACGTCAAGCTTAACCAACATTTTTTTGGACGTTAAACCCTTTTACAGCTTTGAGCCCGAGATTGATATAATCCAACCTACTTTAGCAAAGAAGCTGTACTTACAATTTAGAAATGGTACTTTGCCCCTTTTCCACAAAATTGATAGGTGGAAAGGGGGTCCGGCACGTCCTTGTCCAGGTTGCTCCTCAGAGGAAGAAACTCCTGTACACGTTACCCTTTTTTGTCCAGCTTATGCCTATATTGTCTCTGCAGTAGCTAAATACCTATATTCTATGTGGATAACTCGAAGGAACTTGATAAACAATGTTGTTGTTCCTTAGTATTAAGTTAATGACTATTAAGTGAACAGATAATATTTTATCATTTTTAGATTGATCTGTGTTTTATCAATTTTAGAATTTTGGCAATTATTTGAATTTTTAAAAAAAACAATGTCTTAACAATCAACTAAAAATCTGAGATTATTTGCATTGAAATGGATTGCTCGATTTGTCGCTTTGTTGTGCTTTTTTTGTTTTTTCTGTGCTTTTATAGTAAATTCAACCGCAATAAAGTTCGACTTGACTTGATATATATATATACATTCATCTTAATTTTTGTAACTGGCTTTCCGATTTTCAAGGCTGTAAGACTAGATTTCTTGTCGTTTGCTTATTGTGCAGCAACATTGTGTAATCTTTTATTCAGTTAAGCAACAACAACATTATAAACTATGCGTAGTGCTGGATTCAGGGACCTAGGGTTGTTGCTGCAGTGATGTTTGCCACATGGCACCGTCTCACCAGGTCATGACTTGTCAAGTCCTGGTCTTTTCTGTCACAAATCATTACTAAGTGTGTTATTCCATTTAGATCAATTAAATAAAATAGAGATTTTAACTCCCAGTATGCATTAGATCGTGAAATGAAAGTAGGGCATTTGAAACGAGGTTTTATGGCCATGTTCGCTGCATTATGTGACTAGCCCCTTTGGGTTCAGAGCTTTTCAGTTTAGTGATGCAGCTACCCAGTCCACATTCTCTTGGCATTCAGCCATGCCTAGTCCTGTTTATCCCATTATAAAATCAGGAACGGAAGTCACTGAAAGCAAAAGAAAGTTCTAGACCCGATGAGCTCCTCGCAGCATGGGCTTGGGAGCTCTGTTGAATCAATTCGCTATTAATAGATACTTCCATATAGACTGTGCTGTTAGCAGAAGTTTCTGGATTTGAAGATCATGTGATCTTGGAAATGAATCTATTCGAAAAGGCCTCAGTCAGCAAGAGCTGGGTAATTGGTTCCTAATTAGCTCCCAGCCGAAATGTGGCACCCAAGTGAATGAAGCATTGCACTGAAACCGCTGCCTCTGCGCCTCCCAGATGTGGTCTCTGTCACCACTTTTTTAAAATTCTCCTTTGGTAGCTGCTGGTGCCCTGGTAAGGATGTGACATTATGTATTGGATTGTGATCTGTATTTATTTCAGTCATCAGAAAGGTCAGGAATCAAATCAATGCATCCGGCAGTATTTACACGGATCCTTTGAACGAGCCGAGCACGTGAAGGGCCATGAATACTTGGATACTTGAAATAATGAGGTTGTCCTAGAGGCCCATAATAAATTATTAGTGCCCACAGTCTTTTGAAATTCAGCACTTGTCTTCAAGCAAGTGGAATGGTAATGTCCCCTTCATGCTAAGGCACTTATTGGTTTTATGTTTTTAAGCTAGCAGAAATAGTTTATTGCAGTTATTGTTAGATTAGGTTCCAGGTAATTTTTGTCCTTAGTTAAACCATTAATATACTTAACCCGAAACATTGTGAGCAAGATCCTGAGGCCTCCAAGTAATGCCTACACGTGACATCTTTTAGAACTGTCTCAACATGACACATGGAACCTTCACCCCCATATCGTGCCACAAAGAACACACATGTGGAGACACATGTCCCTTCGTCACAGACCGAATAGAACAGCCTCACAAGCACAGGCCCTACTTTCTACACTTACATGGCACTCAGCTGTGGTATAGAGGTGAGGAATAGTAGCTAGTTGTTATCATCCCTTGCTGCTGGCAGAGCGAGATGCTATGCAGGTCTCACCACTAGAACCATGACACCAGTTGTCGGTTTCCAGCACAGCACAACACACTGTACATGTGCTGAGGATGGCACTTCATGCTCTCAAACTACGCTCTTCTTGTGGTAGGGCAGACCTAGCCTGTTCCTGCAGCAAGACCATTCGTTGCATCAGATGTTGGTGAAAATATGCTATGGTATAATGCTTCTGTAATTGTGTTGTATTCTGTTGATTCTGTTGTTGTGTTTTTATTCTGTCTTTGCCCCTTATTTGATTCTGGTATTGTGTTCTTATTCTGTTTTTGCCCCTTATTTCTCCTGTACTGTACTCTGCCCCTCTGTTATTTCCGCCCATTCTAACTCCTGTTTTTCCCGCCGCTGTGGCCCCGCCCCCCTGTCCGCCCATTCGCCGCCCCGCTCCCAGCTGCTCCTCCCTCCCACCTCTCCTTATATGATTGCCGCTGCGTGGTGAGGAGAGCGACCCTTGACCCTGTTTTCTCAGGCTGTTCGCTCCCCACGCCGCACAGCACCACCTGTGTGTCCGTGAGCTCGCCGCTGCCGATTGCCAGAAGTTCGAGGCCCGCCTCCACCCACAGGCTACCACCTGCACTTTATCCCTGGTGGCCAGTGGTAAGCCGTAGGTTCTGTGCGCTCGCTCTGCCCCCTTACTGCCTGTCGGCCCTGCTGCGATTTGCCTTCTGTAATTATGTTGTATTCTGTTGATTCTGTTATTGTGTTTTTATTCTGTTTTTGCCTCTTATTTCTCCTGTACTGTACTATGCCCCTCTGTTATTTCCGCCCATTCTAACTCCCGTTTTTCCCGCCGCTGCGTCCCCGCTCCCCTGCTCGCCCATTCGCCACCCCGCTCCTGCCTCCCAGCTGCTCCTCCCTCCCACCTCCCCTTATATGGCGGCCGCGCCGCTTGCGCGCCTAAGGCAAGCCTGTCTGCGCCCCTCCGTGCCTGGACTGCGCCCAGCGCCAGACCCCCTGGCCCCCACCAACGCCACAACTCCCGACGCCAGCACCCTCCACGCACTCAACGCCGGACGACTGCACACCTGCTTCCTAGCCACCCCGAAGTGCACCAAAGGACCCTTCTCCTGCCGGAGCTGCAGCTTCACCAGTCTGAGCCGCCAACCCGCCCACCAGGACAGGACGCAACCACCTCAGATGCATACTACTGAACACCCATTCCGCACGCAAACACGCCTTGGAACTCTAGGACCTGCTCGCTACATCCTCCCTGGACGTCGCCTTCCTGACAGAGACCTGGAGGAACTACACCTCGGCACCCAACATCGCCATAGCCATCCCGGACGGCTACAAGATCACCCGCAGAGACCGCACCAACAGAGTAGGAGGCGGAATCGCCATCATCCACAAGTCCACCCTCAAGGTCTCGACCAACTCAGACGACACACTCCGCACCGCCGAACACCTGCACTTCCAAATCCACACTGATCCCAACACCACCCTCCGAGGAACTCTGATCTACAGACCCCCCAGACCCTGGCCTCAGTTCAGCAACTCCATCGCCGACTTCGTCAGCACGCACGCCCTCGCCTCCACGGACTACATCCTCCTCGGTGACCTGAACGTCCACCTCCATAACAACAATGACACCAACTCCACCACCCTGATCAACAACCTCGCCAACCTCGGACTCAGACATCTCGTCACAATGCCCACCCACTCCGCCGGCCACACGCTTGACCAAATCTTCTCCGCAAGCTCCCACGCCTCCTTCAGCCACACCACCGAACTCCACTGGACCGACCACCGCTGCATCCACTTCAGCTTCTGGAAACCCACCACGCACCACCGCACCCAACAGATCCCCCGCCGCAGCTGGAGCAAAATCACCAAGGACCAGCTAAACACCGCCCTCGCCCGAAGCCCACCCACCGACCCCGACACCGCCGCCAGCAACCTCAGGCGTTGGATCGACGACTGTGCCAACACTCTCGCCCCAATAAGAAACCCTCCAACAGACGCACCAACAAGATTGCCAGCTGGTTCTCCGCGGACCTCCAAACAAACTTGCCGAAAACTAGAGAGGAAATGGCACCGCGAACAGACACTGGAGCACCACGCAGCCCACAAGAACGCCATGCGCCAACACCTCATCAGATCCGCCAAAAGGACCTCCTTCAAGGACCGCCTCGACAACAACACACACAACAGCAAAGAGCTCTTCAACATCGTGAAGGAACTCTCCAACCCCAGCTCCAACACCAATGACATCCCACCATCGCAAGACCTGTGCAACTCCCTTACCACCTTCTTCCATCGCAAGATCGCAGGCGTCCATGACCGCTTCGACAACCTGACCACCCCAACAGCCAACAACACCTCAGACCCCACGGCCACCACCCACAGCGACCCCCTGCTCACCTGGACCAACATCAATGACGACGACACCATCAAAATCATGAACACCATCCACTCCGGCTCCCCGTCAGTCCCGTACCCACACCACATCTTCATCAAAGCCAGCGCCACCATCGCACCCCATCTCCGCAAGGCCATCAACATCTCGTTTGAGACCGCGACCTTCCTGGAGGGCTGGAAGCACGCTGAGATCAACGCCTTGCTCAAGAAACCCAAGGCGGATCCGAAGGACCTCAAGAACTTCCGGCCCATCTCACTGCTCCTGTTCCCGGCGAAGTTCATCGAGAAGACAGTCAACAACCAGCTGACCCGCTACCTTGAGGAGAACATCATCCTGGACCCGTCCCAGTCCGGGTTCCGCAGCAACCACAGCACCGAAACTGCCCTCATCGCCGCCACGGACGACATCAGGGCCCTGTTGGACAACGGCGAGAACGCGGCCCTCATCCTCCTGGACCTATCAGCCGCCTTCGACACGGTCTGCCACCGCACCCTACGCACGCACACGCCTCCACAACGCAGGGGTCCGAAACAAGGCGCTGGAATGGACCACCTCCTTCCTCTCCGGCAGAACACAGAGCATCCGCCTCCCCCCTTTCCGTTCCGAAGCCTCCAAGATCGTCTGCGGCGTACCCCAAGGATCATCCCTCAGCCCGACATTGTTCAACATCTACATGGCCCGCTCGCCCACCTCGCCAGACTGCACAACCTCAACATCATCTCCTACGCCGACGACACACAGTTGATCCTCTCCCTCACCAAGGACCCCCTCACCTCCAAAACCAACCTCCACGAAGGAATGAAAGCCGTCGCCGAATGGATGACGAATAGCCGTCTGAAGCTGAACTCAGACAAGGCGGAGGTCCTCATCCTCGGCTCCACCCCCTCAGCCTGGGACGACTGCTGGTGGCCAACTGCCCTGGGAGCAGCACCGACACCCACCCACCACGCACGCAACCTGGGATTCATCCTCGACTCAACGCTCTCCATGACCAAGCAAGTCAACGCCGTCTCATCCTCCTGCTTCAACACCCTCCGCATGCTCCACAAAATCTACAGGTGGATCCCCACCGATACAAGAAGAACGGTCACCCAGGCCCCCATCAGCAGCAGGCTGGACTACGGAAACGCCCTCTGCGAGGGAGCCCCGGCCAAACTGCTGAAACGACTGCAGCGCATACAGAATGCCTCTGTCCACCTGATTCTTGACATCCCCCGACACAGCCACATCACACCCCACCTGAGAGACCTGCACTGGCTTCCCCTCAACAAGAGGATCACCTTCAAGTTCCTCTCCCACGCACACAAGACACTCCACGACACTGGACCAGCATACCTCAACAGACGACTCACCTTCTACACCCCGAACCACCAGCTCCGCTCCGACGACCGCGCCTTTGCCACCGTCCCCCGCATCCGAAGTGCGACCTCCGGCGGCAGATCGTTCTCCTACCTCGCCGCTAAGACCTGGAACACCCTCCCAATTCTCCTACGGCAGACCCAAGACCTACTGACCTTCAGGAGGCTACTCACGACCTGGCTTTTCGAGCAGTAGCGGCACCCCCCCTTGCGCCTTGAGACCCTCACGGGTGAGTAGTGCGCTCTACACATTTCCTGATTGATTGATTATGGTGATTCCTTTAGTGCAAATAAATGCATTTACATGTTGAATTGCCCCCCCCCCCGCTTGCCATGGAGGGGTCAATACCACAACTTTTGACACAGGGTTCATTTGTGGTTGGATGTCACAGCACTAGTTTGCACTGTAGCGTGCGGCCTTGGAGTCTCCCCCTTACGTCTTACTACTACCTGTTCCTATGATAGTGCTTCCTCTCCTCTCAAAAAGTCTCATTGCTTTTGCACTCTGCCCCTCCAGTCGTGTGTGTCTGTGTTGTTCCTGCTAACTCCATCCTAGCTCCTTTTGGTCACTTTCCCTGCCTCTTGGCTCCATGCTGCCCTGTGACTCAAGATTGTTGGCCCTTCTCTCTGTGCTGTCTGTCCTATAGTCCTCCTGCATAGATTGTTACTAGTGATCTGCACTACAGTGCTGCCTGCTATGTCCCCTGTGCTTTGCCCTTTCTGCTATATGTGCTAGACCTCACTCCTGTAGACTTTCAGAGGCAACTTGAAGCATTCTCAGAATATTGTAAGGTAAATGATTAGCTATATACGTGCAAAACTAAAATAATGGTATTTTTCAGAAGAATTGCTCAGAAATATAAGACACAAGTGGTGGCTAAGTGGTGATCACGTAGTAGTAGTAAATGAGTATATATATATTTAGGACTCCTTTTTATATATAATTTGAATTTTAAAGCTCACATAGACCACCAGGAAGCTTGGTCTAAGGATATTGCAGGTGCCTTACAAAGGATGGACTTTTCATTGGAGCAGAAATCTGTAGAAGTACTTAGAGAGACCTACAATGCAAAAATAGGACATTTACTTTTGTATGATGGTGCGGTTCTCACTGTAAAGAACATAGCTTGGTTGCAGATTATAGAAATCAATATTTCAAAAAGATGGCTTGACCTGCCCAGAGATTCAGTGAATAGTGCACTGAGGTTGGAGTTAGGACTCGCCAATATATTATATAAATATTCCATTTTTAGATATCTCCTCTCATTACCTAAGAGCTGCTCCACTGTAATTTGTCTTTCTTAACTTGGGGCTCCCTTTCTATCTGACACAACCAGAATCCAGCCAATACTTCTTTGGCATAAGATTTGGACTAACAATTACACAGTTTTACATTGTAAGGTCATCATGGATTGTCTTAAAATGCCCTCATTTATTGAAATCCCATGGCCGAGTTATATAAAAAAAACTTTGCTTGGATTTGAGACATCTCGAATATTTCAATCTCCCAGATACATAACCATATACCAGCAGAAAGGAATTAAAAAAGGCCTGTTTATCCTTGTTCGAGGATCTAAGATTAACTTCTGAATTTGTCAAACCCAGTGTGGTTAAAAAACAAATGATGTTGGCCACTTTTAATCTGCAACCATATCTCAAATCTGTGCATGATGCCCATCACAGGTTGGATTCAACTTGCTCCAGATTAGACATTTTCCATCGTCTGGTAAGCTTCCCCAGCATAAATGATTGGTCTGAAATTTTCATCAAAAAATGTCCTTGTGATAACACTTCAAACCAGAGCACCTTGCATACTGTCTTTTTTGTACGTTTTACAAAGACTAGAGGAAGAGTTTAATAGTACCTATCTTGAGAGAATTAAAATTTGCACAATGTCGCCCGGTTTATTTGTTTCTGCAAACTTTGCGTACTTTAACTATTTGCTGTACTATGTCAAGTTACTTATGGGCAGTAATTTGGGTTAGGAAATCCGTCTTTACCCACAATGCTCCTGCTATTTTATGATGATTTTATACTCCTTGCACCATAGCCCGAGTTGACCCCAGATACAATTCTGCTCGTTTTCATTTTTAACTTATTTATGCATGTCGGATTTTAACCTGTTATTGTATCATCTTTTGTTTGCTTTTATGATTTTAACATAAATATCTAACAAATCTTATTTTGGCCTTCATATAAATGAATATTCTTAATTATTGGGACTGCCTCACAGAGTCGGCTGACTGCTCTCAGAAGCAGTTAATTAAATCTTATGTACCGGGGAATGATACAGGGACATGGGCTGCCAACCTTCAAATAATCAAGGATTGCCTGTATACAACCCTAGTGCCAGATCTGCAGAGTAAGTCAGTGCTGCAACGGAAATTAGCAGTAAACGTGTGATAAAAGAGGAATCTAGATATTCTGACCTAGAAGATGTGGGGGAAAGGAACACTCTGCTTCATTTAATGGATACAGATTAGGATGGGGGTATGCAATTATATTTGTGTGACATAAAAAGCCTCAACACTAGAAAGTGTGTATTGAAAGTTCGGCTTGGGCAGATGCCTGCCTTTATGCATTGGAAGTTAGACAATCCGGTTGGGGCTGATATTTGCATATGTCCTTCATGTGAATATTCTCCTTTGTCTCTATCACATGTAATTGTATTCTGCGCGTTTTGTTAAGGCAAGAAAAGGTTTGTTGCTCACTGTTTTTAGAATTTTACAGATTTGCTGGGTTTATGATTTAATCTAAGTAATCTTAAAATGTCATAACATGAGATTGGGCTGCGAAGTATCAAATTGATACTTTTTGGAAATGGGTACATGCTTCTGTCTTGGAAGCACTGTCAGTAATGCAAGCTGATCTTAAAAGCCACTGTATTTCCACCTACCTACCCTAATAATAAGTGCTTTACTATAATGGCCTATCTAAACAATTTTGATAATCATATACTTGTGGAAGTCAATGTGTTGAACGTTTGTGCCACTAACAAAGGTCATGAGTCTGAATCCCAGTAAGGCCGTCTCAGCCTTCCGTTCTCAACAAAGTTTGGTACATTGAGTAATGGAGTAGCATCAATCCATCAATCATAGCATTTGTAAAGCGCACTACATACCCGTGAGGGTCTCAAGGAGTTGCGACAAATACAGTGGCTATACTGGGGAGGAGTGTATGTATGTGTGTGTATATAGAAGGCAATTCACTGAAACACGTTGGTCCGAGATTGTGGCGATAAGGGCTGTGCATTTTTTGCCATGTGAAAGCCAAATAAATATGAACTCGTAAAAAAACTTACCTTGGAATAGTGGAGTCATAGTTTGTGCCGCCAGATTGGTGGTTCGGGAGGAAGAATGCCAAAGGGACACACACACACATATATATATATATATATATATATATATATATATATATATATATATATATATATATATATATATATATAATATATATATATATAATATATATATATATATATATAATATATTTTTTTTCCTTCAAATTGATTTGATTTCTCTTCTATGACTTTGTAATTTGTTGATTATTCACTGTAGCACCTACTTATGTCTTTCTTCGTCACTGGCAGCCACAACATAACTTTGAATATTCATTCCTATGTCTTCTGCTCATTCTCTTTTCTATCTTCCCTTCTTTCCATTCTCTTCATTCTTTTTTATGCCCTTTATTAATTTTTACTTTTCCCCTCTTCCCCCCCCCCCTCCTTTTTTTTTTTCTTTGTCTTGGACCTTATTAAGTTGCTATTTTGTGAATATGAGTGTGCATTTTCCATCACATCGTCTTAATGAATTATGTATTTATTCAGTACATTCATTCCTGGCTGTGACTAATTTTCAGCATTATAGCATTAAGGGGCACTTGCCAGATATTTAGTTTGCTATTATATGCTTTTCTTACACAATTTGTATCGTTATTGATACTTCAGTCTGGTGTTTATTAGTGCTGATTTAAGTCCATTACACTTTCAGGATGACACACTCTAACTCATGAGTATTTTGTTTATGTCCATTACTAATGAGCAATGTGATTGGATGAAGTAGATTTTAAATGGAAGGTCCGGCATCAGCGCGTCAGGTGATCAAGATCGCGGAGGCGATCGAAACGCGTCTGAGGCGGACACTTGTCTGGCAGAAATGAAATAAAACGTCAGAATTGAATTTGTGAAACCGCTTGGTGCATTTATTCGGACGACAGCATTGCACATGGATTAGAGGTCCGTACCTGTATCTAACCCCCCTTGTTGTATTTGGGAGGTCAGGACTTTGTGTATATATATATATATATATATATATATATATATATATATATATATATATATATATATATATATATATATATATATATATATATATATATATATATATATATATATATATATATATATATATATATATGTTTATATATATATATATATGTTTATTTATATATATATATATATATATTTTCTTTTATTTAAACAGCTTGGAAACGGGCTCCCCCAGAAAGCAAGCATCCTCGTAAAAGCAGGACAGACTCGTTTCAGGAAGTCATCCTTTAATCAGTGGCGCTCATGCAAAGAATGAAAAAGGCTGCGTTTCTTGCGCAGTTATATATCAAGTCCCTACCCCAGTGGGCGTGGCCATCCTTATGGCCTTCTGGGTCTTGTAGTGCCGCCAAGGTAATCTCGAGTGAGTCCGCTTTCTCAATCAGCAAAAGTGTACAAAATGTCTTACCCATGTGGGTTGATGCTAGAATCTGCTGGGATGCCTGTCCCGCTTTACAGCTGCCAAATGTGAACATTGTGTCGGCACCGGGCTGGTCCCAACACCTGCCTCCCAAAGTGCCTGCTCCTGCTGGGCGTCAGCACAGGCCGCAAACTAGCAGTGGGCTTCACTCAGGCGGCTGGGCTCAACCGCTTAATATCCACAAAAAGTTAGCCCCAACAGAGAGAAGCCGTATAGTTCCATTCACGCTGTGGGGACCCACTTGGTCCTCACCGCAATAGTGTTTATCAGGTTCTGACAAGGTGAAACCACGCTGTGAGGACAGGTTGCATTAGTATGTTTAGTAGGTACTTTCGAGCAAGTTTATCAAAAAACTAAAAGCGCAGTTAGACTTGCATCGTCCACTTTATAACCTTCCCTACTATCAAAGCGCACGTGGACTTAAAATAGTAAGTACACACTTCATTACCGCCAATAGCTGGCCTTCATAATAATAGGTAAGTTATGTGTGTGTCTAAGCATGCACTGCTGCTATGTGCACTGTGCCTGTTCTGTGCCTCTAATGGAAGCTTGCACTGCTGTTACCTGCATAGTACATATTCTTTGCGTTAGAAAAGTTTGTATTTCTTGAGCTTTGTTAAAACGATTGGCTTTATCAGTTTCTGTTTGGCTGCTGCGCGCAGAGCTGTGTGCTTCGCATCCCTTTAATCTCATTTACCGATTCCACGAAATGCTGCTGCTCCACAGTGGTATACGCTCCCCCCTCACAGCTTACCTCAGAGGGCAGGCTGCCAAGCTGGTATGGTGCCAGCGGCAGGCGTACCGCTGCAGAAAATGAAAATGCAGAATCATCATGTGGGACTCCTGAAAATAAATAGAATAAATCCTGTCTGAACGACGCGTCAAGCAAACAAGGATGTGATGTTTTTTTTATGTTCATCCTCGACTGAGGAGAAGAGAGGCGCGATGGGGATTCATGGTTTAAGATGTATGTGTGACTGCGCGCGCCTTCCAGCAGGCGTCCTTCCTTCTTTCCTTGGGTTCTTCTGCGAGGGCCGGCCACATGCTAAATCAATCCGACCTCTTGAACTTGGCCTGGCCTCCGATGGGATTTTGGTCTCTGCGTCTTTCCGTTTATTTAGTCGGCACGCGTGCGTCGCCACACGCATACTGAACGTCATTTCCTTCCAGACTTTAGAAACGCTTCTGTCTGTGCGTCGCAACACGCATACTGAACGTAATTTCCTTCCAGACTTTAGATATGCTTCTGTCCGTGCCAAGAGGGAGGCACGTTGCTTCCTCGTAGGAACACCTCGAAATGCCATGTATGAAGGAACTGCATGTTTCCTCTGTCTGCCCTCATCAGCACGACAGATGCGTTTCAACACAATATGTCTCCGAGTCCGAGTGTTGGCAAGTCTAACCAAGAACTTGAGCAGGCGCAGAGCCATGGGGGGCCTGAATGCTAACACCTGGCTACTTCCCAACTAAATAGGATGTAATACGTTCGTAATAATACCTGAAAAGACGGGCAGACCAGCTAGAGATAAGGTAATACATCTCAGTTGTGTGCGTTAACATTAGGTGACAACAGGTAAATAATTATGTGATTCTGATTTGCCCTGGGTTTTCAATGGGGTGCACGGCACCGGCAGTTAAAAGCAGGTGGTGAGATGGGTCCTTATCGGACTCTCCGTTTTTGCCCTCACCCTCAGGGTGACAAAAACTCTTAACGGCAGCAGTACCACCATTCACTGCCTTTGATATAACTTCAAAGAGATTCGTTGTAGTTCTTTCACAGTCATCATTTCACAACGGAAGCATTTTCAATATTCTATACAACGAAGCCATAGTTGTTGCTTATTTGTCATATGCAACTAATGCCAATTGACAATCCAATAGTCCTGGCTTGTTGTAGGTGTAATGCTACGTGTTGTATTATATACCCGGATGCAATGACCGAATCCGCAAAATACCAGTGGGATGGCACACAATGCTAAGCACAGATTTTTTTAGTTTGTGTTTTTAGCCACGCCCTTAATTAGATCGTTTTTTTCATCCCACTTAAAGCCTTGACTTTGCCCAAAACAAATAAGGACATAGACAGTAGACACGCATGGCCCGGCCCAGCCTCACCAAACTCCCATCTGCTTGCCTGCAGGCCAGCCTAAACTCGTGGGTTACACAAAAATAGAAATGTAAATTCAGCTCATGTAAAAGCACCATAGCTATGATCGGTAGGAGGTTAAGCCCCAAATAAGTGACAGCTCTTGGACTCGTAGACCCGACAAGACTTACTTGTATATCTAGCAGGGCAGGAAAACTAACAGCACTTGTTACAGATGCGAGTAGAAAATCATGTGATTACTCATATGCAGGAGCTTTAATAGAGGGGGCCAAACTGCTGCTTCTCTGCCATACACACAAACTGTTCATTCAGGCAGCCTTCTAAGCCGCTAAAAACTGGGCTTTTGGCATCACCGAAGACGATGTCAAAGAGAGCCCATAATGATGGACTCAGGCCTCCACTTGAATAATATTTGCTGTTGCCACGTGTGTCTCAGGTGGGTCATTCATTGTAGTTGGGGACTTTGGGAGCTGCAGTTGCAACACAACACAGTTCAGAGAAATTGGTTTTCTACCAGGATGTAAGTTGCCAATACAAAACAACTTAATACCAGTAGTAAAGCTAATATTGAACAGTCCTGAGTAGGTGTACCCTAAGCCGGACAAGATTTGAATGGAGAAAATATTGTGAATTTTTCTTTCTTTTCTTGTGTTTCTCGTGAATGAATCCAGAATGGGTGCTCATTTTTTGGATTTGGTGTGTAATAGTGCTTGCATCATCAGTGGCAAACCTATTGTATTCAATACATACTCCGCATAGACAAAAAAAGGCTGTGGGTCAGTCTTGTTTAGCAATTAGCTGCTTTAGCTCAGGGCGCCTCAGCATTTGGCTTGAGATATTGTTGATCATATTTTAGATCATCCTATATGAGTATTTTGGTCTCACTGTCTTTCTGTTGGCTGTTTGAGTGTTTACTTCCACCTCCATTGAGATTCACGTGGGACGGTTTTACATTTGAAATGCATACTCAGTCATTCCTCGTTAAATTCTTTCTCAAATGTGCATTCTTACTCGGAAAGGCATCCAATTCAAAGATAATTGGTGTGCGCACTTTTAAGTTAACTCAAGAATGATAACTTTGATTTTAAGCCCTCTATCGTGATTGGGGACTAGGCTTGTTTTAGGCTTATTTTGAAAGACTTGTGCCTGTTGTTTATCACTTCTGACCTGGAAACCGTATATCTCATTTCCAGCCAGTGGACAAGCTTTTATAGACTACCTTAGAATGATATTGTAGAGCATTGTGCAGAATTTACAAATGGATAGCATATATTTTCGTATTCCAGACCTAATGACGAGCAAGCTGTGGCAAAGCAGTTAGTGTTGTAACTGTGCCTGATTGTCCACTTTTATGTCACTACAGCTGCACTGCAACTCCCATGGTAAGGCACTTGAGTAACTTGGAGTAACTTGTAGTTTTCTATTTAATTTGTATTTCTTATGATTTGTACGTACCCTATCATTTTTGCCATTGGTTATCATCTTATTGTTGTGTTTATCATTATCGTTGTGTTTATCAATTTTGGGGGGGGGGACTCAAAAATGATTTTAAATCAAAAAAAGCAAGTAGTGTTGGTTTTAAAGTGCAAACTGCAGGTGTACATGCCTCTGTGTGCATGGATTATAACATTTTAGGCAGAGCAGGCTAGGAGCTTTAGGAAGAAAAGATTTCAAGAGCCCAGGAACAGTCAAGAGTTTTTTTTTATTTTTAAAAAGCCCTGATGGTAGTGCAGAGAAGCCTCTGGGAGTTTCAAATCAAAGACGTACTCTGCTCCAGCAGAAATGTAGAGAAGACAAGAGCTTACAAAAAAGGCCATCGTGGGGTCAGGTCATCCTGATGTGTAATGAAAAACAGCGATTAGAAGGCCATCCTATGGTCAGACTCGTTCTTGATCTGGACATATACAGTATAATGGCAAAGGTTTTGGCTGCTTCTGTGATCAAAGCATAGCTTTGTATTTACAGCCCATGTGTTACACTTAAGTTATGTGTCATCATGATTACTCGTAGTGTAAAAGGGTCCCTCATCACGGCCTTAGAAGCACCACCAGGTGGTAGACTGATAAATGAAACAACTAGCACTATGAGGTAATGCCTCTGAAGCACACTCTAGGAGTTAGATGAGTAGTTCCAAATGTTCTGGTGGTTACTTTGTCAAGCCAGATCAAAAAAAAAAAAAAAAAGGAAATACGAATGAGGTGAGAAAAGTGTATATCTTGAAAAAAAATGTGCAAACTAAAGAGGCTTTTATGCATGACATTGTACTAATGTCTGAAAGTTTGCTAGTAGCTATTGGATTTATGGGTCGGAGGAGAATCTGGACAAGAATACATGAACATCAGAGGTCACACTAATGCATGGTAAAAACTTTATTGTTGGTAAATTAAAACCTTACAAAATAAAAGCATGCATAGTGTTCATAAAATGGATAAATTTCTTAAAAATTGTTGGAATAACATTTTGGTTAAAACTCGACTTGACTTCTTAACTACTGTTAAAAGTCTTGTGAACCAGGTACGAATCAACAATTTGTTGACAGCCGACAAGGCGTTGGTGCGCCCAATGATGGAGTTTCCCTCCGCTCTAATAGGACAGGGTTGGCGACCCTGGTAACTTCCAACTGGCTTAATACTTTAGTTACAAATTTTGTTAGCCCGATATTCAATTTTGTGTTATCCGGGTTAAAAGCTGCTATTATGGCTTGGCAGCAAGATCGAATTCCAAGTTTTATCCATTCTTCCCGCAATGGTGAGCGTCTAAAAGCGAGCATTGTTGGGCATAAGCAGACTATGTGTTCCAACCCCTTGGTGTGGTAACCACACAGCCTGCATTGGGTGTGGCTGTCTTTCCGGCGCCATTCTGGAAGATTTTTCAAGAAAGGCCATTCACCCAACCTCAGTGCCATGAACTTTCGTTTTAGGTAAAGTGCTGTGGTGCTTGATAGATGACGGGATTCTACTCCTGGGTTAAAGTTAGTGATTACTGCCCAGGCGTGTTTCCTTTTTGACAGTATTGCCCTGTCTGTGTGAAAGGACCACAACCTGGCGCTCTTCTTGATCACTAGCTTTAATGCGGACTGGGGGGGGGGGGGTTTGTTCCCCAAAACTCCTTAATACCAAGTAATTGTAAGCTGTGCTCCAGGTGGAGCCGAAATTTGTAGGTGGCATGACTTTTCTGAATTTCTTGCCAGAGTCTGGTCTCCAGTGAGTCTACCCGGGCTTGACGCAGTCTGCTACAAAACTTTATAAACGCCCCCCGCCTCTACGCCGTGATGGTCTAGTAAGCCAAATTCCAGGCAAACTTGTGCCGGTGATGCTGAATTCGGAAGATGGAATGCACGTTTAAAAATTTTAGTTATCAGTTTATTTAGAAGAGTGTTTGTGATTCCCTTCATGATCTCTTGGCCGTATGTCAGGGAATTAGATATTTTTGCCTTCATCACTTTTAACAGTGGGATAAAGATGGGACCTAATAGTTTTTTTTTTTTGTTATAGAAATCATTTTTATTGATTTTCATAGCAACAGTATCAGTGCACATGTATAATCATACCATAACAAGTAACTGCCGGGTGACCCCTGGCCATCAGTATCTATCTATATCATGCCCCATAGGTGGTTCAGATGCTCCAAGTTCGGCCCATGGGAATCACTCCCCTAACCCCTCCAGTACCCCATCCCACCCCCCCCACCACCCCCGAGGCAGCTGCAAAGCGTCCGCAAAAGGGTTAATATCAGTCTGGGGAGCGCCCAAGCCCTCCCAGATCGCCACCAGTGTCGCTGCGGAGCCCCGCCCCTCCTCTCGCCCGGCTCCTGTCAGGTCTGGAAGAGACGCAAAGCCCTCAAAGTGGGGGGGAAGACTGCCGCCGGGAGGCCCCTAGATAGGTAAGCCAGCAGGGCACCCCAGGACTCCTCAAAGGCTGCGGGATCTTCCCTAAAGCACACCGCCAGGCGCTCCATCGAGAGCAGGCGCCACAGGCGGGCGTGCCACAGTGACACAGCGGGAGCGGCCTGTTTCTTCCATGCCGCCGCCACCGTGAGCTTAGCCGCCCCCACGCAGAGCCACCATATAGCCTTGTCTCCCCTGGTCACTCCCTCCCACTCCTCTCCCCGAAGACCCAGGATCACATGAGCGAGCTCCCTGGGGGGTGTAAAGCCCAAGATCTCTTTAATCTGCGCTAAAATTTCTTCCCAGAAAGGTTGAATGCTGGGGCAGTCCCACCAGATATGTTTGAAATCCCCGAGGAGACCACAGCCCCGCCAGCAGAGTGCAGAGGTCCCCGGGAAGATCCTAGCCAATTTCGTGGGGTATAGGTACCAGTCAAAAATGGTTTTGTAGTGAGCCTCCCTCAGGCCTACCGACAAGTTGTGTCTGGGTATATCCCGCCACAATCCCCTCCACTCCGCTTCTGTTATCTCTCTCCCCAAGAGGTGCTCCCAGAATTCCATATATCTGGCCCTGGGCGTGTGTAATGTGTTCAGCAGCATCCTATAGAGGGACGAGATTGCCCCCTTCATAGAACCCGCCTGCGTCAGAACCAGTTTCTCCATATCTGTGAGGCTCCGGCATCCCGCCTCCCTCAACGGTGTCGCCGTGGCCCAGTGCTTTAGCTGCAAATAGTGGAAGTGCTCACTGTTGGTAACCCCAAACTCCCTCCTACAGTTCTGAAACGAGCGGAACACCCCCTTGTCAAATAGGTCCGCCAGCTTTAGACACCCCCCTTCCCGCCACTCTATCAAAAGGTCCCTCGTCTCTGGCTGGCGTGAAGGCCGAATTAAAGTGTATCGGGGTGTATGGCGAAGGGAATGACGTCCACCCCTCTCTCCGCGTGACCCTATCCCAAACCTCCAGCGTAGTGCATGTCGTCGTGCTAAGATGTGCATTCGGCGGTCTGTCTCTCCTCGGTTTCCACAGCAGATCCCAGATCGATCTGCCGGCGATCGCGCGGTCCATATGAAGCCAATGCTTCTCCGATTCACGCGCCGTCCATTCTAACACGACCCGCAATTGGGCCGCTTGATAGTAAAGCTCAAAGTCCGGCAGTCCCATCCCTCCTTCCGCCCTCTGTTTCCGAAGGACTGTAAAAGGGAGCCTGGCCCTCCCCCCCCCCCCCCTGCCACACAAACTTAGTGATCATCATCTTCAGCTGCGGAAGAAACGCTTTCTCCAGCGGGATCGGCAAGGCCTGAAACAAGTAGAGGACCTGGGGCAGCACCATCATCTTCACCGCGTTGATTCGCCCCAACCAGGATATATACAGGGGTTTCCACCGCCTCAGCTCCTGTCGCAAGTGCGGCAACACTGTGGTGTAGTTGGCCCCATACAGCCCCGAAACCGTCGGCGTAAGCTGCACCCCTAAATATTGTAGCGAGTGCTGAGCCCATGAGAGCGTCGTCTGGGATTTCAGCGAGGCCACCTCCGCTCTCGAGAGTGTCAGATTGAGTATATAGGACTTGGTCATGTTGACCTTAAATCCCGCCACTTTCTCGAAGTCCTGCAGTTCCCCCCGCACCGCGGGGAGAGAGATGTGTGGCTCCCCCAGGGTCAGCAGAACATCATCCGCGAAGAGGGAGATTTTGTGATCCTCCCCGCCAAACCGTACACCCGTTAATGGATGCATTCTCTCTCACCCGAATGGCAAGTGGCTCTATGCTTAGAGCGAAGAGCAGAGGGGACAGCGGGCACCCCTGTCTAGTACCTCTAGTCAGTTGGAAGGGCTCGGAGGGTGTCCCGTTGACCACCACTCTCGCGGAAGGATGACAGAAGTTAGCACGCACCATCTCTATGAAGGCGTCCCCGAACCCAAATTTTCGCAAGGTCAAGAAGAGGAAGGGCCAATCCACGCGGTCAAACGCTTTTTCAGCGTCCAACCCGACCAGCACAGCTGGAATTTTGAATCGAGTTGTTTTCTCGATAATGTGGATTGTACGCCGTATATTATCGTGCGTCTGGCGCCCTTTAATGAAACACGATTGGTCCGGGTGGATCAATCGAGGTAGCAGGTCGTCCAGGCGGCTAGCTAAGATCATGGAGTAGAGCTTGGCGTCCAGGTTCAAAAGTGCTATGGGGCGATATGACGCGCACACCTGCGGGTCCTTGCCCGGTTTAGGCAGAACCGTAATCACCGCCTCTGCCATCGACTTGGACACTCGTGCCTCCTTCGCCACCGCCCGAAACAGAGCCGTCAGATGTGGGGTTAGTTCGTCTACAAAGTGCTTGTAGAAGTGTGCGGTGTAGCCGTCCGGGCTAGGCGCCTTGTGGAGCTTGAGACGCTTTATGGCATTCCGCACTTCCTCCCCAGAGATAGGTTCGTCCAGCCGCTCTCGGTCCAGCGCTGAAAGCTGGGGGCATTCCACCCCATCGAGATATGCCGCTTGGAGGTCTTGCGCCAGCGGGTCCCCCCCATACAGCTCGCCATAAAAATCCCGAAAGGCTCTGGTCTTTGCCGCTTCCTCGTGCGTGACCTGGGCCGGTCCTGCCCGAATGCCTCCCACATAGGATTTCGCACGCTGGATTCGAAGCTTACGAGCCAACTGCGATCCCACTTTGTCCCCCTGTTCATACCCGGCGCGCCGAAGCCTCAGCAAGGTATATTCCGCCCTGGCGCTGTAAATCGCCCGCAATTTACCCCTCACCGCCGTAAGTTGCTGCTGTAAGTCGCGCGTGGGCTTATCTTTGTGTCTACCCTCCAACCCCAGGAGTTCGTCCTCCAGTGCCTCCCGTTCCAATGCCTGTTGTCTCCGCAGAGACCCCTGTAGTTGGATGCATTTGCCCCTCATCACCGCCTTAAACGCGTCCCACGTGTTCTGGTATGAGGTGTCTTCAGGTGGGTTGCCCTGGAAATACGCCTCTATGGCCTCCGTCAGCTCCACCCTCCGTACCTGGTCTCTCAAGAGGGCCCCGGGAAAGTACCATATGCCACGTCCCTGTCCCTGCTCCCACCCAACGTAGCTCCAAAAGAACCATCCCATGGTCCGAGACTGAAATGGGGAGAATCTGCGCCCCCGTCGCCTTCCCCACTAACGCTTGGCTTATGAAAATGTAGTCTATTCGAGTGTAAGTCCGGTGAACATGGGAATAGAAAGTATAGTCCTTTGCCATCCCGTGGAAAGCCCGCCACCCATCTCGCAGACCCAGGGAGTCGAAGCGATCCTTGACTCGCTTGGGAAACACCGACGTCCTGACCCCCGCAGTGTGGGAGCCGTCAAGGAGGCCATCCCACAGGCAGTTAAAGTCCCCCATCAGGATGATGGGGCCCTCCGCGAACCCGCCCAGAGACTCCAACATGCGCGCTGTGAACTCCGCCTGTCCCGTGTTCGGAGCATACACGACCGCAATTGTGCAGAGTTGACCCTGTAGCCGCCCCTTGAGCATGAGCCACCTCCCCTCCTTATCTCTGTGTGTATCCACGGCTTGAAAGGGCGTGGAGCTATGGAACAGTACCGCCACCCCATTATGTTTGGTGTTGGCCGCTGAGTGAAAAATCTGCGGGTATGCCCTATGCTTGAGCCGACCCACATCCTCCCGTTTAAGGTGCGTTTCCTGCAGTGCGACTACCTTAACCTGCCTATCCACAATGTACTTCAGGACCTGCTGTCTCTTCTGGGGTGCGTTCAATCCCTTCACGTTCCATGAAGCCCACGTCACCATCTTAAGTGGCCATCTCCCTCCCCGCTCCGCACTTGTGGAGTGAAACCCCCCCCCCCCGCCGCCCCGTGTTGTGGGATCCAAGAATACCAGACCTCAGTGCCTCTCCGCCGCTGCCCCTCCACGCCCCCTCCTGGTGCCTCGCTGCCTCCCCCGAGTCCCGTACCGTGTCGTCGTTGCAACCTACCCCTTTCGCCCTCCCCCCCAGCCCCGTCCCCCCTGCGTCCCCTCCTCCCCCCCTCCCGCCCCCCCACCACAAAGTCCCGACCATGGAACCCCGCAAACCTTGGGTAGTTCCAGGGAAGGTAACCAAGTCCCAGCCCCATCGAACTCCAAACCCCACCAACTTGCTCCGCAACCGGCGGAACACCAACAACATGTGCGCTAGACACATGGCTCTAGAGAAAAACAAAAACCTCAGTGTCCATGTAACCTCAGTGTCCATGCGGAGACTGCCGCACCTCTCGCTGGCTTCGTCGCAGACCCGTCACCATCCACCTGGCCTCGCCACGCGGGTGTTCGAGCCCCTCCCATCTGGGGGACCCCCCGCGGTCTCGCTCGACCAGCATCCCGGTGAATCACGTGCCTCATCCACGCGGCCGCTACTCACGGTTGGGCCCTCCTCGCTGGCGATGCGCCCTGCGCCACTGCCCCCCCTGTGATCCGGCTGCCACGGCTCCGGACGACTCCGGGCCACCACCATCCTCCGGTTCTGCGGGGAGGCCCAGGATGCGCAGCCCCTCCCCCAGCTCTGTGATGTGGTGCCTTTTATTTTGCCGTTCAAAGCTGAGCCCGAAGGGATAGGTCCATCGGTAGCGCACATTGTCCTCCCTGAGTTTGCTAGTCACCGGGCGGAGCTGCTGCCTTCGCACTAGAGTGGCCTGCGACAAGTCCTGATACAGAGAGCAGCTGTGGCCCTGGAACGAGACCTCCGTCTTCTTCCTAGCTGCTTCCAGGATGGCCTCCTTGACCGGGAAGGCGTGCAACTTCGCCAGGACGTCCCTAGGTCTCCTGCGTTCTCCATGAACCGGTGGTCCGACCCTGTGCACCCGTTCCAGCTTTATTTTCAGGTCTGGCCGGTTCACCACCTCCCCAAAGAGGCCAATAATAAACGCCTCCAAGTCCGGACCCTCCGCGCCCTCTTCCAAGTCTCTCACCCGTATGTTCTGCCTCTGGGTACGATTCTCCAAGTCCTCCAGCTTCAGGGCAGACTGCGCCAGCTGAGCGCGAAGCTCCGTACACCCGCCCGGGAAGCCTGGGAGGCGCTATCCAGGGCCTGCACCTTCTCCTCCACCTCCAAGATTCGAGACCCCACGGCGTCCACATCGCGGCGCAGATCGCTGAGCTTCTCCGTTAGGTCCCCACGCAGTTGGTCCAGGCTAGCGTGGAAGTCCCGCTTAAGCTCACCACAGAGATCTTTCTTTAAGTCCCGGAGCGTGGCCACCAGGTCGTCCTTCGTCAAGGCCATGCCGTCTCTCCCGGCCGGACCTCCCTCGTCTGTGGTGCTGGAGAGTGCCTGGAAGTACTTCGCCACGCGGTTTTCCTGTGGCTTCGGCGCCTTTTTTGTCGGGGGCGCACGGGACGTCCTCCCCATCAGACTGTCCTCTCCGCGCCGCGAGCCGTCGCCACCACCAGTCCTATGGCCCCGTAGTGACCATCCTCCTCTGCTCGACCACCGAGACCCCGGAAGCTGAATCAGGGACCGACCTGTCGTCGCCGGCAGACCCCGCCACTAGCCGCTCTGCTGATCCCACGGGCTGTGCCGTAGATAGTCCTCTCCAGCGCCGACCAGCCCCTACATCTCCACGCGTCCTCCAAACCCAGCGTGCCAGGGAACCAGTGCAACGGCGGTACCCCCGGTGCTGGCAAAGGTCTTATTTGGCCGCCATCTTGGAGTCAGGCACCGCCTCGCGCCCGGACGCGCGGCGATCGCCCCCGGTGCCTCCGCTCCCTCCAGCCTGCAGTGTCCTCCGTCAGGGTGCACAGCTCGACTCCCGTCGGCCAGCCGTCCCTCCTCGCGATCGCCGTAGTGGCCGCAACCTCCGCCTCCCCGTGTGGGTCCCACGGTGATGTTGCTCTGCGCGCTATCCCTCCTCTCGGCACCAGCCAGGTCAGCTTCCCTCCGGCCGTAATGGACACTCCCGCTGCACGTTCATAGCGACAAGCCTCCGGACACTCCCCCGAGTCCGGGGGGACCGCCGCTCGGCGATCTGCCGCGGCCCTCCGCCGCCATTTTGCCCGCTCGCTGCTCGCGGGTCAGTGCTCGCTCTCCAGCCTCACCGGGGTCGCCACATCCTCACCGCCTCGCCATTTGCCTCCACAGGTGACCCGCGAGCGCTTCCCCCGCAGTGCGCCAGTCCAGAGCCCCCGCCTAGCCGCTTTGAGGAGTCCGTGGGGCCGGAGCTGACTCGGTGCACTACCAGTCAGCCATCTTACTTGGTCACGCCCCCCCTAATAGTTTTTTTTGACAGTTTTGTTGCTGCTGCCTCTAATGCCAGAGCTTTGGTCCTCAGTGCTTCTTTTTGCTTAGAAAATGAGCTTCTGGAGTCTAAAAATATTCCTAGATACTTATAGTGAGGTGTTGAGTCAATTTTTACGTTGTTAAAGTGCCACCCTCCGCGCGACTTCTTGGGTTTCCCAAAGGTGATTGTTTTTGATAAGTTTAGCTCTAAGAGGTTGTTTTCAGTGTAGGGGAGCAATTCATCTAGTAGCCTCTGTAAGCCCACCTTCGTGTGGCTGAGCAGCACTAAGTCGTCGGCGTATAGGAGGTTGCTGATTCATACCCCATCTAATTGAGGGGATGGCAATTGACGCTGTCAATGATTGGCGAAAGGTCCGATATGAACAGGTTAAAAAGGAGTGGGGCCAGCACGCAACCTTGTTTTACTCCACTGCTGGTCTCAATCTTCCTGGAAATATGGGAGCCTTCGCCCAGCTTGATTCTTATCCACGTTTTAGAGTGGAGTTGAACTATTGCTAGTAGCAAGGATTGGGGAACTCCCCAGCCTTTTAATTTTTGCCACAATAGGTCCCGAGGCACATGATCGAAGGCTGCTTTGAAGTCCACAAAGCAACAATACAGTTGAGTATGTTGGATGGTAGCTTTTTCTATTAGAACAGATAATGTCAGTAGGTTGGTTGTTGTTCCAGATTTGGCCACAAAACCTGTTTGATTGAATGTGAGGCGCTTTGTTTCATTTGCCCAGGTCAGGAGATCTCCCATTAGCATACTAGCGTAGTATTTAGACTCCACGTCAAGGATGGCTATCATTCGATAATTACTAGGGTTGTTTCTCTTCCCACTTTTGTAAATGGGGTGTATGATTGCACCTCTCCAGGAGTCAGGGACTTAGTAGTTTGATCGACATTCCAAAAACAGTGGGGTCAGGTGCTCTGACCAAAATTCGGCTTCCGTTTTGAACATTGCCTGAGGGAGACCATTTGGACCTGGCGCGCCATCAGCCAGTTCACACTAATGGTATCTAGTGGATTGCAGATTCACATTTTATGTTCTGTTTTGAATAGAAAGGCATAGAGTTTCATCAGTTCTGAAGAAGCTTATTCTGTCAAGCTATTGAGGTTTTGTGTTTCAGCAGCTCAACGCGTGGCAGCAAAAGCTTCTTTGTGTTGGGCTGGACAGCCATGCAACAACTCCAGTCTTGGTCTGACTTAGGAATGCTAAGTACCTCACGGCAGTACAGAGCACAGTAGGATCTCAGGTACACCATAAGTAAGGTAAGTAGGATACTATGAGAGCCTACAGGGTATTGTCAGCGCTCATCAAAACCATGTTTAATGACTGGCGATACTGTTTTGGCGACTGGAGTGTAGTGGTTTCACAGTTGTTTATGGATCATAGTAAAGGCTGTATGTAGTAGAGACTTCCTTCATGTTTTAATATCGTAGTACCCAGGTTAGCAGCAGATTAGAGGGCCTAGCGGTTCTCTTGAGCTATTCTTATCCATCTATCTCTCAAGCGGTCCGAGGATCTGGGCATTCGAGTGGAATGTGCAGGTCCAGTTGACGTTTCCCAAGTATGTACCATTTAGGACAATACTATTACATCACACATTGAACCAAGTGCCTTTCTTCTTTCAATCGTACAATGTGAAGCAGTGCCCTCATTTTCAATTGGTCAACAACTTGGGCCTTTGTTAGCATATTCTAGTGACCCACAACTAGCAGTGTTCTCTCTAGATGAAACATTTTGTTACTGTTTGTGCCAGAAGTAGCTGATGTGCAATTGTTTGTAGAATATTGAGACCAGATGTGCAGCCAGCAGATGTTTAGTTCATATTTGAGAGTCCTGTTCGCCTGCAAACCAGGAAAGTCTGCAGCTGGGCAGCGCCACAGACACACACTCACATATGTAGGGCCTCTGCCAGGGTCTGTCTTCTCTGCTTCAATTTTTATACCACGGGTGAGATTCGATTTCAGTTTTTTTCTCCCTCTTTTTTTGTTTGATGGAATATTTGTACAAGCTCGAAATGGAATGCAGTATATACTTTCAGTGACGAATTATCTGCGTCATTCATAGATGGTCCCATGGCTGCCAAAGGGAACCATGCCGTTTCTGTATGATATCTTAAGCTAGTTATGACCTTTTGGCCTTTGTACGCTAGGCTTTTTAGTTTAAAACCAAGCCCATAATAGCACAGTTAAATATGTCGCTCAGTCTAACGTGCTGTTAGCTCGGGGCTAGCTGGCACGTCACTGCCTGTCTGGCAGCTCTGCTGTTGCCTGTATTGGCTGCGACGTAAAAGATTTTTTGTAAACTTTCCCATTAAAGCACAGATGGGTGGTCTAGAATATATCTTGACTAATCCATTTCGTGGTCCATCGAAAGATACCGCGCGTGCCACCCAACTGCATGTATACAGGAATCCCTCTTGGAGAAGCGCGTGTGCCTAAATACTTGTAATGTTCTTGCTGGACGCGGCTGTGAATGACGGGGCACTTTTTACGGTTGAGCCGGCGAGCTGGAGACGCTGCTGATGCGGCGGGTTGCTTTGCAGAATGCGCAGTAAAGCACTGCTGAAGCCGACCATGCCCTCTGAGGAGACATGCGTCACTACCTCGTCACAGCGACAGGCGTGCTGCCCAAAGCGCCCCTCCTAATGAGTGTCACTGGAGAGCAATTGTAGTGAGCTGGTACGGTAACATGGCAACATTAGACCCGATGCCGCCGCTGACAGTGCATTCCTTCTGCCTTGGCTGTCTTGGCAGTGACCGGGCACCTGCAGTGACATGGAGCAGCTCTTGGTGGCTTTGTTCATTCCTAAAGCAGAGATAAACGAGGATGGAAATGGTGTGTTTGGTCATGTGTATACAGGGCTGTAAGAGGGATGATAACACTGGGGAAAGGAGAATCTCTCAAAGGGGCGTGGCCAATGTAATTAAGGGCGTGGCATAAAAAAACATACGCTAAATATTGGTGCTTAGCATAGTGTGCCGCCCAACTTGTATTTTCCTGTTTCTGTTATTGCATCCATATATATGATGCAACAAGTAACATCATACCTATGACACGTCAGGACTATTGGCTTTGTCAATGGTTACTAATTGCATAAGATAAATAAGCAGCAACAATGGCTTGTATATAATTTTGAATAAACTTCCACTTAAAGCCCTGGTGACACCAGGACAATGTTGCTGCTTCTGAGTTTCAAAAAGAGAAGGGGAATCCAGAGAGACAATGACTCTCTTTAACCCCTTTGCTGCTAGGCCTTTCCTCCCGCCCTGTGCTAAGCCTTTTTCGGGCTATTTGGGGTAGTTCGTGCTTAGGCCCCTGTAACTTTTTGACCACATAAGGTATCCACGCCAAATTCGCGTCCTTTTATTCCAACATCATGTGGATTCTAAAGGGACCTATGGTTTGTGGATTCCCTTGGAGGGGACCCAGAAATTAGCCGAAATACAGCTAAATTTTGTTTTTGGGGGGAAATGGGAAAAAAGTACTGCAAATGAAAGCGTCTGTTTTTTCCCCCTGCAAATGGTTTCTTTATAGAAACTAACAGTTGAATATAGGAAAAATTGAAAATTAGTTGTAAAAAAACAGCCATTAGTGCCAACGTTTTCACCTGTTACTTCTTCTATTTGTGACAGTTGTTTGAAAGCAATATACCGTTACATCCGCTGGACCTTTCAGGTTATGGGGATATATAGGACTTGTAGGTTCACCAAGAACCCGACGAACCCAGAGCCAATAACTGAGCAACATCTTGCAATGGTTTTTCATTATGTACCGGGTATATAGCCATTAATTTGGGAAAATATATACATGTTAAAATCGGTATGAAAGACACCTATGTATGTCTGAAATTGGAACAAAGTATAGAGTTTAGAAACAGTAGATATTTGCAGATTTCCAAAATTGTGAGTACCCATACTAGCATGAGAATTATAGGTCATTTATCAAAATGACTTATTTTTTACACATTGCCTTTCATTTGGAAGGCAGAAATGCATGGAAAGTCAATAGGTAATAACAGTTGCTCTACAATTCTGTGTTACCCGAAGTCTTCCGAGAAAAATGGTACCCCGCTTGCGTGGGTAGGCCTAGTGCCCGCGACAGGAAACGGCCCAAAACGCAATGTGGACACACCACATTTTCACAGTGAAAATAGACCCTTTTTTTGCAAAGTGCCTAACTGTAGATTTTGAACCCTAGCTCTACCGGCACCTAGGGAAACCTAGCAAACCTATCCATTTTTGAAAAATAGACATCCAGGGGAATCCAGGATGGGGTGACTTGACTGGCTCTCACCAGGTTCTGGTACCCAGAATCCCTTGCAAACCTAAAAATGTGTCTAAAAAAACACATTTTCCTAACATTTCTGTGGTGGAAAGTTATGGAATCTGCGTAGATTCACAAAATTCCACCCACCCCCTGTTCCCCAGGTCTCCAGATAAAAATGGTCCTCACTCGCGTGGGTGGGTCTAGTACCCGTGACAGGCAAGGGTACAAAACATATTGAGGCGACATCAAAATTAACTATCACAAAACAACCTGGATTTGCAAGGAGGGGTCCCATGAGTTTTCGGCCCCGGGCTCGGCGGCCATCTAGGGAATCCTACCAAACCCACACATTTCTGAAAGCTAGACACCCGGGGGAGTCCAATGAGGTATGGCTTGCGTGGGTCCCCCAAAGTTTCCCTACCCAGAATCCCCTGCAAACCTCAAACTTTTTCCTTACATTTTTGTGTGGGATCACCGTGCCGGCACAAATGTCCTACCACCCAGCGTTCCCCTTGTTCTCCTGAGGAAAATGATACCTCATTTGTGTGGGTTGGCCAAAGGCCTGTGACTGGGATGAGCTCAAAACATATGGATTTAGAGTATAGCACCGAGAATTCTAGGCGCTAATTAAAAAAAATATATAAGTTTTTAGCCAGTTCTGCTTTGGACACCCACACAAGTGAGGTATCATTTTAATCGGGGGAACAAGGGGAACGTTTGTGCCGGCACGGTGATCCCACGCCAAAATTTAAGGAAAAAGTGATATTTTTCAGCAAAATTTGAGGTTTGCAGGGGATTCTGGGTAGGGAAACATTGGATGATCCACGCAAGCCATACCTCATTGGACTCCCCAGGGTGTCTAGTTTTCAGAAATGTGTGGGTTTGGTAGGTTTCCCTAGACGGCGGCGAGCCCGGGTCCAAATAAACAGATGCTCCACAGCCACCAAAACCAGGTAGTTTTGTTATAGGTTATTTTGAAGTCTCCACAGCACGATTTGGGGCATTTCCTGTTTCAGCCACTATGCCTACCCACACAAGTGAGATACCATTTTTATCGGCAGACCTGGGGGAATGGTGGGTGGTAGGAAATTTGTGGATCCACGCAGATTCCAGAACTTTTCCCACACAGAAATCTGAGAAAAAAGTGCATTTTTCAGCTAAATTTGAGGTTTGCAGGAGATTTTGGATAGGAAAATATTGAGGGACCCACGCAAGCCATACATCGCTGGACTCCCCCCGGTGTCTAGTTTTCAGAAATGTGTGGGTTTCGTAGGTTTCCCTAGATTGCCGCCAAGCCCGGGGCTAAAAACTCATGGGACCCCCCCTTGCAAAACCAGGTTGTTTTGTGATAGGTAATTTTGATGTCGCCTCAATAGGTTTTGGGCCCTTGCCTGTCGCGGGTACTTGACCCACCTACGCGAGTGAGGTACCATTTTTATCGGGAGACCTGGGTAAATGCTGGGTGGGAGGAAATTTGTGGATCCACGTAGGTTCCAGAACTTTCTCACACAGAAATTTGAGAAAAACGTGATTTGTTTCAGCTAAATTTGAGGTTAGCAGGGGATTCTGGATAGGAAAATGTTGGGGGTTCCATGCAAGCCATACCTCGCTGGACTCCCCCGGGTGTCTAGTTTTCAGAAATGTGTGGGTTTGGTAGTTTCCCAAGATGGCCGCAGAGACCGGGGCCAAAAAGCCAGTGGACCCCCCTTTTCAAAACCAGGTTGTTTTGCGATAGGTAATTTTGATGTCACCTCAGTAGGTTTTGGGCCTTTGCCTGTCGTGGGTACTTGACCCACCAACACGAGTGGGGAATGCTGGGTGGTTGGAAAATTGTGTTTTTTCTGACAACAGAATATTATGACAGTAATGCAAGGATAATGTGTTACTATAGTCACATTTTGAGGTTTGCATGGCATTGTGAGTAAAAAATCTTGTAGGGATCCATGAGAGGCACACCACCCATCACTCCCCATTTTTTTTTTATAATTTACATAAATATCTAAAGTTGGTACATTTTACCTAGAGACAGACTACAACTTAGCAGAGAAAGACAAATGAGACAAATATGACTGCCTATCCACCTGTTCCTCAAGTTCACACACATACTGGTTGGATTTGACACAAGGGTGAGTGAAAGGTTCAAAGTTTATATTTTATTAACAAGAGATTTCACAAAAAGGAAATGCACTGTTAATATTTAAAAGGTTAAAAACCTGAACAAATGACTCACAGCTCGTGAGCTGTAATGCCATGGCAAGGCACCAACCTTTTTACAGGCCATTCACACACCTTTTATACCTGACACACAAGACCATTTAGACTGCCAGCTGCGGGCCCAGCACATTACAACATTCACATCAACAGACCGCGCCATTCAAGAGCCCATCACTTTCATACACCCACATGACTGACACAGCAATCACACCGGCTGGTGGTTGACATAGTGTCTGTAGTGGCGTTTGACTAGCAGAGTGTGTAATGACCAGCAGCAAGTCACTACTCACACACTGCCAGCCAAATACCAGCCCACGCACACTGACAGCCAAGCACCATCCCACCGCCAGCCAAGTGCCAGTCCATGCACACCGCCAGCCAAGTGCCAGTCCATGCACACCGCCAGCCAAGTGCCAGTCCATGCACACCGCCAGCCAAGTGCCAGTCCATGCACACCGCCAGCCAAGCGCCAGTCCATGCACACCGCCAGCCAAGCGCCAGTCCACGCACACCGCCAGCCAAGCGCCAGTCCACGCACACCGCCAGCCAAGCGCCAGTCCACGTACACTGCCAGCAAAGCGCCAATCCACGTACACTGCCAGCCAAGAGCCAATCCACGCACACCGTCAGCCAAGCGCCAGTCCACGCACAACTTCAGCCAAGCCCCAGTCCACGCACACCAGCAGCCAAGCACCAGTCCACGCACACCATCATTAAATATTTTTTTAACAAGAAAGAAAACACAAACCAATTGTAACTAGATACAAAACTAGAACTACAAACAACAACAGCAGTAACTAAAGAAATCTTTCTATTGCCAAACTTGAAACTGAACAACAACTATATAAAACCATACAGACCAGGCAGTACACTATTAGACTCACGGTTGCTCCCAAAAACTCTTTTGAGTGTGATACAATCGGAAACATATGGGCACACACAGCCCAGGATTAGAAGGACAATCGGCCCAGTGCATACAACTCTCTCGCATCTCTTACAGGGATTGTTTTTTTGGGCGTGGGAGGAATTAAATCAGGAAAGTGGCGATCTTTCAATCTAGCCACATCCACCACCACTCCAACTCTAGGAACACTTGCCTGTTCCACAACAACAAAGCTGCCTATCACAGACTCCTGAAACTGAACAAAAGTCATCTTTGACGCAGGAGAACACTCCTTGAACAAAACAGAAGCATTGAACGTTGCAATATTGAAGAGATGGATGGCCAACTTCTTGTACCAAATGTAAGCCTTACGAACAGCAGTGTAAGGCTCCAACCTCTGATCTACTCCACCCATGTGCTTATTGTAGTCTACAATGCACACAGGTTTGTGCACTTCAGCAACTTGACCCCAAACAGTCACAGGTGAAGTACTCTCATCATGAATGGTAGTCAGCATGTACACATCCCTCCTGTCCACAAATTTCACAGCTAGCAGCTCCTCACTACACAAGGCACTGCACTGTGCCCTCTGAAGCTTTTTGCAAACAAGCTCTTTTGGGTAACCTTTACGGTTAGAGCGGATTATAACATAAGCAAAAGTTTCTACTTTAAACATTTCCTTAAACAATTGCACAGCAGTGTTGACGTTATCAAGGTACAAATGGTGGCCTCTGTTAAACAGTCCTCTAGCAAGATCCCACACAATTTTCTCTGAAACTCCAAAAATAGATGGTCATCCAGGGGGGTCAATAGTGGAATCCCTACCAGTGTACACCCGGAAATTATAGACCTATCCTGTCCCACTGTCAGACACCATATACATCTTAATTCCATAACGTGACCTCTTGCTAGGAATGTACTGCCTAAAAAACAAACGGCCCTTGAACAGGACCAAAGGCTCATCAACAGCTATTTCTTTCCCTGGAGTACAGATCTCTGAAAATTGATTCACAAAGTGATCAAGAACAGGCCGAATCTTAAAAAGACGGGCACAGTCAGGGTGATCTCATGGCAACGTCAAAGCATTATCAATAAAATGCAGCATCCAAAGCAAAAGTAAATACCGATCACGACTCATAATTTCAGGAAATATGGCCGTTGACATCACGGGACTGGTAGACCAATATGAAGCCATGGTCGGCTTCCTTATCAAGCCCATCAAAAAAGTCAAACCCAAAAACTTCTTCATCTCATCCAAATTTGTCGGAGTCCACCGGTTAACTCTAGAGAGGGACCTGGCTGGCACTGTTTGTCCCTCAAAAACTGTTCAGCATACAAATAGTCTGCTCAACAATCTCAGCCAAAAATACATCATCCATGAACAACTGAAAAAACTGTATAGGCAAAAAAGTTTCACAATCCACTCTATACCCTACATCACCACTAAAGACAGGCAACACCGGCTGCACCATGTTTGGACCAACCCCGAGTCCAGCACTTCCAGTAGGAAGCCTTGCAGCCTCAGGCTGCAATACCGATGCCTCTTGCTGCACCATCGACACATCAGTGTCCGCCTCTAAAACAGGCCCTTCATCCCCACTGAGAGTAGCTTCATCATCAGATGATTCCTCGTGGACAGAAAACTCACTGCCAGAATCTTGCACTCCCTCCTCTCCCTCAGACGCACTGTCAGTCTCATAATCCTGCTCAGAGGAAGATTCAAAAAGCATAACAACCACCTGCTTAGCAGTAATTCTACGGCTAGCCATAATCCTTACTAATAAAGGTAACTTGTAAAACAAGTCAACAACAACAAACAAGCAATAAACAAAATGTGTCTTTATCACAAAGACCTATATACTCCAAAACTATACCACTCCCCTGACAGAAGCAGCTAGACTCACCACCACCTACTCTGCACAGACACAGCAAGGATCCACAATATCCCACTAAAAAAGAAAAAGAAAAAAGAAAATTACACATAAGACAATGCAAAACACATCGCAAAGAATTTCATGCTCAAAACACTAACTAAATATACTGCCATTATGACACCACTTACAAAACAATTAATTCATGCATGACGATAATACTCCTTTGGAGTAAACACAACAAAAATGTTTTTCTTACCAAATAAATGCAATTACTCAAAACTGCAGAACAACCACTGCCGAAACCGCAAACAAGAATCAAAAGCTTTACACTAGAATAAAAAGGAGAAAAAAACATTACAATCACATATGCAAATAATGCACCAGTCCACACACAATCCACCAACCAAGCTAAGGGGTAGGTGGGCCTAAGAGTATAAATAAAATATTCACTCCCGTAAAAGGGGAGCAACCCTTGCCCAAGAGGCCACTCCCCAACACCAAAATTAAAACAGCCCTGGTGTCTAGTGGCTTCTGTGGGGGCAGATGGGCATAAAAACATACTGCTGATCTGCCACCTAAAGAGGACAGAAATGGCCGCAATCATCCTCCCATAAAGGGGAGCGACCCTTGTCCAAGGGGCCGCTCCCTTATATAACAAAAGAAAATCCCTAGTGGCCATCTAAAAAAAAAAGAATCAGCCGATCTGCCCCCCAGGGGGGCAGAAACGGCCAAATTAATGCTCCCCAAAGGGGAGCGACCCTTTCCCAAGGGGCCACTCCCCACAAATTAATCCCTGTTGGTCTAGTGGGCCACTAAATGAAACAAATGGTGCGATTGGCCCCCCTAGGGGGGCAGACACAGCCAAAACATATTGCCCCCAATAGGGGAGCGACCCTTGCCTAAGGGTCCGCTCCCCGCTAACAGGTAAACACTTTTTAAATAAACAAATCCCTGGTGTCTAGTGGGCATTCCTTTGCACGATCGTGCAGCAGGAACGCTCAAGAGGCATCAGGGGAAAGGTTAAGATGCCTCTTTTTTTTAAATCCACCCCTCCCACGAGAAGAAACGTACCTCCTCTCTTCCCGACGTGCTGGAAGCAAATGGCTTCCAACGTGTTGGGAATCCCCTAATGACGTCAGCGCGCCTCGCACGCTGACGTCATACGATGATGTGGAGGGGGATGCGGGGGGAGGCAGGGGAAGGGCTTCCCCTGCCATCCCCGGTGTGGGCACCTTAAAGGGCGGCCCATGGGGGGAGCGCCAGCGCTTCCCCCGTGGGTGGGTGCTAGGACAGCTGGGAGCCGTCCGACGCGCACACCGACCCTGATTTCGGATGGCTCCCGGCCGTCTGATGCATGCAACGGGTTAAAGGATTTCCCTTCTCCTACAACGCTCACCTGGCATGACGTCATGCCGTAACTTCTCCAGTAGCGAGAAGGGAGCAGTGTGAGCATGCGCACATTAATGTGCCTGCTGTCACTGGAGTGCGGAAAAACACCGACCGCCTGTGCCAGGGCACAAAACAGAGCCCAATGGAGACCAGTTTTGAGGCCCCCACTTAAAGCCCTGTGAGTATACATTCAGAGGTCTTATGACAGAGTCGGGCCAAATAACCCTCACCAGTTGACGGCAAGAACCGGGGGAAACCCAGGCTTCCGGTGTTTTCTGCTTCTGTAGCCTGAATAGATTCAGTGAGATGTCCAGGGCAGCGTGCCATGGTCTCAAAAGGCCTTACACACCTCAGACTGTGTTATTTTTATGGTTACATACCAATGGAACAATCCCAGCACTGGAGGAGTAAGTGCGTGGCCTTTCAGCCTAAAGTGCTGCTACATTTTGGACGAATTGCAGTTTGTCTATTGAGTCCTTCGGCAAATCCAGATAGATGCATTTCAGTGGTATAGGCATTAATCCGCCCGACCGTATTGTGAAAACTCAAACAGAAGAGGACCTGCGGAAGGGCGACACACATGGAAAACACTTAATTTCTAGAAGCAGAGATAGTGGAGTACTAGTTATAATGCCCAGATTCTTAAAAGGTTCAACGGTTTCGGATAGGCTCTAAGAGCTAGAAGGCAGAATTGTGTTTTGACAAAAGAAGCTTGCATTTATAGCAAACGGCAGTAAAACATATTGGCGCCCCTCTGTATGAACATTAGTCCACGACTAATTGTCAAGCGTGTAAAAAGTGCATTTGAAAGCTTGCGTGGATAGTGCGAGGAGATGTTTTTTTTTCTTTAGGGCAAAGGGCTTTGGATGAAGCCTGGTGGACTGTCTAAGTAATATGCTATTTTGACGATACCCAGACAGAAATGCCACCTACTTGATATCATTAAGACACGCTTTAAAGCTAAATCCCCAAAACACATTTGGTGGAGGCATGTCAAAAGGCACTAGAGGCAGACCGCTGCAGAGGACCATATCCCTGATCATCATCGCCCACAGTTCAAAAGTGAATTAGTGCCCAACTACATTGGATACAGTGTCCATCCCAAGTTGTTAACTAGTGTAAGAGGGAGAGGTTAATGTGTTGCTTTCTGCTGGTTGAATGGTCGTTCTATGATTTTCACAAGAAGCTTGCTGAAAAATACTACAAAAGTTTTTATTACTGATTAACAGCAGCTTCTTGCAAATAAGGGAAACATGTACCTGAAGTTGTTGCTTTTACTGATTGCTTACAGTCTTTGCCACGGTGAGGTAGCTAGTGTACCTACCCAGGACGTGAAGTGAAAAAATACCAACTCTGCTCGCACTAAGGGTAGGGGAACAAGTGACTGCTGTGCCCAGGAGCCATCTAACCCTCTCCCCACCCTTGACTACTTGGTTACAAAACAGTAGTGGACTGCTCCTATAACCTGCACAGGCCCAGAGAGAATAGTAAGAGAACGGTCCCCAGCTTGTTCAGGCTAACAAGCTAGCAATCCCTTATCCCCAAGTCAACAACTGAGTGAACAATCCATGGGCAAGTCCCTAGGCTTCCCCAACAGACGTTTCCCACTTTCTTCCACACATACACGCTGCTTTACCCACACGCATACACACTTTTGTGTAGCACGAATTTATTATTATAGGTTCAAAGTACCCTTAAATCACTGCAAAAGTCACATATGGATCCAGAGTACATGTTGTTGCTCTGAAATATTTGTGAAACTTACACATTTTCGTATTAAAAAAAATATTTAGACATAATGGGGACTGGTTTGCAAAAACATACTGGTTTTCGGTAAATAATATTGTACCCACCTGGTGAATGAGAAGACGTGAATATGTAGTATGCATGTTGGTGTGTGTGTTTGTGGATGCATTTGTCAGAACCCCTTTTAAAAGGCAAGCAGGGGTTACTGGGCCTAACCACAAAGGGTGTGCAGCAACAAATATTGTCTAGTCAAATACTAAATTTTGTGAAAAAAGAGTAGTATTTATTTTCTACCGCTACCACACAATGGAAAAATATGACATTTCACAAGCAATTACATAGTCTCCCCCCACCCCCACCTACTCCCTTGAGGTCAGGGCTCTAGTGTTTCCTTGGCGATTCTCTGTCCCATTTCTGCCTCGTGTTAGCGATAATGTTTATTCCACATTCGCTCTTGGTAGCATCCAGGGTATGTCCCACTAGCAGTCCGAACTTCAAGAGTCCACTTTGATTCTAAGTTAATGTCAATAGTGTCCCAGTGGTTCCGCACTAACTAGCAGTAAGTTCCCCGGGGTCCAGGAGGCCCCGAAAACAGTCTTACATGGGCAGGCATGGAGCATCGAGTTCCTGAGCGCGCCCCCTTCACGGGTTCTTGAAGCAGTTGCAGTGGAGTTCAGATGAGTATGCATATAGGACATATTTGATATTAAACTGATAACACTTTTTATTTTGGGCTTCAACGGACTTTATTTAAAATGTAGCCATATTTACTGGAAAGTCAATCCAATATGGTGGCTTCATTTGACTTTGCATCCATGATAGAGACACAGCTCGGACATATGTAGAGTTTCCATCAAGATTATCTCATTTGCTTATTTAACACGTTTTTTTATTGTATGTGGCTGTTTATTAGTTTTGACCAGTTTCATTGTTTATAATTGTTAAGGGCCTATTCTTGGCCTTCCCCTTCACTTCCACAAAAATATACATTTGTACATTATCTGGTGCCATCTTAATGCATTCATCCGAGTTGATCTTTGTGTTTAAAAAGTTTAAGGTTTCTTGAAGCCCAGAGACTTTCTTTCACACAGTTTATAAGTCTCCATATCATGTCTTGTTTTTCCTTTGCATATGGCCATGTCTGAACTGGGGTGGCGGAGTGAGCTAAAACCCTAAGTTGGCAGAGTATGCCCAGACGCGGGTCCCTTGCTCACTTTGCCACTGGATTCAAGCTAGCCTGGCTGATGACGGCTGATTAGCCAGAAACCGGTCCCAGGATGCTTGTTTCCGGTCCAGGGAAGACATACTTGGCAGTTCGGGCTGGACTGTTCCTGTGAGGCACAGGGTCAGACTGATTTAGATATGGCCATGTCTGAACTGGGGTGGCGGAGTGAGCTATAGAAGGATGATGGATTAAACCCAGATCAGTTGATTGGGGGTGAGTGCTTGCAATGTCCAACACTCCGTCCATCATTCCCTTTGGTTTTGCTGTGTTTTTCCTTTGGACATGATCTGCCATTACCATACAAGATTAGTTCGTAACAAAGTGAGTTTTTTTTGCTTTTCTTAATTAGTTTCCCCATTTTCTTCCACACTTCCTGTGCAAAGTAACACTTCCACAGGAAGTGTAGAACACTTTCCTCTCCTGCACATGGTGATCTGGGGCACTAGGCCTCCTCGGCCAAATTTCTTCTGTGTTGAAATGTCTTTACTGGTAGGCACCATGTTACTGCAGTCCATGCGATATCTTTTTGGTGGTTAGACATATTTTTATTGTTCATCTGTTTCCAAACTTCCTTGGATTGTTTCTCCGACAGGTTGTTTGCCATAAGTAAAGTTTCAGAGCCTTTGAGTTTTTGTTTCTAGGAGTTCTTTTCCGGGCAGGTTTTAAAGTCAATGTTTTTTCCTTTGCAATGCTCGATGATAACTTTCAGTGGTTAAAAAATCCTGGTGGTCGAAAAACAGTGGGGTGTGCTGTTTGTGAATTGAATCAAGTCGTGCTTTTTCTACATTAGGGCTGTTGAATACATAATTTAGTCTGCCACAAAACTGGTTTTCCTTTCCAGAGCACTTAAAAATAGCTGCAATTATTTAGAAAACAAAACGATTTTCAGAATGGGAACATCTTGTCCTCTATTTTCCTTAAAATTGAAAATCATATTTTGAAAACCATTTAACATTGCAGTTTTTGGTGGGAAAACCACCACAAGATACAAGCAAATAGGCAGTATGACTGCTTCAATAATCAGAATTTTACCTTCCATTGTAAGGTTCCTTAGCTTCCAAAAGTACATTTTTTCAGAATTCTTTATTTCACAGGAGGCCAGTTTTGCTCTTCAGATATATCCGCACTGACATGAATCCCAAGTATTTTAATGCGGTCTTTGATAACAGTGACAGGGGATTTCTCTAGGTTATCCCACTGGCCTATGACCATACAGACTGATTTCTCTGATTTAGAGTGCTGAGGCTTTTGAAAAGGAAGAGGCATGTGTTATGGCCCTATTTACTTCCTGAGCATCATTGTAAAAGATTGTTACATCGTCCATATAACTAATGCCAGGGCTCGACAAATCCACTCGCCCGCTCGCATCTCCGGCCGGGCCCCTGGGGAGGGCGGCCTCCCCACCCTGGGCTCCGTCCTGGGTCCTGCCGCGTGGCAGGGTGCCCGGGGCGGGGTCTGGAGGGCCCGGGGAGGCTCCCCCTGTGCCTCTGAGCCCGGGAGCTCCGGCTGGGTCCAGGGGCCCGGTCGGGCCCCGGGTTGGGGTCTCCGGCCCCGGGCCCTGTCCCCCGGCCTGCGGCACTCCCAAAGGCCCGGGACGGGGTTCTGTTGTGTCCGGGGAGCCTCCCCTCGCTCCTCTGGGTTCAGGAGTTCCGTCCGGGCCCCTGGGGGCCCCGGGGAGGGCGGCCTCCCCGCCCCGGGCTCCGTCCGGGGTCCTGCCGCGTGGCAGGGTGCCCGGGGCGGGGTCCGGAGGGCCCGGGGAGGCTTCCCCATCGCCTGCGGTCCCGGGAGCCCCGGCTGGGTCCAGGGGCCCGGCCGTGCCCCGGGCCGGGATCTCCGGCCCCAGGCCCTGTCACCCGGCCTGCGGCACTCCCAAAGTCCCGGGACGGGGTTCCTTTGTGTCCGGGGAGCCTCCTCTCGCTGGATTGGGTTCAGGAGCTCCGGCCGGGCCCCTGGATGCGAGCGGGCGAGTGGATTTGTCGAGCCCTGAATACATTTCACTCTTTTCCTGCCCATTTTTGGACAAAGTGACCTTTGATGTTCTCATCTTATTTCATTTTATTTAACAGTTGTTCTATAGCACACATCCCTCTGACTCTTCCCCTCCACATCCCTTTTTTCTCATCCCAACCCTCCCACTACTGCTATGACCTCCAAAAAAAAAAAAAAAAAGTATAAAGCCTTTACTCTTCTATCCCTCCACTATCCTTTTCAATCGAAATAACAGACTTAAATGTCCACTTCTCAAATTTCATATTTCACTATACTAATTCACCACTAATCGTTTATGGGTTCCGGAGTAGCGTGCTACTCGCCGAAAAAGCGCTTCAACACCCCATCAGGGGTAACAAGCGCTATATAAATGCAAACCTTTTCCCTCTTCTATCCGTCCGCTATCCTTCTCAAGCCAAATAACTGATTAGTTTCCCCCACTCAAACTACTTTCATATTTCACTATACTAACTCCACACTAATCCTCTATAGGTTCCAGAGTAGCATGCTACTCGCCAAAAAAGCGCGTTGACGCCTCGTCAGGGTTAGTAAGCGCTATATAAAGGCAATTACAATGCTGCACGCGGCCCAGGCAGCTGCACTCAGCAGGTTCAGAGTCTATCACTCGCAGTCACGCTCCAGAAGCGACTGGAGGTTCTCTGTGTCTCCTCCTGCGGGAAAAGTGTCCAGTTAGTCTGCTGGTTGGAGGTGAACCTGTTGCATGTCCCTTACCAGGGTGATGGTACGCCGGTACTCCCACAGCGTCCTCATTTCTCTGACGGGGTTTAGCTGATCAGATCGCAGTTCTGGATACTCCCGGTAACTCCCCTTTAGGCATACGGGGTCACTGTATCTCACAGTACTCTGGCTTTCGCCCAATCTGCATGGTGTACTCTTCAGCAGCTGCCCTTACTGACATAAGGGGTTATGGCCTGCTACTGCTCAAGGCTTATGGGCCTTACCACCAAGCAGTCTTTTTCACAGCGTCTCTTCCTGGACTACGGCCCGATGGGTGCATCGCAGCACACGGCTCACTTCACGGCAGCCTTCCTCTAGCCCATGGGGGGCGCTGACTGTTTCCTGCACATGGGCAACAACTTCATTGATGCAGCAGCCACTTTCTCACCACTGGCAGAATGAGTCCACTCAATAGGGCTCCCCACTGAACCACGCTTCCTCCAACGCTGTCCATTTCCTCACAGGGCACACTGGTCTCGGCAAGCAGGAAGGCGCTGGTGCTCTTGGCTCCAGGGCATGTGGCCTTGGATTCCCTTGGTCGTATCCCCTCACCCAGCAGGGTGACTAGCAGGCCTTGGACCCCAGTCCTGGTCATTGGCAAAAGTTGTGCAGAACTTCCCCTCCTCGCATATCCTGTCTGACTGCTTGGCAGATGACAATTTTTGGGGTCTCATTCTCCCTTTTCCAGACACCAAATGTGATTTAGGGTCTGAGTGTTTGAAGTTTTATGTTGGTTTGCTTATTTTGAAGTATTCAGTCCTCTGCTTTCTCTTCCCTTGAAAAGCAATCTGTCCCAGCAGGAGCGACTCCATAGTGGGTGGTTCCACAACACAGGCCATGGGAGTAACTAAAGCTCACACCTGGATGTTAGCCACATTGATATGTGTATCAAAAGATTAGCACAGGGCCTCAGCTCTACTCTTTGATTCTCTTATCAGTCCTGGCTCCTTCCTGAGATGTGACAGGCCCTTCCTTATACCTCTCACTGAGTCAAAGAACAACATTTGAAGAGTACAGGGGCATCTTGACTCTCCCCTCTCCAGTGTGTCCCGCCTAGTTTAATAGAATGCACCAAAGCACACATCTCTCCAAGAGTGGAATCTCCATGCAGGCCTGGGTCTCCCAAATTGGAACCCAGGGCCCTCCTTCTAGTGTACCATCCACATGCACACATATTCCCAGTGCATTTGCACAGCCACATACACTGCACAGTACTGTAACCTCCATGTACTGTACCACTCCTTGGCACACATACACCCAGCACATGCATTCGCGATGCACTGCATAGCAATGTATCCCTCATGTACTGTACCACGCATAAGCACGCATACATCCAGCATATGTGTTCACCATGCACACATTGCCTAGTACTGCATTATCATTGTATTGTACCCTTCCCAGGCACACATACACACAGTGCGGATACTTCTGTGCTGTGTAGCACTTCACAACAAACCAATATAGGCCAAGGGTGAGTTAAGCACACAGCAGCTAAACTTTTAAAAGTGAATGAGCCTATTGGCCTCACTCCAGTGACACAGGTAAGAAGGACCTGTTCACTACTTCTTTTTTTTTTTTTTTTTTAAAAAAACCTTTATTTGTGCATATTAAAAGAACAAATACGGGCCTACAACCATCAGGCCGGCCACAAAACGGTTAAGCACTGAGACAAACATTACATCCCCTGTGCATCAATGGTCAAGATTAGCAACGATTCAGGAGTTATACACTGGAGAGAACCTTGACACCAGGGGAAGGAGAAGTGGAGGTTAATTTTAAGGTTTTCAAAATAATTTTATCGATGAAAAAGTCAGTAGAGGATAGAACCAAGGAGATTCGAGTCCGCAAGATGGCTTCATCACACGGGAGAGCAGCAGCATCATTAAAAACGGCCATAGAAAATCTCAGACAGTGAGGCGATGCAGTTATATAACAGGATAGTCACATGAGTAAATACGCACCCCTCCAAAGCCGCCCCCACTCAATCCACCCCGGACCCCGAATCGGAAACAAGGAGAGCGCAGAGACATAGAAGAAAAAGGCCCATAGAACTAAAAAGAAACAGTAAATTACCCCCCCACCCTACACCAATGCTGAGGCTACGGCCTGCCCCCCCCCCCCAGCATAGTGCCTGTCGCCCAATGAACCCGAAATATAGACAAGAGAGAAAGTAGGAATAAAGGAAAGAAAATAAGAAAACAAAGAAGAAAGCGGGGAGGAGCCCACGTAACCTCGGAGCGCCCGAAACCACCGGCCAACTACGTCTCCACACACTGAGAACCCACTACACCCAAAGGCGGTCGTGTGAAGATAACGTGTCACAACAATATAATGAAGACAGACAAATCGCGACGAGTGCGCAGAACATATGCAGACAGTTCCAGTCCCAGTCCAGCCCATCCGTGAAACCATGGTGATTGAAATCAATCTAGCCCTGGCCCGATCGCGGGCGTAAGATTAGACTAGCCCCCACATAAAGGCCCCGCAGCCCGTGCAGACAAAGACAATATGGCCGCTGGGGAGAAGATGGAGAAGTAGAGTCACAAAATGGCCGCCGATCATCTATTGAGGTCCCCTTGTGCACCATATAAAATCCAGACCTGGCCTGTAAAGTACAGGAGTTCCACATAAAAGAAGCCGTAGGCCACCGTGAACGGTTCCTCGAGGACGTCAAGTGCCGCTCAGCTGGATATTCTTGCGGGCGCGGTGAGGCAGGCAACAACAAAGCAGGCAGCAATGAACGGGGAAACAAAGTGTCCACAATTGAGCTGGAGATCGATTGATCCTGGGTGCCGGGAAAGCCAGATGCAGACACCAGTGTAGCACGGTTATACCCAGTCGTTGCGTCCCCGCAAGAGGACAGAGGCACTGGCAGACCCACGTCTTGTTGAGAACAAACGGGGCGCTCACGACCCGCAGCCGACAGTATGGAGTCGAACCGCTCACTCAGCGTTTGCAAGCCAACACACAATTGCAGACGAAAGTCCCGCAGGGCAGCCAGAACGGAGCCGCATGTCAGCGGAAGCTGCGCCCCCACATCGGCAGCAATCCGGGACGGCACTGTGGAGCTGGAGGCTGGTAGAGGGAGGGCGAAGCGGACAGCGGGCGAGACCGGAGCATCACCCCCCAGCAGCGAGCAGGCAATCAACGCCATGTTTTACCGCTGAACGGTACAGTGGCCAGGGGGGGGATCGTAACAAGGAGGCAACTCCCCGCAGGTCTGCGCCGCAACAGGTGAAAGCCAACAGTCGCTTCCCCTCCCTCGGACTCTCTTTGCAGCCGACTAGGCAATAGAAGAAGGGGGTCTGCAGCCTTCCACAGCGCCCTGTTCACTACTTCTGATCCTTGCATGGTATGCTGTCACCACCACAATTATGCTGCTTAACTCCTGGAGAAGGCAGTAGTCTTCCACCCCTATGAAGGTAGCATTTTGGGGGCCCCTCTTGGTCCTATTTGGGAGCCATACCTATGTCATGGCACACATGCATGATTTGTGTTTGCCTGTGACAACAAAAATCAGCATTAGGGATTCAGGCATCCATACAGTTGGGCAATCAGGGCAGGGGTGCATGTCTATTACCATGCAGAAGACTCTTCCTTCCCAACACCATTATTGCTTGTTACTCTATGTGAGTAGATGTTAAAGTGCGCTATTGTATCCATCCCCCTCCCCACGTTGCAAAGAGTACAGGGCACGCATGTGCACATACAGGTTTTAGCCGATGCACATTTCATGTTGGACCTAGCCTAGACCTCTCACATCCATGTTGTATTTAGCAAAAGGCTGTGCAAAGTAGGCACTTGGGATAAGATTGGCTGGCAGAGGAAGTGACCACATTTTATGGCTATCTGGTGTGCACAGGTAAAGACCATTCCTCAGAGTTATGTGGGTACAAAGAACGGGCTGTGGGTCAGCCAGAACTCTTGCCAGTGCTTGCAGCACACTGCAGAAGGAAGTGGTGGCTGAATGTGACCAACCCGCACCCAGTGCCTTCCCTGCCTGGTTGAAAGCCATAAATAGTGAGATGTGATCTGAGGTAGGAGGAGTAGGCACTAATCATTGCGTACCATAACAGATTTGTAAAGTGCATGTTCACCCCAAAGGGTATCTTGGTGCTGAGCTGAATAAAAGATTCATTTTTACCCATAGTACTCATGTTATCAGCCTTGGAAGGATGAAAGACTGAGGGCATCTGCTGGGATTTGAATTTGCTCAATAGGTGAAAAACAGATTCCTGAAGTGGTCCACTGTGCCATCAGAGCCAAGGCAATGTGCTCTTCCCAGTCACCTCTGTTATAACAGGTCATGTACCATGTGTGGAGGCACGGAACAAGATGCTTGCCTTGGGTGCAGTTACCTGCTGTGCACAGGAAAGGCCATGCCTAACTATTTACTCTGTAGGGGCGGTGTGATTGGGCACAAGGATGAGCCAAAAGCCAGGCCCTGCATCAGTGCCCACAGTACTTGGTCTAAGGCGTGTATAGCGTGTTCCCAAGTGGAAGCATGGCGACTTGGTGCATTGACACTTCTTCCACTGATTGCCCACTACGCACTGCAGCATGTGGTAGCTGACTGCGCCCCAGAAAGCTTGACAAATTACTACACTGAGCACCAACTGATCTACTCACATAGCTGGAGAGTATGTACAGTTGTGTTGGATGTATGAGGCCTAGGCACATGCATGGTCAAAGACCTTGCTTAACGTGTGGTTCCGCTGCAGAGGGGACTCAGTACAGGGTATTTCCAAAGGCTATGCAATGTGTATTATTAGGCATAGGGACAGACTGTTTCATTTTAGACAGCTTTGGTTTTTTTAAGGTTGTTTTCAATGCAGTTGGACAAAGTAACTTAAAGAAATGGTTATTAAACCCTACACAACCCAGATCCCATTCTCTAGTGCACTGTTCTTGAACTTGTACATGGTATCACCGATGAAATCATAAAAAACATAACAGATGACATCACAGGCGATTTTACATATGACATCACGTTGACATCTTTGTTTATGTCACTGATGCTGTTACAGAATAGGTGTTTCTCAGCATCCAAAACCTGGTCATGTGTGATGAGCATAGAGGCCCAGAACTCTTAGCACACTTGGCATCATCTACAGGTGCTCAGGACAAGACCTGCACCTCCTATAGATACCTCTGGTCACAGATTAAAGTTAGTGCTGTGTGAGTTTTTGGAATGGATACCTTCAGTGGAGGGTCTCACCAAGGGCTTAGCCTTAGCTGTTTACCCACCATCTTTTGAGTCCAGGTGAAGACCAGGCTGAGTTAGGTGAGGGGTGCGGAGTTCAGGGTCTACGCGAAAACCCTGGGTATTGGGGATTTGAGATATTGCCATTGTACACATTGAGCCCCACTCTTCCGAGGCCTACTGAACAAAATGCAGACCTAAATGTCAGCTGCACCACGAGCCTGCTGGGCTCTACCGAAGGGTTTTCTAATCTTTGCACTCATTCTCTTACACCGCAGGGTGTTGACAAATTCTATGTCAGGACCGGAGGCTTCGTATTATGCGAACACTTTCTATGCTTTATTGCACAGCAGCCATTTAAAAAAAACTTAAACTTAGACCACATTTCCCAAACACTCTTGGGAAAATATGGTCAGAAACAAAACAAAGAAGGGACCAACCTATCCCTCAGTCCATTAGGGCCAATCTAAGTCCAGGGACCCTCTCTTAGTCCGTCCTTGCTACCCTGCTCATCCTCTTTCTTTGCTGCTCAGCAGCCTGAGAGGAGTGTTTCCGTTTTTTTCTCTTGACTGTTTGCATTTATATCTTTGTAAGGCAGCCGCGCGACTGCATTCAGCGTCCCGCTTCTGCCTAGTTTGTGTGCGCATTGTAATATATAGATTTAGATTACCATATTGTGAGGTATTTGTTGCGCAGCCTTAGCGCGTTGCGGCGCCTCACCTCAGGCTTGAAGTCGGCCTGGACGGGTGGGCGCTTCAAGGCGCTCCCGCTGTCCCCACGCCTCCGGTTTCTTAGCGCGGCGTGTGTGGAGGTTTCTTTGAGCTCAGGCTCATTTTTTCTTTTCCTTCGCGGTCCCGCGTGTCCGGCTTACGCGGCTCCACTGGCTGTTTGTTTGGTGAGGCGCGGTTCACACCCCCGACTGCTAAGGGCGCTGTTGCGTGATTTCACCGCGGTGGCTCCTCTTGCTGGCAACGGCGCGCGCTGAATTTTCTGTGACATTCCTTGCATTCCTCCCGCCGTTGCCTACCATCACCACCCCTGGAGACTGACTCCCTCTTCGAGGGTCTGTAGAGCAGTCGGTGTGCGTGTGGCATTCCTGACGCCTGGTGGGTGTATTTTGCTTTTAGCAATCAGGCATAAAGTTGTTACAGGCTGAATTGGGGCCTGGAGGGCCACGTCCCAGGGCTGATCTTCTGTGTTTCTTCTAAACAACCGCAATGGACCGCACTCCGCTAGCCCCTCCTCCGGGTCGCCCCAAGGGAAGCTGGTTCATGAAGTTCTTGAGTGGTTCACCCCAGTGGGTGCAAGTAAGTACTTGTTGAACTGATGATCTCTAGACCCGATACATGTCCCGGGTTTTAAAATATCGCCCGAGACATGGCTCGGGTTTCGGGATAACTTCCCTCCTCAGTAGAGAAAATAGTTAGGAGTGGAAGAGAGGGCCGCCAAGCAACCGTCAAGGGCCTCCGTGCCCGCACAGGCACGCAGGTGTGTCGTCCAGGAGCTCGTCAGCTCAAAGCTCGAGAGAGCCATTTTTATAAACAACCGCAATGAACCGCACTCCGCTAGCCCCTCCTCCGGGTTGCCCCAAGGGAAGCTGGTACATGAAGTTCTTGAGTGGTTCACCCCAGTGGGTGCAAGTAAGTACTTGTTGAACTGATGATCTCTGATGGAGTTCTTGAGTGGTTCACCCCAGTGGGTGCAAGTAAGTACTTGTTGAACTGATGATCTCTAGACCCGATACATGTCCCGGGTTTTAAAATATCGCCCGAGACATGGCTCGGGTTTCGGGATAACTTCCCTCCTCAGTAGAGAAAATAGTTCTGTGTTTCTTCTCCCTGCACAGGCGTTGGTGTGTCCCTGAGGGTCTTTCGGATCCTCATTCTTTAATTAGGGTTCTACCCTGTGAATTGCGCTGGTCCCCAGCAGATTGATTCCCAGTCAGTAGACTTTAGGGGGTTCCACGGTTTTTTTTCCTGGGCTCTACTCAGTCGTGATTTGGGCATTTTAACATGTCCCAACAGGAAGACAGTAACTGGAGGGAGGATCCCCTTGACCAATTGCCGTGGGATGACGATTTCTGCGACGCAGTGGATTCCTCTATCACGCCGTAGAAGAGGTCATGGGCCCCATGGAGGAGCGCCTTTGCATGAAACTAGAGCAGTCCTGTACTCAGTGGACCCCTCCTGCGCCCTCTACCCAGCAGGCGGCACCTAATAGTGACCAGATATCCGCAAAACGTCCCAGGGTGGAAGGTGTTGATCAGGATGCCTTTGAGCATGTGTGAGAAGCATTCATGGTCCATAAAGCTCCGCAGCCCACTCCGGTACTCCCTTCTCCCCCTGTAGCGCCCACTGATACACCTAGCCCAGTTCAGGACACGGGCGATGATGACCATGGGGATACGGATGACGAGCCAGGACCTTCCAGGCCGTGGCGTCCTGCCTCTTCACCACCCCCCTGGGATACTCAGGCTCCTTCTGGGGTTTCGGTTATGTTAGACCCATAACTCTTGATGCATCCACGGTCCTCGGAATGGACGCCTTCTGTTAAGGTGGCCAGTTATGTGGCCAGTAGGATCCGCAACTCAATAGGCAAGGAGGCTTGCAGTTGCCTGCGGTCCGAATGCCCTCGCCCCTCCCTTGACAGGAAAGTCGCGCAAACGCCTGAGCTCGACCCGAGAATGGCGACTTTTCTCACTAAATTTATCAAGAACCCCAAGAAAGGGATAGTCCGTTCGTGGAGGGCGTGCCAGGATAAACTCCTGGACGCCCTCTGTCCCATGACTATGAAATTAGATATGGCTGAGGATGCCAAAACTTCAGGAGCCCTGATTTCGCCTGAAGCCCTCTCTGGGTGAGCACAGAGAGCGATAGTATTCTTAGGAAATGCGAATTGCGTGCTTTCCACAGAAAGCAGGAGGTCCTTTCTGATTAACGTGGACCCAAAGTTGGGGGATTTGGTGGATTCGGAGGCTGGAGCGGTTGCTCAGGGAGGTTTGTTTGTAGAGACGTTCATAAAAGAATTAGGAAAGTTTGTTAATACTTTCACCTCCTTAGATAGAGCCCAATCTTCTATCAAAAAGGTTTTTTTCTCACGTGTTTTCCGTGGGGCCGGTCGAGGAAGGGGCCGCTCGACCGTCCAGGCCTCCAACTCCAACTATGCCTGGGGACAAGGCTCCAGACAAGGGCAGTACCAAATGCAGGCACGGTACTCCAACTTTTACCCGTCCCGCGGCAGATGTTCCAGGGGCAGAGGTTTCCGCTGCGGGGACAACGCCTCTAATATCGGTAAGTGTTTCTTCCCTTTCCGTAGTGAGAGTGGGGGGTTGCTTGGCCCGCTTTCTGAGTGTGTGGAGGTTGCTCACGTCCGACGCTTGGGTCTTGCAGACAGTGCAGGAGTTTCAGATAGATTTCTGCGGCGAACCCAGACAGACCCCTTTCGGTTTTCCCGGCAGAAGAGGTCCTGATAAACGCGGAAATCTACACTCTCTTAGACAAAGGTGCTATTTGCCGCACGGTCTTAGATCCTCGCGGATTCCTCAGCAACATGTTTGTGGTGGACAAGACGGACGGGGGGGGCAACGTCCGGTTCTCAATCTGCGCGATTTCAACGAATGGCTGGTTTAACGCCATTTCAAGATGGAAGGTATACACCTCCTCCGGGATGTGCTCAGGCCAGCAGATTGGATGGCCCGGTTGGACTTAAAAGATGCTTACTTAGCCTTTCGGGCTCGCCTCCACCCCCTGGTGCTTCACCAAGGTTCTCAAACCAGTGGTGGAATACCTAAGGGCGAGAGGCATGCGCTTTATCGTTTACTTGGACGATATGCTCTAGCTTACCCAAGATCCGGGAACGCTTCGGGACCAGCTACAGCAGGCCGTAACTCTGTTAGAGAGCTTAGGCTTTGTCATAAATGCCAAGAAGTCCCTCTTAGTACCAGCTCAGTGTGTCACTTTTTTAGGTTTTGTGGTAGACTCCATGATGGCAACTCTGTCTTCCTTCGTGGAAGGTGGCAAAAATTTGCAGCAGATAGCACGCATCGTAGGGTTGTTGTCAGCCTTGATCCAGGCTATCTTCCCAGGGCCCCTTCACTATCGGGCCTTGCAGCGACTCATAGCCAAGCACTCATGGAAAGGACTCCCATACTCCCATCCAGTCTCCCTTACGGGGGAAGCTGTAGAAGAGATTAGTTGGTGGCTCTCCCACATGGAAACATGGAACGGGAGAGCGATCTTTGGATCCGTCCCAGACCTGATCATAGAGTCCAACGCGAGCAGGTCGGGCTGGGGCGCCCGGTGTAGAGACTTCTCCACAGGCTGTTCATGGTCACCACAAGAACAAGAGCTTCATATCAACTGCCTAGAGCTTTTGGCAGGCTCTTTCGCCGGGCGTTGTTGAACCAAGGAAAGGGTCCAGTCTTGCGTCCTTTTAAAAATGTACAACGTCTTGGCGGTCAGGTATATAAATCACCTAGGAGGTACTCCGTTCAAAGTTGCTTTCGGACCTGGCAGCGAATTTCTGGCAGTTTTGCCTCGACAATCGGGTCTCATTGACGGAGGAGTATCTCTCAGGTCGGGAGAATATAGTGGCCGACTGGCAGTCACGCCATTTCAGGGATGCCAGTCTGTGGAAGTTGCATCCGGACGTTTTTTCTCGGGTGCAGGACCTTTGGGGTCCTTTTTCTGTGGATCTTTTTGCTTCCAGGTTGGATCACCAGCTTCCTCGTTTCTTCAGCTGTAGGCCGGACCCCCTGGCGGCGGCCACGGATGCGTTCCTGCAAGATTGAACGTAGGAGGAACAGTATGCGTTCCCTCCTTTCGCCATGATCACAAGGGTGTCTGCCCAGATCCGGCGACAACGAGCCCGCATGGTCTTCATCACGCCCATTTGGAGGTCTCAAGTGTGGTTTCCGGTTCTTCTGGAACTTTCTTGGGATTTTCCAAACCCACTCCCCCACTTTCCAGAGCTTCTCCTCAATCCGGACGGGGTTCCTCATCAGATGGTTCTCGAAGGCTCTCTCCACCTCATGGCGTTGAGGATTACAGGGGACGATGGTCGCTCCCGGGCCTTTCGCAGTTCGCTGAGAACCTCTTGTCCAGGGCCTGGTCCGATAGTGCCGTCAAGCGTTATCGTTCGGCCTGGTCAAGATGGTGTCGTTGGTGTGTGCGATGAGGTTGTGATCCCGTGGGCGACGATGTGGTCCACATTTTTTATTTTTTGCCACACCTAGCTCGGCAGGGTCTTGCTTACCGGTCAATCAACACCTTCCGTTCGGCAATCTCAGCAGGGCATTCTCCACTGGATGGTAAACCAGTGGGAGAGCATCCCTTCGTTTGTAGACTCTTGAGAGGTCTCCGTTTATCGCTTCCACCGGAACCCAGGTACTCTGAGCTCTGGGATGTCAACAGAGAGCTTAATCTGGTTCTTTCATGACAGCACAACGAGTTTCTTTCTCATAAGGACCTGTCTGCAAAGTTAGCGATGCTGCTTTGTTTGATTTCATGCCGCAGAGTTTCGGACGTGCGAGCGCTGGACATCACAGGCAGAATTTTCTCTCCTTCGGGAGTTTCTTTCACTGTTAGTCACAGGACTAAGACGCATACACAAACTATTTAGTACCCTGCATTCCCAGACTCTCCTAAGCTTTGTGTTGTGCGTTGTCTGAAGGCGTATGAGGAGATGTCTGAGGAACTCCGCCCTCCTGGAGAGCATCAGCTCTTAATTGCGCTTAAAAAGCAGCACGAGGCCGTTTCATCACCCGCTATCGCACGTTGGCTGCATTGGGTTATGCAGGAGGCAGGCATTAGCCTACGACAGTTTGGGGCTCACTCGGCCAGGGACGCTTTGGCTTCGAAAGCCTTTTCACTGGTAGCCCGTTTAGAGGACATTATGAATGCAGCTGACCGGTCCTCAGATTCAACTTTTAAGAGATTCTATTTTAAGCCGGTCATTGATATGGCCCATTTGGTGGCAAGTAAGCTTTGAAGCAGCATAATCCGAAGTCTCCGGTCCTGACAAAGAATTAAAAATTTCCTAGCTAACGTAACGGAAAGTTTCAATTCTATTAAGGACTCAGAGGCGAGGATTATCCCACCGCCGATCTCCGCGAGATTCCCCCCCGTTGGGAGTACGTATGTGCTTTTCGTTGGATGGTAATTGACTCTGCAGTTTTGTTTTTTGCTTTTCCCTAATGCAGTATTCTGACGTTTGTGTTTAAGCCTGTTCAGGGTTATGTTAGTTTCGCATATTCTGCTAATTCACAGTTTTGGCATTGTATCCTCTGGTTGCTGACTTGCTTGATTTCTCTGGATTGAGGTCCTCATGTGTTCTTTGGTTTTTTCCATGAACAGATTCCGGAAAACAAGACACTTGAACTGGAAGACGGCGCTTTGTTGCAAAGAATGAGGATGAGCAGGCCAGCAAGGACCGACTAGGAGAGGGTCCCTGGACTGTGATTGGAAATAATGGGCTGAGGGATATCTTGGTCCCTTCTTTGTTTTGTTTCTGACCATATTTTTCCATGGATGTTTGGGAAATGTGGTCTAAGTTTAAGTTTTTTAAAATGGCTGCTGTGCAATAAAGTATAGAAAGTGTTAGCATAATCCTCACCTCCAAATCCATAATAGAATTGAAACTTTCCATTACGTTAGCTAGGACATTTTTCATTCCAGTCCCCTACCAGGGTGCAGCCATTGATAAATCCATATGATTTATGTGGAGCACGTCCTTTAGCACCTTCTGCATGCTACTATCTTAACTTGGAAATGTCAGTAGTTTTTAGTTTTTTTAGGGTCAATGGAAGAGTTTAAGTTAACGTCTTCATACATAAATCGGGTCTTTAACCGACCACCAATATATTACTACTTTTTTTTTTAGTTCATTAAATCTGCTGAAAGGAGATGAACCCCCAACTGCAGTCCCATGGTCTGACCACCAACTCATTGCTTTCTCTATTCCTTTAGCTAATATCCCCCCTACAGTTACGATAGGATTATGTACTTCACACAGAAGATGGTCCAGATTTACGCCGGCAAGCTTTAATAATGCCCTCCCGCAGAGTCGCCCTCTCCTGGGAAAGGATATAGCTCCGTGTATTAGTGGATAACGGAAGCATTGGCTTTGGTGACTAAATCTGCACAATGGTTTAATGAAGCCCTAAGATCAGCAAAAAAATCCTGTAAGCGCCTGGGACGCATATGGAGGAGAGATTTCTCGGACTTCAATAAGACTGCCTATAAACTGAACTCACAGCATTATCATTCCCTGATCAAAAAAAACAGTGCGGCCTGCTATAATGAAAGAATAGAGCAGTCTGATAGCTCTTCCAAAGAATTTTTTGCCATTCTTAAAGATCTGTCCTCGCTTGCAAGAACTGCGACTCCTGTTGCCAGCTCATCTGAGTCGTGTAATCAAATTGCAGATTTCTTTGCCGAGCAGGTAGCCAAAATATGATACCTTGCCGGATGAGGCTTGCAATGGGATGCTTTGCTAATCGGAGAGGACCATTGTGGACAGGGCCAACCGCCTCTCTAAATTTGATCCACCCTCGCTCAAAGATCTCACAGGTGTAGCTTCAAGTATTAAATCCGGCTCTCCCACAGATTCAACTACACCTGAAGTCATGAGAGAAGACCTGGAAATTATAATGCCTTATATACGGCAGCTTCTTGAGCTCTCCTTCCCCGATGGTGTGGTTCCTAAATTATGAAAGCAGGCAGTTGTCCTCCCCCTAAAGAAAAAGCCTGGAGCTGATTCGAGTCAGCTGGAGAACCTGCGCCCCATTTCACTTCTGCCCTATTTTTCCAAAATAGCAGAAAAGGTGGTGAATACACAATTATTTGCACATACTAACTAGCAAAATTTACTTCACCCCACACAATCGGGCTTTAGAGCCACTTACTCTATGGAGTCAGCATTGCTCCTTGCTACTGAGACAATACGCAGACATGTGGGTGAAGGTCAGACCGTTGCCTTGGTCCTATTGGACCTTAGTGCTGCCTTTGATGCGGTATCCCATAAACTGCTCTTACAACGTCTCCGATTAGGAGGGCTGGATGATGTTGCACTTAAATGGATGGCTTCCTTTCTGCAGGCTCAAAGCTTCCAGTTGACACAATGACCACATATTTCCAAAAGTATAGCTCTGTCCCAAGGGGTCCCTTAAAGCTCCATTCTGAGCCCTACTCTTTTTAACCTTTATTTTGCACCCCTGGCAGAGATTGTGGAACAGCAGGGAGTCACCATTGTGTCATATGCAGATGACACTCAATTGGAGACTCGCTATCGCACACCTCTGACTTAGCAGGCAGTTCTCTTCTTGCCTGAAGGACGTGGCCTCCTGGATGACAAACAACTGCCTTAAATTAAATGGCAGTAAAACAGAGATCTTAGTGGTGGGGTAATCCCCCTCCATTTGGTCATCAGTATGGTGGCCATAGATATTGGGCCCTACTACTACCGCAAGAAAACAGGTTAAAAACCTAGGAGTGTGGTTGGACTCCACTCTTTCCTTTGAGGCACAGACTCGAAAGTTGGCAGGGAAGTGTTTTGGAATCCTGAAAATGTTACGGAAAACTTTGGACGTTCTTCCTACTCCAGCTAGGAAAACCCTGGTCCATGCCTTGGTAACATCCCAATTGGACTACAGAAACGTTCTCCATAAAGGAGCAACAAAAAATGCCTTCACAGACTGCAATGTATTCAGAATGCGGCAGCCCGCCTAGTTCTGAAGCTTCCCAGGAGAGCTTCCACGGGGAAGGCTCTTGATGACCTGCATTGGTTGCAGGTTATGAAAAGAGTCCTTTTGAAAGCCTTATGCATTAGTAACCGCAGGTTACAAGGCAAAGGTCCGAGTTATCTGCATGGCCTAGTTGCCCCTTATAATCCTATATGCCATCTCAGATCAACTGGGACCTATCTGGTTAAAGTACCTAAAGTACAAAAAGTAAGAATGGGTGCACATTCGTTGAGCTAACTGGCAGCCAAAAATTGGAATTCTCTCTCCCTCTCATCTGAGTCTCAGTCTCTCTCTCCCATCTGAGTATCTCTCTCTCCCATCTGAGTCTCTCTCTCTCTCCCATCTGAGTGACTCTCTCTCTCTCTCTCCCATCTGAGTCTCTCTCTCTCTCTCTCTCTCTCTCCCCCATCCATCTGAGTCTCTCTCTCTCTCTCTCTCTCTCTCTCTCTCTCTCTCTCTCCCATCCATCTGAGTGTCTCTCTCTCTCTCTCTGTCTCTCTCTCTCTCCCATCTGAGTCTCTCTCTCTCTCTCTCTCTCTCTCTCTCTCTCTCTCCCCCATCTGTGTCTCTCTCTCTCCCATCTGAGTCTCGCTTCTGAAAGAAACTGAAAACCTGGCTTTTCCAGGTATAGTTCCTCTACTCTACTTTCTCTGAAGAGTTTTGCCTCAGCACGGGGACACACCAGTTGGATGGACTAGGGTGGACTACGTTTTTTTTCTTCATGCCAAGTTGGTCTAATCCTCTTAAGTAGTTTTTGGTGTCAGAGGCATAGGCTTGTTATGGCCATAACTGTTCGAATGCAGTGCTCATGACTTCCGATCTTCTTGTCATAGGTAAGACCACAAATTACATCGTTGGTGATGCCATCAATGACGTCATTGAAGCCACTGGGGCTGAGATGCTCAGCGCAGGTGTAACTGCGAGAGAGAGGCAAAGCCCCGTGAGCTTTAGGGATAGGTGTGCTGACCACAGGGTTTTGAAGGCCAGGCCCCATTGAAGAATGCTGCAAAGTGGGCTTTGCTGGGAGACTGCTGGTGGCTTCTGAATGCCCAGTCTAATTAGGCTTTTGTTAGAGTATTACCTTTTTAACATGGCTGAAGTGCAGGCAGTGCTTTAGAGCCCAGTGGGTGTGGTTGGAGGAGATCTGACAATCAAAGACTTCTAGTCTGAAGGCGTGGGATGCTTTAAAAAAAAGTTTGCCGTTTTTTAATGTAAATGAAAGGTTGGAGGTCTGCTGTCCCTTGCAGGCAGTGCTTAATTTAGGCCAATGGTTGCCATTAGGGCCCACCAGCAATCATTTTTGGGAACCACCACTTATTTTTCCTCAACAAACTTTGATCCAGAGCAACAGAAAGAAACTCTATAAGGGCGGAGAAGGCTGAATAGAAATACAGCAAAACAATGACAAAGGGAGAAAGCAGAAGAGAAAATGAACCTGCAGGAGTGAGATAAAGAAACTGGCAGTGTCTTGTGGTGGATTAAAGACCCATGGTGTGAAATCAAGATTATGCAGTCTTTGGTACACCTACCTTCGATAGTGCTGGCGGCAGGCTTCTGAGCAAAATTTTGGGCTCTGGCAACTCCTTTTTATTTTTTTAATACAAATTAAGCAGTTATTGCAGGCCTCCATCGCTGCATCACAGCCAATTACATCGGGTCGCACATTGTGACCTTTCTAATTGAGATTCATCAGGCACGCCGTCCAGCTGGCGGATGGCGTAAACTGTAAAACATATATTTTCTTATGTAAGACTTTGTACTGTGGAGACGTACGGCCTTGTTTGAATCCACACGCAGATTTGTGTAGTAACGACTGAATTTGTGTATCGCGTCCTGTAGATTTGTTAAAATTGAGCACAGTTACTATTTAAAAAAAAAAAAATTATATGTATAAATATCATGCAATGCTTACGCTCAAAACAAGCTGCTGAGTTCCTTTATGTTTTTGAGAGCCAGAGTGTGTGCTTTGGTCTTGCTGCTCAGGACAAATAGTAATCTTAAAGTGCAGGCATTATGAGAAAAATAGAAGAACTATCAATATGTGAAGTTTCACACAGGGCTCTCCAGCTTATCCTCACAGATGCTTAGCAAGTCAGATGCCTGCTTCCCTCTGCCTACCGGCACCCCCAACATGATAGGAAAAAAAGCTAATAAGCCAGGCAGCTTAGGAACCTGACGAGTTTTTAAATATTGTCCAGTCACTGCTGTAACACACAACTGCACGAGCGTGAACCATGCAAGTAATAACACAGCAACGCGTTAGATAAAATGGCAAAGGAAAGACTGATATATCATTGAACATCAATCCCCGTTTCAAGGACACAGTGGCATTCAAGTTAAATGTTCCCACAGCATCTTATTAGATGTCCAAAAGCCCATACGGTATCAGCTGGGTCCAGCACATACCATCAGTAAATGGTCAATTGGAAATGATACCAGGACTTTTAAATACGTTTGCCATATTTGTAGAGTACGAAAGTCGTATTTACCCCGGTCTACATTTGACAATTTTAAGTCTCCCCCAAAATTATAAAAATTAAGTGAATTATAGGTGTAGGACTGTGCATGCATTGCTCCATATATTTATCATCTATAGACCCCTCTAAAATCACTTTTCAGTTTTTGTTTGTTTGGAATCACACATCAGTATTTCCACTTTATATGTTTATACCAACAAAGAGCTTTTGTGTGTGACTTGGTTTGATTAGAGGGTAAAATCCCTCAATTTTCTTGGGGAAATTATTTTTCTGCGGTAAATGTTGCAAAGCCTCATTCTTCTGAAGTTGTTGCAGGCCTTATCAGTTTAGTCAAGTGGAGACTAAACAGAGACTTGGCGACTTACTTACTGACTTTTAGTTCTATTTATCATTCTACCCTACTATCTCCAATCCTACAACTCAAAAACGGTGGACCTCTCAAACTCATACTCACTATTGTTAATTAAAAAGATGTGAATAAAAAGCCACAGCGGTGGCTGAATGTAGCGTGTGCGCCGCTGGACATTTTGGAAGGTGAACCACTTGTACAAATTAGAATTAAACCGCAGCCCTGCCACCATGTGTCTTAACTAATTCATTCTTCGCTTACAGAGCAGAATCCGGCAATTAGCTAAATTGAATGTTATTTGAAGCACTAATAAAGCGGAAGAGTAATTTGCTTACACTGCATTGGGCAGTGACTCTAAACTGCCTGGTGATCATTCCGCCTGGGAAGCTGGGATTTAAGATGCTCATTGAAACAAGAGGTACCGATTTCTTTTGTTGAATACTCTGATTTCTCAGCATATGGCAGGCGGAACCATTTGGGAACAGGAAAGTAAATAGGGAGGAAATCATTCTCGCTTGCTCTTTGTCTGTGGAGTAAACAAGGAGGACTCATTGGAAAAGTGCACATTGAATGAAAGATTTCAGGTTTTTGTGATGGAAAAAGTGGGGGGTGGTGGAGGGGGGGTTTCCGTTTCAGCAGAATGAGATTTGAGGAGTGACTTACAGCAACACCAGCGGATAACCACTGCAATCTGCATTAAGTTTGTAATGAAATGTGCACAATAAATTGTTCTTTTGTGGTGGAGCATATGTGAGGCTTACCTGTCTTGTGCATTATGCGGATTGATTTGATCTAGGCAGTAGGTATTGGCAAGTTCACTGCAATTTAGATATAGTATACTTTTCCTTGAGTGTTATGTTTGAAGAATACACTTGTACATAGGTGTTCACTTTGATCCCTTGCACAGTATGACCCTTGAAGAGCTTTTTAAGTTACTTTAGAGGGCGTGGCTAAGATAGCGGCTCAGTAGGACATGCTTCCCGTACCTCCGCTGCCGGGGTCTTTAACAGCAGTGCCTAATAGTGCACCGAGCCCACAACTTGCAGTAAATCCCCTTGCCCAGAATATGGAGTTAGCATAGAGGCGACAGATGGTCCGTTGGGCCATCTCTTGACGACTGCAGACCTAGAGTGGCGCACCGTGCTACCATCAAACTGGCAGCTGCCTAGACGACGCTGCCACTGCTGCGCCTCAGGACTCCCCTCCAATGTGCACCAAAGGAGCACGTGTACCGCTGCCACTCTCACCTCCATGTAATCCTTGCCTCAATTAGGCGACCGCCTCTACCTTCCAGTGACGGAGTGCCCTTGGCAGCGGGTGGTGGCCTCGCAAAGCCTGCCAGACAGCATGGGGCCTAGGCCATCGCAAGTCTTCTGCGCTGCAACAGAGGCCTCTGGTGAGCGCATAGACTACTGAAAGTTGCAGCGGGGGCCACAGATGTTTTTGTGGGCCTGCCTTCGCAAATCCCCTATCATACCTGTGCAGCGCTGATGGTCCTTGGAACATGACACTGAGGGGCTTGCTGTCTGAATCACTTTGGTCAGTATGGAGGCCTGCTGAGCGCACGGTAATCAATGCTATAAATTCACTGACGGAAGGGGGCCCTGTCTCAGCCGCACTACAGGACTCCCTTCTGCCGTGCTCCAGAGACCTGCTGTGGGGGCTGCTGTCTACACCTCCAGTTAACTTCTGTTCCAATAAGGCAACCCACTTGTGCTCTCCAGTACCAGCGATTCCTCAGTGGCGCTCCCCAAATCCGTGGCTTCTGCCTGCCAGCCTGGGGGCTTGATCTACTGGAAATTGCATGCGCTGCAACAGGGACCCCTAATGGAAGTCTCATCCGCTGATTACTGTGGCTGGGGCCGCCGTGGGCCTCACAGGCACTCACTTGTATGACTGCCACAACACAGCACTAAGATGCCCTTGGGGAGTGAGAACGAGGAGCTTGCTGCCTGACTTGTCATGGTAAGTCTGGGGGGCCCGCTGAGTGCACACTAGCTAACACTGCATACCCACCGGCAAAGGGGCTTACCGCACCTGGTGAACTTTGCTATACTGGTGGAGCGAATGGGAGTAGTGTGATAGCCAGTGATTGAGGGCTATCGTTAGCTGGGAGACTGTTTAGGGATAGCTTTACCCACCCCATCAGACTCAAACGAACCACTCTGGTAGTCTCAGCGAAGGGCACTTGTGCACCCTGCCGACAAGGCAACATTAGATCATCGTTTGCTCGGCCCTTCCTGAATACAGCTGCCAACTGCAAGACGCCTAGAGGGGGTCTCAGCGAAACTACGAATACACAGTTCGCCTGCATATAGAGCGACCCCTCCAACATGGCAGCACCTAAAAGTAAACACAATCAGTCAGTTAGGAAAATGTTCATCTGCTCTATGCAGGCCGCCGTTGAGGAATTGGCCTCTGTCGCGCATCACACCTCGCAAACTGGAGCAGAGGAGGCCTCCGACTCAGACCTGGCCTAGGTGACCCGGGCCTTCCTGGCTTCCCGTTTTGACTCATTAAAGATGGACATCCAAGACCTCAAAAAAGACCTCTCCCAGGTCAAGCATGAGCTGCAACAGGACCTGTCCTCAGTTGGAGAGCGGGGTGGAGTTGAAGGGTAAAGACTTCCCGAGGGGAGGAGGTGGGGATGCGGTGCCAAGAGATCACCCATCTCCACGAACAACAGAATGACCTCTGAGCCCAGGCAGAGGACCTTGAGAACATAACTTGGCGCAACAATATTTGCCCCAATGCCAGACTGTCAGATATTTTAGCCTGTGTACATGACTTTCAAACTAAAGAGGACATTCTGAAGATAGCTAGAGTCAAACAACCTATTCACTTTTGTGGCTAGGCCATCGGCCTCCTCTATGGTATCTCACTCCTCACCATCCAGCCCGCAGGGAATTTAAGCCTATCATGGACTGCTTTAGCTCCAAGGAGGTGTCCTATGGCTGGGTGCACATCATAGGCTGGTTTTTCACTGGGAAGGCCAGCTCTACCACCTTAAGATGTTCAGTGAGACCCGGCGCATCCTCGACCTACTGCACGACTCACCTCGTCACTCCTCTCCTGGCCTCCGCGTATCCCCACCCCTGGCACCGTCCTGGCTGAAAGTCGGAAAATGCTAAAGCATCCCCGTCCTGGGCCAGATGAACATGCACAGGAATGCCTAGCGGTGCCGGATAGTCTAGCCTCTGAGACTGGCAAGGCCTCTCTGGGATTTTTAACCCCACATACATACTGTATCCACACAGCTTATTCAGGGCAGGGTTACCTCATAATTCCGGTGGCGGCGGAGGACTTATCGATTGCATGCAGTTCCGGTCTCTCTCATCTGCCTGCCGGTCCATGCCCAACTCACTAACCGCCATTGCTAATAGACTTCACAAGTTTACAGTTTTATTATTGGTATTTTTGGGGGTCTGTTGTTGTTTTTCCCTCCTTCATTCCATATGGTCTACTGTTGGTGCCAAGTGACATACTGAAATGGTCGGCACCTCAGGACAATTTGATACCCACCCCCCCCCTCATCTCATGACATAGAAGCAGGACAACCCACCATGGACCCTTACCATCACCTGCCTTTCTGGGAATAAAAATGACAAGCTTCAACTTACAAGGCCTTTTACAATCCTACCAAACGAGCTGCTGTCCTGCCACTCCTAGAATGCTCAGGCAGTGACATATGCCTCCTACAGGAGACCCACTTGCTTTCTAAAAAAATACCTGGGATGCAATCATGATGGTTCCCACACCAACTCTGGTCCTCTGTCTCTACGAAACTGGGGGAGGGTTGGTGGGGAGGTGATTCTTGTATCTAGAGGCTTTAAGGGCAAGAACCTCTCTAAGGTCACTGAACGTAAGGGACGTCTCCTGGCATTAGGCATATAGATTCCGCTTGGGTACTTTCCATTTTTAATTGGCCAATATTTACACTCCCAATGAGCACCAAAATGCATTTAGTACAGGCACCCTCACACCCGTGTGCAGCTCTCCTGATGCTGCTATACTGCTACACTTACTTACTCCTTTTCCAACCCATGGTAGAAGCGCTGCGCAAAGCGATCGCTGATTACCTCTGGAACAATGATGATGTGGAGACACCCCTGGCCTTGATTTGCGAGGCTCTGAAACTAGTCTTACAGGGAGAATTCCTAGCTATATAGGCGGCTGATAACTGCTGCCTGGGGGATATACAACAAAGCCTAGAACAGAAAGTCCTAGAACTCGAGGCCATATACAAATGCACAGGGGCCCCTAGAATATAGAGGGACCAGAAAAAAGCATGACAACTCCTTAAGAACCTAGATCTAGATAGGGCGCAATATGCAATGGCACGTCTAGAACACAAATTCACCTAGGGAGCAACCGCTGCGGTCAGAGGCTAGCACACCACATAAGGGCCAAGATTCACACAGGTTCCGTTCGAATCCGCAACTCACACTCACACGCAAATAGCCTTGGCTTTCCAAAACTTCTACAGTACACTATATAAAGTTACAGATGGAACCGCCACTGACACCTCAAATAGCTTGAGGCAATCTTGCTTACCCACCTATCACATCATGACTCTGAAGAGCAGGGAAAGCCCATCTGGATAGACGAGGTGATCTCCGCTATTGCCCACCTAAAACTGGGGAAATCCCCAGGGCCGGACAACTTTTCGCCCCAATTCTGCAAAGTCTACTGTCAAGACCTGGCCCCCTCTGCTCACGCCTTGATAACTTTGCAAACACTGGCTCCCTCACAGATTCTATGCTCTTTATCTCATTTGAAAACCTGAAATCTGACTGTGCCCTGAAAGAGGTGGACTGTATCCAATACTGTCAGGTGAGACACTGGGTGATGCAGCCCTCAGTCGGACCTCACGCCTTTCAAAAAATGGGTATTCCTCAAAAAGAACAAGTGCCTGATCATGGAGCTTTACATCCAATTAGGTAAGGGAACACCATCAAACAAACCTGGGGGCAGACTACATAGGAGGCTTAACCAGGCAGGACTCTGTCAAAGACTGGGAGGACATCTACAACAGAGCCTGGGATTGAGCCTACAACATGACCGGCACCGAAACAGCATACAAGATCGTATCCTAGTGGTACCTGACCCTGGCACGGCTCCAAGCATGGAACCCGTAACGCTCAAAAGAATGCTGGAGGGGTTGCAGGGGCACAGGCACTTTGCTTCATCTTCTCTGGCACTGCCCAAAACTAAGTCGGTATTGGGTGCATATTTTAAATGACATAGACACTGCCTTTAATACTACAATACTGAGATTCCCAACCTACACTATCTTGTGGCTTCCTAACCTACCCACTTTGCTCCCAGAAAGGGAAAGGGAAACAAATGGCCCTAGCTGCCCATCATGTGATACTCTACTTATGGGGCACGTATAGGATCCATGACTACACTGCAAGTCTCCACAAATCATGGTTTATCCTGGAAATGGAAAAACTGTCTTTAGCTGCTGACCAGAAATGCGACTCCTACTCTGATCTATGGGCTCCGTTTTTGTGCATTCTCTCTAACGAGTTTAACTAATTAACCTGCCTGGTTTACCTTAAATTGCTTTGCTTGCTTCTGAAGCAACAGATATGCCTGCCCCTGCCTAACCTCTTTTGTTGCCACGCTCTTATGACTGTCCATCGCTTAGTCTACCAAACCAACTCTGTAGACCACTCTAGCCACATCTTATGAAGGAGATTGGGGGAGGGGGTTGTTTGTTTGGGGTATTTGTATGTTCTTCATCTTGAAAATGCCTTAGTAACGCTGCCGGCTCCAGGGTTGTAGACAAACGGCTGTGTTAACTATGATCCATCTGTTCTTGTTTTATGTTGTCGGTCCCCTGGGTTGTAAGCGAACAGCTGTGTACGTTCACACTAGGCTGTGGCTATGAATAAACAGAAGTGATCCATAAAAGTTACTTTAATTAGCCTGTAATGTTTGATAAACTTTCATAGGAACTTTTTAGTTTGCTAATATTGTTTCTGTAAAATATGTTTAACATGGTAAAAAGGTAAGTGTAGTTTAATTAAGTCTACACAAACATGGTCGTCTTTCTTGCAGGCCTCTTGGAATCATTAGGCACATACGCAATAAATGGTATGAACAGCCCACATAAATAGAATATTGAATGCAACTAAGCTTTGAAAAATTGCAGTATTGTAAAAGCAAAGCCTAAGAGTGATTGGATTTTCTACAAATCTGATCCTTGGATTTGGTACTCGTTGCAAGTATTTCAAGAACATTGCTTTAAAGTAGTCAACGTATCTGTAGCAAACAAGAAAAAGCTCTGATGGAAGTATTGATGGCATCGCCTGCATAGGGTGTGCCTTCCGAGGGATTGTTATCCGATAGGTTTAATTGAACACTTCGTCTGCTGCCTAGTAAATCTGACAGAAGCAATGCACAACGTTTGATAACACAAATTGTGTGGTGCTCAAAAAGGGCAACATATGATCTACTTCCATAACCACTCTTGATTCTTTCATGTAGTAGAAGAGAAGAGGGTGCAAAAGAAGACTACAAGCTGTTCTAGGATGGTTCTCAAGCTGAACTGAATTAAAACCATGTACTTTGCTGATTTATATTTAAGAGTATTTTTTTGACTATACTAATAATTGACATCGAGGTACCAAAATCAGTTTGAATGTTATCTTTTTTTAAATGAAAGTTCTTCTTTGAGATCCAGATTTTAAGAATATTTCAGAGCCAAATTTACTTAAAATAAATCAGAATAAGAGTAACTTGCAAACTTAATGCCGATTTTGAACAGTTTGTGCACCAAACTAGACATCCTGGTAGACCTAGAGTCTTTGCCATCTGAATAGGATCCAAATAATGTTTTAGGTTGCTATACATATACAAAGAATGATGGTTTGCACACACCTTTGCTTTGTTCCATTCTTCCTGGTCATAGGAACATCTACGTTCTTTTTCCAGTGATGGAATGAGATTTGCTAGATTTAGAAGTTCTCTTTCTGTTTTGCACTACACTTAACGAAGAGCAACAAGCTTCTGCACAATGGCGGCACAATAAACTAAAACACAGGTGTAGGGAAAAAAGAAAAGTTCAAAATTAAAATCCTTATCCACCAGTACTACCCAGGGACGTTGTTCTTCCACTCTTTTGCCCATTCCATATTTGTTTCACTTCTCCATTCAACTCGTCATTATTTCGGTAGTACCACCGTCTGTTGTCATTTAATACTATTTAATGGTTTCAGACGGTGCCTGGCAATGTGCTGCACTGTGTGCCCAAAACCTTATTTCCTTCGAGTTGTGTCTGTACCTTCTTGTTCCGCTAATCGACTTTTAACCATGTCTGTATGACAGAATGATTTCTAGTGAATGACTGGACTAATAACCGTACTATAAATTGGGGGGAGTTCCGGTTATCCATTGGCACTTACATTTTACTAATCTCTACAGACCAAGCGAGTGACTAGTGGATTGCTTCTCACCTACAGACGTGATTTCGTACTCCTAGGACTCTTTCCTTTGAAGAGTTCTCTTGAGAGAAAGGACAGGGAGTGATTTGGGCTACCATATCTTCCATCTTAAAAAAACACCTATATATCACTCTGATAATGCAGTATTTCATTTGCTACCACATTCTTAAACCCTCTATAGACCTTTCATATTCTCCTTATTCTTTACACTTCTAGTACATACCAAGACAGTAATTTAGGGGGGGAAATAACTCATGTGAAACAAGGTGGGGAATAGGAATTATAAGAAGCTCTCCAGTCCATAGACCATCCTCTAACATCCAACCTGACGGCCAGATCTGCCTATTTGGTAAACTGGGGATTCAGGTTCAAAAATGTGTCTCTGATCTACATCCTGTGGTTCTGGGCAACCCACTTAATCTCCCCCTGTCTAAAAAGTTGGAAAATAAACTGCTTCTGTTGTAAAGCACTCTAATCCCCTTGGGCCAAATTTGTGCTACATAACAAAACGTCAAGAATGCATTTGAAGCAGATTTTGGCCATAAGCCTTTCAATATAAAAAGCAAGAAATGACAACAGAAAAGTACTAGGCACGTTATTCACACAATAAATGCACAGGCAGCAAAGAAATATGAAATTATAACTTGTGCATTTCAAACAAATAACTATTTATCGCCTTCAGAATTAGCCAGCACCAGCCCAGGACACCAAAAACCCTGAAGGTCAGTTGTTCCATCGAAAATATGACTGGCTAGTAATAAAAGACATCATTCTGTAGAAGAAAACCCAATTTAAGAATCTGGAGATGGTCAACTTCATCAAATGGTTCAAAGAGCAAAGCCGGGGGGGTTAAACACAGACACTGACTTAGTCTACTTGAATTGCCCTCCGATCCCAGGCATGAAAAAGAGCTCATGACAGAGTCAGATGGAGAACCTTACTGTAAACGCAAGCGGAACTGCCACTAAATCGCTCTACAGAGGGACCCTCAAGTTTATAAATACCAGTTCTTGTGGGAACGAATTCAGGTGATGGGGGAAACATGCAAAATACCACAGATTAAAGGAATATCCTGAAATCCAAAGCATGTATGGCAGTAATTGAAAATAAAACGTTGGAAGAGTTGACCCATGTAAGGAAATACCTCTTCTTGTATGGTCACCCCCAAGATTTGGAGCAACGCTGCTGGTTTTCGATTCGGAGATTGCGCTGAAGCCTGCTGACCAGACCTCCGTGCCTGTGCCCTTGCCCTTAAACTGGTTTGTCAAATTGGCTTTTACCAAATTGGCTAAGCTAACTTACATGTAAATGGTACCCAGGGCAATTTAGTTTAGAAGGTTCCTCCAGGGTATGTAGCACTGGTTGTGCCACCCTTGGTAAGACATGCGTAAAACGAGACTTCCAGCCTGCATTTTCTGGCTGGAAGAGCATTTTAAACTGCAAGCCTGACTTTTCAATTTATAGTAAGGGCAAAGCCATATTTCCCCCCTAGTACATGTGTATGTGGCCCCTATGGCAGGCATATTGAGTCCTAGGGCATGGCGCAACATATCACAGGGGCAGAACATGTAATTTTGAGTGTGTTGAAAAACATGAAATTTCCCTTTATACTATGAAAAAAGCTTGGTCACCCAATTGTCCAATGCTGAGATGCACACAAACCCTCAGCTGTGCTATCTCTTGAATGTGCAACCAAAAAGGGTCATCCAAGGTATCAAATAACTCGTTACATTAAGCCCAACTTGATTTTCAGGTCGGAATTAATATAAAAAGATGCAGTGTGCAACATAAGCAAAAGTTGCAACTCAACTTCGTTGCCTTTAGTCCCATGTGCTCATTCTGGTTAAACATGTGGTCCTGTCAGCGAGACAACTTTCTGCCTTCCTGGGGAGGCGTGTTAACGACTCCCAGGACAGCATACAGTAGGGGCCTGCTCTGGAAGGAAGTATCACCTCCCTCCTGCAGGAAGCCACACGGGTGTTGGCCCAAAAGCGAGCTTCAAAGGAAAAGCTGCCTTTGAAGAGGAAATCGGCAACACTTGGGAGAGGGGTTGTACATTGTTCAGGCAGACAGGATGGCACTTGGGACAGGAGAGGGGAAACCAGTTGCCAAACCAACTTTCCTGGGTAGCCACACCTCTGGGTTGGTCTAGGAAGCTCTGCATGCCAGCAGAGGTGACCTGCCAAATTAGAAATTGGCAGAATGGTGCATCCTGAGATGCCCACATGCCACACTTCACAGGAAATGGTCATCAGGTGGGAGGGAATCTGGTAGCATATTGGCTACCAAGTGCATCCTACCCAGCGGGCAATTTTCTGAGCATAAATAGGGCACCCATGGCACCCCGAACTAGAATCTTGACTGTACTGAAAGAAGGACTGAAGAATGGCTGCCTTGCTGCACCGTGGAACCAGTAAAGAGAAGATGCACCGTCGTGGACTGCACCTGTTCCACCTGATAGCTATCAAAGGAGAGGGACTGTGCCTGTTGTGTCCTGCTTGAGGAGAGATCATTTCCAGAGCCCACCTAAAGCCAAGAGATTCAAGGGTCAGTCAGCTGGCCTACTCACAGCACAGGCACACATCAGCTGAAATGTCCTAAGTTTTCAACCCACTGCCAGCTGCCGCCGTGTAGCACCAGGGACCTGTCGCACAAGGTTGCACCTGAGTTTGCTGAGCCCGGGAGGGTTGTTGAAGTGCAGCTGCGACCTCCACAGAGGGCAAGATATCGACCCAGGAAGGATTGGCCCGTGATTGTAATCCAATGGCAACTGGGCTTCTTCCAGCACAGAGAGGACTTTAAGGGACGTTCACCCTGTCACCAGGACCACTTCAACCCCTGCATGGACTGAGGAGTAGTTGTAGCAAGACTGCATCGCATCCACAGCATCCTTTGAGCATCTTCAGCATCCTCAGGATCCTTCATCCCTTGCATCACGACCACTTCCATAGGAAAGCCCTACAAAGGATAAAAGTGCTTAGCACTGATTGAGGACTGCTTCACCTGCTGAGGGCAATGCTTCTGAGACCTTGCTAGTCCCCTCGACTGGCTCCCTACTGGAGTTGACCACCTAAAGTTACTCCAAGTACCCGCATTACACCTAACCCAAACTTTTGTAGTGGAAAAGTTTCTGTGTGTCAGATTTGTCAAATTTACCAATGCTTGTTTGCGGTTACGTGAAATACTTTCATTTACTATACCTTGTAAATTCTATATCTATGGAACCCTCTGGTGAATCTTTTCTGTTGTGGTGTATGAAAAAATATATTAAAATGTAAACAATTTTTATAAATTGGTGTTGGATTTCTGTTGTGTCTTGTTGATTTCTTCTTCAATTGTTTTGAAACTGTTAAAATGCTTTACACTTGTTCCTTTGTGTAAGCCTTGCTGCTCCGGGCCACAGCTACCTAGTGTCCTAAAGAGGTTGGTAAGTGTATTATAAGGTGAGGTCGCACAACCACTTTCCTCACAACCAAGTACAGGAGCAACGTAATAATTTGCAGTGTGGGGAAGTGGTGGTGTGGTTGCTCGACAAAGTAGAACCAGGAGCGATATGATCACCAGATGTTAGAGTATTCAACAGAAAACAGGTTAAAAAAAATTGCATTGACATTGTCAGCAACTTCATCTTAATGAGCTGTGTCAGAAGTGAACTTCAACAATTTTCAATAGTCTTTATTGCACTAAATAGGAAACTCTAAAAATGAAAACTGACTATGAAATGACTATTCATGCTTACCCTGTTGTTCCCGCGTGCATCGGTGATGGTGTAAAGGGACTACAGCCTACTGCGGCACATGACTGTTCATGCTTACTGCGCTGTTCCTTGCTGCAGCTTCTGTGATGGTGTAAAGGGATGACAGACCACTGCAGAACATGACTATTCATGCTTACCCCTCGGTTCCTTCCTGCAGCTTCAGTGATGGTGTAAAGGGGTGACAGACTACTGCGGCACATGACTATTCATGCTTACTCTGCTGTTCCTTCCTGCAGCTTCTGTGATAGTATAAAGGGACGACAGACCTGACTGTTCATGCTTACGTTCCTGTTCAATCCTGCTGCTTCAGTGATGGTGTAACGTGACGACAGGCTACTGCTGCACATGACTATTCATGCTTACGCTGCCTTTACTTCCTGCAGCTTCGGTTATGGTGTAAAGGGACCACAGACTACTGTGGAACTTGAATATTCATGCTTACCCCGCTGTCCCAACCTGAAGCTTTGGTGATGGTGTAAAGGGACCACAGACTACTGCAGCACATGACTATTCATGCTTACTCCACAATCCCTTCCTGCAGCTTCGGTGATGGTATAAAGGGACGACAGACCACTGCAGAACATGACTATTCATGCTTACCCCGCTGTTCCATCCTGCGGCTTCGGTGATTGTGTAAAGTGACTACAGACTGCTGCTGCACATGACTATTCATGCTTACTCCGCTGTTCCATCCTGCAGCTTTGGTGATGGTATAAAGGGACGACAGACCACTGCAGAACATGACTAGTCATGCTTACTCCGCTGTTTCATCCTGCAGCTTTGGTGATGGTATAAAGGGACGACAGACCTGACTGTTCATGCTTACGCTCCTGTTCAATCCTGCTGCTTCAGTGATGGTGTAACGTGACGACAGGCTGCTGCTGCACATGACTATTCATGCTTACCACAGCTCTTACTTTCTGTAGCTTTGGTGATGCAGTTTAGAAAAAACAGATTACTGTGTCCGAGTACCATTCTTCTGTTTTACCACTCTAATATGAATTAAAAAATTTACATCTAGCACATGAAGCGGACCTGAAAATAATTTAAGTTAACCGGACGACATTTATTCGTAGAGGGGTACTCCAGGTACAGTGACTTGCATGGTTTTTTTCCCTGCTTGTGCTTGTTAAATGTATACACTAACCAGAACATAGTTGTCCCTCTTTATTTTAGGAAGTGATGTTCATAAAACAATATTGTCAAGGCTTTTAAATCGTTTTTGTCTTTGGTTCTGTTCTCTGCATCTACCATAACATGTTTGTTGGCAGATTGCCTCTGTACATGGTATGTTTTGGCCGGTGTATCATTTACTATTAGTATCCTGTACAAGTCTACTGATATAGCATTTGTGAAACCCGTACCTATTATGATCCTTTGCAAATCCTTTCCCTGGTCTTCTTCACACGTGTAATGTTGATGCTACTGTCATTAGATCAAATCTGATGCATATCTGGGCCTTCCATGTTGCTGGGCTTCTTTTTCTATTCAATCGTATTGATCTTTCCTGTGAATCGAGCTCTGACAGTTGCATATTTCTCTTTCAGGACAATGTTTTAAACATCATTAATCAGGTCATGGAGGAATGTATCAAGGATGAGCGAGCAAACCGTGACTTTTGTGTTAAGTTCCCAGAGGAAATTCGCCATGATAACCTCGCGGGACAACTCTGGTTTGGTGCGGAGGTAAGACACTACTCCAGTTGTTTGGTAAATGTAGTGTCGAGTCTTGTGTTTTGTGTTAAAGGCTATACCCCCTAATCACAAGTTGAGGTCCCCGTCACTCCCCTTCACAGTAGTCGCAGTATACATGCCACTGCTAGGAGGCGGGGCATGTATACTGCTTTGGAAGATTTGATAGTTTAATATAAACATTAGTGCATGTAAGATGGGGAAGATTTCAGAATATTTTAGATCTGCTATGCGAGTTAGATGTAGTTGTCTCCTGGCCTTCTCTTGTTGTAAGCCACTTAGTGGATATGGCAAATGTAATCCCCAATATATTTTTCTCCCCTACGGCCATCGGGACAAAAATATTAATGACACTGTCCTTTCGGATTTTTTGGGCCTTGGTCAGTGAACAAAAGAAAAAAAAGGTGTGTAATATGGCAGTGTCTGGGGAGCAAGTCAAAGATTATTATTATCTCAGAAGGTTCTTCCTTGTTATTTAGAAGGGAGCTAGCATGTTAGTGTAGCAGGCTCCCAGGTTAATGTACAAATGAGGGCTACTCCTATTTATCAGTTAGTATCGAGGTTTTGTATTCTGCATGATTGTTGATGTATGATTTGAAGGCTAGATTGCACCTATTGTAGTACAGTAGATATGGGGATTAGTAAGGTCAGAGGAGTTTACAACAGAAAATAGGTTCCCAGGATCAACTACAATTTTCACCAACCCGCTAGACACCTATGCTCCTCTTCACTCGCCCTCGCGCCCCTCTCTATCTGCCGCACTTGTAGCGGTGACTGCTCCTTCTCCTACATCGCAGCCAAGACCTAGAACGATCTTCCACTCCAGCTCCATATGGCCGCCTCTCTGGCAGACTTCAGAAACAGACTCAAGACCTGGTTCTTTGACAGAGACACAGCGTCCAGATCCCCCAGGGGTGACAGTGCACTTTTACAAATGTTGATTGATTGAGTGACAAGCATACCTAGATCATGACACTACTCTCAGAATGGAAACAGGAGGGAGACTATTGATTCACTCTTCAATCAGTGTAAGTCTGTCATAGCATATGTGCAAAGTGGTCAGAACATAAGCTATTTCTGATGTGCCTCGGAGCTTACAGACCTCCACAGACGCTAAGGTGATTCACGGGGGAAGGCTGCTGCTTCTTTCACTCTGGGACTGCGAGGACCAAGGGGCCCATCGCCAACTACATCAGCCTCACCTGGTTGCTCTTCCCGGAGCCGCCTCCCTGCACTAGACTACGCCTCGCGGCCCCCGCTTCGCGGGAGCCGCTCGTTGTTCCAATCAGGATAAAAGCTTGGCTAAGCCCCCATTCGTGCTGTGTGCCTCGGAGCTTACAGACCTCCACAGACGCTAAGGTGATTCACGGGGGAAGGCTGCTGCTTCTTTCACTCTGGGACTGCGAGGACCAAGGGGCCCAGCGCCAACTACATCAGCCTCACCTGGTTGCTCTTCCCGGCACCGCCCCCTTCTTGACGCCCATTGCCAATAACTTGTTACGCGCCAGCGGAACGCGCGCGGACCGGGGCGAAGACCGGGCAAAGAGCGGGCCGTTTGTGGCCGTTTGTGGCCGTTCGTGGTCGGTTGTGGTCGGGGCGGGCCACTTCCCTAAAACGGGCCGCCTCAAACGAGTCACATAATTTGCTGGTACTGTGAGTCCACGCGCCATTGCCGACTGGTGAACTGTTTATACAGCATTGGTTGCCCACATTTTGCGCTTAAACATTGTAGTGTGTTCTGGACATATCTAGTGAATTTTATCTTCTTGTTATCATCGGAGGTTTATCTGTTTACCACCTTTTTGAGTTTGTTTGTTTGCTCTCTCCCTAAACCATGACCTCCTTAAGGTCTGGCAGGAAGGTGGCTAGGGGCAGCCTAGGGGGTCAAGTTACAGGGACCCTTGATAATTTTATTACTAGAGCTGCTCGTGTTCTTGAACACGAGATTTTATTAACGGAAAAAAGATTGTCCCTAGAACTATCCGCTAAAAGATCTTCCCTTGGCAATATTATGTCAGCTGTTTCGCCTGAAAACAGCCAGCCCCAACCTCCTTCCAATATGTCTGGTAATACCTTAAATGCACCGCCGGACACTTTTGATCATTGCCCGTTGGTGGATATCCACGAGATAATTAGTACCCCTGATACTAGCGGTGATCAAACCATTGATAGCACTTATATTCCACCGTCCACCTTCGACCAGCAATCTACTGGAGCAAAGACCCAGGCCCTTAAGCCCAGGCACATCCCGAGTAAAAGGAAACGTACGGGAGCCCCTCCAAAGGGGAAAAGAGCAAAAACCTCTAAAGTGTCTAACCCTCATAAATCTGCACCTACCTGTGAAGCTCCCAACTCTACTACGTCTGCTAGTTCCCATTTGGCATCTGGTAGTTTGAAGTCCCCGCTCCCTCCCTCTGTTCAATCTAACGCAGACCCTTCTACCTCCGATTTTCTCAAGCCTATAGAGAAGTTATTTAAATCACTACTCCTCCCACTATTAGAGCGAGTTACTCGTCTCGCCACCTCACTTGAGAAGTTAGAGGGTATGGTATCTGCCAATACGTCCCTGCTGGAAAAGATTGCAGTGTCTTCCACTGATCATGCAACTTCCTCTAACATAGACATTGCCGATAAATCCAGGCTTGCTTCCACGGCTCTCACACCCTTGGATGGAGCATTACCCAATATCCCGGCTCACAATGTCCAGGCGGTGGATGTTCCTCGCCTCCAGGTCAATATTGAGGTCCCGAGAGAAACAGATTGCAATATCAACACTGCCATTAATACTAACAACATCTCTACCAGCAAGTCCAGCTTAGAGGATGTTGACTCCCTTCAAAATTTCCCATCCATCAATCTTCCACCCGAGTCCCAGCCTTATACTATTATAATGGTGGGTGTTCCTCGGCTCCCTCAGACAAAGCCAGAGTGTCATAGTGAGCTGAAGAACAAAGTCTCACACTGGTTAAATACCAACAGGCCTTTACCTGCTGGACTACGGGCTGAAATAATGACCGTTCGTAGGGTATGTTGGTTGGGCAATAGAGTCAAACAGGTGGAGGGAGATTGTGTGATTATAAATTTCCGTGACCCCAGGGCTGTTAGGCATATCTGTTCTTTTTCCAATACCTTGAGAGGGACCGGCATATCTACAGTGGATTTGTCATACTTTTATCCACAAAAACCCCCTGCCACAATACGTGACATGTCCTTTGCTTGGGAAAGGGTTAATAGGACTTCCCACCGTCAGACAAGGCCGGATTTTTATCTTCCACTGTCAGATTTTTATACACCCTTGAACTCATTAGATGGGGTTGACTGACAGCTACCTTATCGGGAAAACTCGAGTAATTTGTGGGAAGTCTGTCTTGGTTCAGTTAACTCCGTGCAAACAGGGAGTGGTGGTTTACGGGGGGCCCAAGTTGGCTTGGTTACTATGTCTCCTAGTACCCCGTTTCTTCAACTAATTAGTCCATCTCCCCCCCTCATTGATCCTTGCTCAACCGAAAGTGAGACTAGGGGCCCCATTAATATTGCATTTACCCCAACTACTAAGGGTCCCGCCCCTGCAGCACCATGTGCCATGCCATCCAGCTCTACGCCCCTGACCCTGGTCTCGTGGAATGTTGCGGGACTTAGTAGCAGGGTATCCTCTGAAGAATGGGTAGGCTGGGTTAACACCCATGATATCCTGGTTTTCCAGGAAACCTGGGCTGTGGACCCGATCTATCTTTCCGGGTTTGTAAACTTTTTCAAGGGGGCCACCCGTGGCACCAGGGGCCGCCCGTCTGGCGGGCTCTGTATATGGGTTAAGCAATCCCTTGGGTATTCACTCAAGGAATTAGCTATTGACAGCCCTGACTTACTAATTATCTCCTTGCAACACAACAACGATCCCGTAGTTTTAATTATAAATGTTTACAACAGAGGCCTCCCTGGTGGACGTGGTACTAATAGCTTTTTATTATTAGATGGGTTTCTGGACACTATTGACATATACACCAATGTCTATATTGTGGGCGATCTAAATTGCTGTTTTGAACCTCTGCTCTCTACTCTTGACTCATTAACCTGGGAAGTAGATGCGATTTTAAATATTCCCCCTCTTGATCTCCCTCCTATTAAGAGGTGGACAGAGTCTGCGACACAGTGGATGGGATTATGTATGGAGCGGGGATTCAGGGCCGCCAATGGGAGGACCGCCTCTGATAAGGGTGGAAAGATGACTTTCTCAGATGGCCGACGTTGTAACAGCAGAATTGATTATGCCCTTGTTAAAATCGAGTTCTGGTCCACATTAAGTGATATGGCGGTATTAGACCGCCCGGAGAGTGACCACAACCCGTTGGTTTTAAGTCTTTTACTTTGCCCAGCTCATAGATCCAAACCCTCTGAAATAGTGACCGCGGAAGCCGTCTTAACCAATGATCAACGGCGTGTACGCTGGGACAAGGTTGCAATTGATGTTGAATTATTGTCCGTGATTAGCTCCAAGGTATCCGGTGCTCTGGTTGACTTACAGTCTCTTCAGAACACTGAGGATGTTGTTGGTAAAGCTACACGCATACATGATCATCTTTTCACTGGCCTTAAATCTCTTTTCTCAAAACCTTGTAAGGCCAAGAAATCTGTCACTCTAAAACCATCTACTTGGTACAATAAAGCTTGCCGAGAATCATTTAGCAAGTTAAAATCTGCTATTGCTAACAAAGATCCAGATAATGCTAGACTGGCTAGGAAAATCTATAACAAGGCTAAAGCCAAGGCCAAACAAGAGTGGGACAACGATCACTGGAACAACCTTTTGGCTGCCAGCAAGCACCGGAATCTAACCCTCTTCTGGCACATTGTCAAGTGGGGTAACTCCCAGAACAGCCAGGTCCCTACCAATCATGTCCCTCCGGACGCCTGGGTGACTCACTTTGAATCCCAGTTCTCGGTTTCCCCACAGGCTGAGGGGCCTGCCCCAGCTATAACCAGGGACCTTTCCCTCTCCTCGACCCTAACTTTTGACTGTGCGGAGGTTGAAAAGGCCTTAAGTAAGGTTCCAAGTGGTAAGGCGCCAGGCATGGACTGTGTTCCTACGGATCTCTTTAAATCTGACCCAGTGAATTGGGTGCCTTACATCGCACACCTTGCCAACGCCGTAGTCAGAGGGGCCGATATTCCTGATTCTTGGGGGGGGGGCCGAGATTCTCCCCATTTTTAAAAAAGGTGATCGCTCATGCCCGGGGAACTACCGCCCAATTAGTCTTATTGACTCGGTCCAGAAAATTATCGCTAGAATGATCTTGGCACGAATCCAGGCTTGGATTGAGCAGGAGGATATCATCTCTCCTCTCCAAGCAGGTTTCAGACCGTGTACCAGTACCATCGACCAGGCATTCAAATTTCAACTGATTGTCTGGAAAACGGTCTATTTGTGTGGCGGTACTTTATACGCTGCCTTTGTAGATCTTCGGTCAGCATTTGACCTAGTCAATAGGACGAAACTTTGGAGCGTATTGGCTGAGCTAGGGCTTGCTCCCGATCTCCTGAATATCATCATTAGGCTCCATGACAATAACTATGCACAAGTTCGCTGGGGGAAACAGGGCCAGGTCACTGATCGGTTCAGGGTCAATCGGGGTGTCAGGCAGGGGTGCGTCCTTGCTCCCACCTTGTTTTTATTGTTTATTAACAGTGTTGTTATGTATTACTCCAACACATCGACGGACGCCCCAACGTTGGGAGGTACTAAAATTCCACTCCTTATGTTCGCCGATGACACCCTACTTCTCTCCCAGACCCTATCTGGACTACAGGCGGCACTCAATGTCTTCACGAATTTCTGCTCTGATTTTGACTTGTCTGTCAATGTGTCCAAAACCAAATATATGGTTTTTAACAAAGGGAGAGGTATAAAGGGCCATGTCTCCATGGACAAAGCCTTGCTTAAACGTACAAATGTTATGACCTATCTAGGGGTAGTTTTTGAAAACAAGTTGGATTGGAGGCCGCAAATTGATGTTCTATCTCTAAAATTTGCTCAGCTTTCTGGTTGCCTAGTTAAAGAACATAAGCAATCCCAGTCGAGAATGATAGGCCCCCCTATCAAAATCTTTAATGTGAGGATCAACTCGGCGATCCTTTATGGCGCTGAACTATGGGGTTTCGCTGATCTTTCTCTTCTGGTTAAGGCACAATATAAATTTCTCAGATTGCTCACGGGCCTTCCATGCTCTACCCCTGTCAAACCCCTCCTGTTGGACCTCGGCTGTCACTCGTTTGAAGACATTGCAAGGTTCAAGCCATTGGCCTTTTGGAGGCGTTTATGGACAGTCCCTGAGCTGGACCTCTATGCAAAGGCCTTTCTTGATGTGCGATCTATCCTGGGGGCTGGCAATATTCCCTGGTTCAAACAGACTAAACAACTCCTGGAATCTATGGGGTTGGGCAATCTATGGACCGATCCAGCCAACAACCCCTTTCCCTCTAAGAAAGACTTTAAGAGCCTTTATTGGTCAATGGTGCAGCAGAAACATATTAACTCAGCCACTGCAGAGTCCTTGACAGGAAGGTTCCTAGCCCAAAAAAGAATTCCACTCCTTGAAGCTTACTGGGACACCATCACCAGACCTTGTGACAGGAAACTTTATCATCAATTTAGGGTAGGCACACTTCCGACCAACTCTTTCACCAAAAAATGGAAGGGTACGTCTAGCGACTCTTGTAAAAGTTGTCTTGACTGTATAGATTCTGTTGGCCATATCTTTTTTGTTTGTCCTGTCTATGCTGCACCCCGAGCTAAATGGCTCAAACCATTATGTCGAACTCTGGGCACTAGACAAGGGTCAGAAGCACTTGAAATGTTGAGATTTGAGCCTAGTGAATATGTTGTTATTGCTGTTGCTAAATTTTTGGCTTGGGTTTGGTTTATTAGAAACAAGAGGCATTAGGGTATTGGATTATTTTTAAGTATTCTGTTCATGTTTCTCTTTTTAATTATGTATTTTTATAATTATGTATTTTTTTTATGTATTGTAACTGTCTTTTATGATGTAATACATCGATAATAAAGACTAATGAATGAATGGAATGGCTATTTCTGAAAGTTAGCTGAAGGAAGTTTATTGCGTCATTGAGAAATCTGTTCAAAATGTGTCTCTACTCTAGATTATAGAATGATGCAGGATTACTATCCTAACCATGCCCTCTTGAAACCACGTTTCGTACAACCAGATAGAAAGATGTTGCTTGTAGTGAGTATTAAGAGGAAGGCAACAGTCTTTCTGTTGAAATGCAACTAAGCAATATAATGAAGAAGAAACTATAAAGTATAAAGGAAAGGACAAATCTCTGCTTTTGTACGTAAGCGTGTTGGAATAAATCTTGTATTTTAAAATGTTCTTTGTAGTCTAAGCTGCCTTAATGAGGTGGATGCTTCAGATATAAACTATGTCAATATGTTTTTTTTAATTGGCACTTGGTTTACTGAGAGGTAGGAGAGATTAGACAAACATGGAGGGAGAGATAAAGGTAAAAAGTAGACAGACCAAGAAAAAATGTGGACAGTGAGGGAAACCAGCGAGGCAGGGTGGTAGTGAGAGGGAGGTAACCACATGGAAAAATATGCATAGGCATTACGTTTGAGATGCAGTGATCCACAGCAGAATAAAAGAAACACAGGTGAGGGTGTGGCCGTGGGGATGGCATGGTGGAGAAGATAGACAAGACTGACAGAGTTAAACAAAAAGGTATAGACGAGAAAGGGCAGATGACGGGAATAGAACTGAAAGAGGCACAAACGGAAGGGGAGAGTAAAAAGATCTAGAAAAGAGACCGTGATTATTGAAAAGAGACATGGAGAGTGAGAAGCGAGTCAAAGAAATGCCTAATATTGAGAGGGAGAGAGGAGAGTTAGAAGGAGACATACAAAGGAGGAGAGAGATAAATAGAAGATATTTGGGAAAGAAAAGGGCATCTTGGGTGAATCATACAGAGATAGAAGATAAAGGATGTACAGGGAGAACAAAGGCTTTGAGAGCAGCAGATATGTGGTGAGGGGTACGAGACAGAGTGAAAGATGGAGAAGTAAGGAAATAGCTGCGAGACAGAATAAGCGAGGAAGTAAAAAAAAAAGTAGAGGTGTAAGGCCCGATATAGAATATCTCAGAAAATATGGTAGAGATGTTTGGCTCACATTTTGCCGCAGCCATTTCCATGGTGTTTTGTACATGTGCTTAGACTTTCAGGAATAAACATCTGAATCCTCATTACATCAAGTATCGCCTTGGAGCAAAAATCTGCTGGAGCCGTTTGTGATAACTTTTCAGAGGTGTGTGGTGTCCTGGGACACCTCCTGGTATTAGCTCTGTGGATTGTAGTAATTGCCATTATTATTTTGCTCTAGTGCAGAAAAGAACAGTTTCTGATAAAGACTTCTAGCCACAGATTCCTTACCTTTGGATTACCCCTAGGCGTCAACTAGACTGGACATTTTTTCATGAGCAGTACCCCTGTATGCCCGTAAGTGGTCGTTCAGCTCCGCTTGGTGCCAGTGGCATTGTCCACACCGGAAATGACATTTACGGTGCCTATATAGGTGCCACCCAGGCGCATTTGCGTCCGTTCTTTTCTTTCTGCTCCAGTCAGTTTAGATCTGGTTAGAGCTTCTCCTTAGTCACTTTTTGACTAAGCTTTTTTCGACATTTTGTTGAAAACTTTTGAGTTCTTTAATGTTCTTTTGGTAAACAGGTATAGAAACAGCTTAGGGCGCTCTGCACAGTGTATCGGGGGAATGGTAGATAGAATAAATTACTAGCGATGCTACTAGGAAAGGAAGGGCTGGTTACCAATACAACCCCAGTTTACCCTTGAAATAAGGGAAATACAGCAAACGCCAAAACTCCGATCCGTGCACACAAAGAAGTCCAAAGTATATAATATAGTTAAACACAAATGTTAAAGTTTTTTCATTTATTCCAGAGAGTTCTGTTCGGCTCAAACGATACCCAATTCTGTTAAGACCTTCTCGTCCTCAAAAAAAAGCTTTGCCGACAGCGAAACCACCTTTGGAGTTACCTCCTCGACATTCCTCGTTCCATCATCTACGATAACCTTTTTCCTGTCTGCGCCTACACCGTCGACGAGGCCTCCGATGACGCCAACATCGCCTCTGTTGACATCTCTTGCCTCGACGACATTCCCGCTGCCGACGATGCCCCGTTCTCCGATGCCACCTCCGTCGACCACTTCGTCAGTGACGACATTAGTTCTGCCGTCGACGGCTTCGACAATGACTACACAGTCGTTGACAACGGTTATGTCAACATCGACGGTGTCTGTTTCACCATCGACGAACATCTCATCGACGCTGCAACGAAAAAGGCCTTCTTCATTGCAATTCCCCCCAATTTTGTCATATGGGTTCTTGTCGACGATCCTGTAGACGAGAGGTTTTTTACCAAGACCCTTCTTACATCTCTCCTATGCCTCCTGGTCAATGTTTGGAGGAATCTGAGGATGATGGGTTGTTAAGTCCGGCCCGCAGCCCTTCTCAACTCCACATAAAATATCAGGAGGGGGAGGATGAGGATGACTATTATGGCACACATTACCATCAACCTATGGAAAGGCAACAGGTGTTGATGCCTCGTCAAGAACCCATGATACAAATGCCTATGGAATTAGTACAGGATTTAACAGCAATGCTGCAGGATTACCACACTCGCTTCCCTTCTGCAGCAGGTTCTGTTTAAAAGCAAACGTCTCCCCCGCCTGCTTTAGATTCAGCAGCACCTTCAGTACCCACCACGGAGGCTCAGGATCCTATGATTGTGCCACAAGATCAGAGAATGCAGGATGATGATGATACTGTTGCTGAGGAAGGGGAAATTCCTAAGATGCCTACTACAGTAGATGAGTGGGAAGACTACTTAATTCTGACACCTTCTCCGCCGGCTCCTCAAGCAGTTGATTATCCTCCTGAGGATAGTGGGGGTTTTCATGATATTATGGAGAGAGCGGCAAATCGATTCCATCTTCCCATGCCTGTTAAGCAGTATGACTGCTTCTTGTATGGTTTTAAGGACCAAAACAGAAAATCTGTGAGAGCTATTCCCATCATATATCATACCTGGGAAGAAGGTGTAAAAATAATGAAAAACCCCTTTTCAGTACTGGCAATCCTCCCCAAAATCGACAAAAAATACAAGGCCCCTGACGATGCACCTGCGTACCTGGCAGGACAACCTAAGCCAGATTCAGTTATTTCCCAGGCTGCACAGCAGAGATCTAGGAATCCTTCGGTGCCCATTACTGCGCCACCCGATAAGGATGGAAGGAGGTTGGATAATATTGGGAAAAGATTTCACCACCATGGCGGGTGCTTCAGTGCGTGCAGCAAATTCCTTAGCCATGTTAGGTAGATACTACTGCCAAATGTGGTCAGATGTTGCACCGTACCTTGAGTTTTTGCCAGATGATAAAAAGCAAGAAGCACAGAAGATTCTGCTTGAGGGAGAAAGGGCAGTATCTGTAATCATAGACATCTCTGTGGATCTATCTTTGTTAGGTTTTCGGCAACTAGCTGGAGCAGCAGTTCTCGTCGCCAAGGATGGCTCAAGTCTACCACCTTTTGTCCTGAGGTGCAAAGTAAGATCCTAGACATGCCATTCAATGGGGACGCACTGTTTGGTAAACACATTGACGATGCCTTACAGGAAATCAAGAAGGACACGACTAAAGCTTTGGAAACGCTCCAGTAAAAGAAGACACCTTTTCGAGGGGCCAGTGGCAGAGGGTCTTATTCCTTTCGAGGAAGCTATCAGAAATACCAGCCACAGACTTAACAATATATAGATATGGTCATCAACCATAACAGTAGTATAGAGCCCCTCCAGCTGATGCTTACTCCAGACAGCAAAACAGGAGAAAGCAGCCCCCTCAGGGTAGAGACAATGCTATAAAGCAGTGACACTTCACCAGCACCTGCATTAATTCGGCCACACATCAATCCCAGTGCCACAAATATTTCTTTACATTTCGACCAATGGAGAAAAATCACTTTGGACAAATGGGTTCTAGACATAGTAAAGTATGGTCATACCCTGGAATTCATAAAGATCGCACCGCCTCATCTGCCTCTAAAGAAGCCTCCACCTCATCTCAAACTTCTCAGGAAGAAGCCATGGTTATGCTCCGGAAAAGAGCTATAGAAAGAGTGCCTCACTCTCGGGTGGGAAAAAGTTTTTATTCTCGTTTCTTTCTGATAAGAAAGAATTCGGGGAGTGGAGGCCAATTCTAGACCTAAGAAAATTTAGTATGAAACAGAAAAAATCCTTCCGCATGGTCACTCTCCAGGAGATGCTGCAGCTTCTTAATCACGCGTACTTTATGATGACATTAGATCTGCAGGGTACTTATTTTCACTTCCCTATTCATCCCAAACATCAAATGTTTCTCCGTTTCTCTGTGGCAGGTGTTCATTTTCAGTTCAGAGTTCTCCGGTTTGGTCTGCGGTCAAGTGTCTGGCTCCAGTTGCTGCTTATCTTGGGCTACAGGGCCTGCAGCTGTTTCCTTACCTAGATGACTGGTTAGTGAAAACACCATCTTTTCGGCAAGCCTCGAAAGCAACTTCATTTGCCTTCAAATGTTTCGTTCCCTGGGGCTAACTCTCAATTTTCAGAAGTCAGTCCTGCATCCGTCACAAAAGACGCTTTTTCTCGAAGCAGTCCTAGACACTATCCAAGACAAAGCATTCTTGTCCACAGAAAGGAAAGCACATCTCATTTCTCTTGCAACAAATTTAAGAGGAAGAAGGTTCACTCCTGTGAGACTGATAAAATCTCTACTGGGCATGATGTCCTCTGCAATTCTAATGGTACCTTGCACTTGTCTCAGAATGAGACCCATACAGGAGGAACTAGAAAATCAATGGCTTCAGGTGACCGGATAGTTCGACCTAGTGTGAATAACTCCACTCATGCATTCAGCTCTGCTTTGGTGGCAGCGCTCCAACAATCTCTCAATAGGGCTATCTTTCCTTTCTGGGACGCCAGCTTTCGTCCTCACTACAGACTCTTCTCTAGAGCTGACCTTCAAGAGCTCCGGATATGAGGCAAGTGGCCCACAGCGCTTTCAAAAATACACATCATTTTTCTGGAGCTTCAAGCCATTTCTCTAGTCTTGCAGGCTTTCCTCCCAAGGATTCAGGGTTCCTCGGTTCTGATAAGGACAGACAATACCACATGCATGCATTACCTGAACAAACAAGGAGGCACATGCTCCCACATCTTATCGCAGGAAGCACAGGAAATATGGAAGTGGCTTCTCTCTCACCAAATAACTATCTAAGTGGAACATCTCCAAGGAATGAAGAATAGTCTGGCGGACACCTTATGCAGGACTTCCAACTCTTCCCACGAATGGGGAGCTGGATCAGAAGGTTCTCGAATACATCTTCCAGATTTGGGGTAGGCCCAACTTGGATCTCTTCCCTTCCAAGATCAATCGGAAATGCCAATTCTTTGCCAGCTGGGAGCTAGAAAAAGGTTCATGGGGAAAAGCTTTTCTGATGAGGGGGACAAGGATCTTTGCCTACGCGCCCCCCCTCCCCCCCCCTCTTTCCGTTAATTCCAAGGCTTCTGATGAAATTGGAAAGAGAGCCATGCCGAATGATTCTCATTGCTGCACGTTGGCCACGCCGGCACTGGTTCACAGAGCTTCTTCTGCTCTCAGAATGCAGACCTTCTCGCCTTCCAGTATGGCCAACACTGTTAACATTGAGCAGGGGCAGATTCTCCACCCACATCCAGCCCCGCTGCAGCTACATGCATGGTTACTAAACTTGCTGAGTTCAAGGAATTAGACCTGCCGCAAGACTGTGGTAACATACTTTCCAAGGCAAAGGCACCGTCCATGGTTAAAACGTACACACTCAAATGGAAGCGTTTCTGTTCATGGTGCCTTCGTAACAATGTGCACTCACTTGAGTATTCTTCAGATAAAATTTTACCTTATCTGCTCTCTCTGGCTAAATCCGGCCTTATGTTAAAATCTATTAAGTTACATACTGGCCGCCAGCTCTACTTACAGACAAACCTCTGGAGGTTTATCTCTTTGTTCAAATCGACTGCTAAAGCAGTTTATGAAAGGACTTTTCAGAGTATATCCTCCTGTAAGAGCTCCTCCTCCAGAATGGAGGCTTAATCTGGTTCTGGCGTAATTTATGAAACATCCCCATGAGCCGATTCAGAGAGCTGAACTCAAATAAATTTCTTGGAAAGTTGCGTTATTGTTGGCTGCCAGGAGAGTCAGCGAAATTCAAGCCTTCACAATTAAAGAGCCTTCCCTTCGCTTTACTAATGAGTGTTCTCCTCAGAACAAATCCTACATTTATTCCAAAGGTACCATCAACTTTCCATTTTAATGAGACTGTTATTCTATGAACATTATTTCCTAATCCTAATTCCCCTGCTGAAAAGGCAAGTCATACACTGGATATAAAGAGATGCCTCAAATTTTATCTTTCACATACTAAGACCATCCGAACATCTGATAAACTGTTTGTATCCTATGATGCGCAAAACCAGGTACGGCAGTGACTAAAGCAACAATTGCAAGACGGTTTGCAGAGGCTATTCATTTTTGCCATACTAAGCAGGCAGTCCGCTTTCTGTCAAACCTAAGGCTCATTCCACGAGAGCAGTGTCATCCTCCGCTGCGCTTTTTGCTGGAGTGCCATTGGATAAAATTTGCCATGCCCCAACATGGAAGAATATGTATACATTTACACAGCATTACTGCCTGAATTTTGCTACGGAGGCGGAAGCAGCTGTAGGACAAGCATTCTTACGTAATCTTTTCCAATAAGGTGAGTCTCTGTTTTGGAGGTGATTAATTATTAAATGCTAAATTCAATGTATTTGCTTCACAAGTAATTGTTGGTTTATGTACTCTATATTCATAAATACTTATTGTTCATATTGTCATACATATTTAGTGAATATGTACATGCATATCTGTTTATGAGGATATCTGTTTGCCATTCATATGATACCCGCCATCCTCTAATATTAAAATTGTATAACTGCTAGCTATTCTGGTGAAACCCCGAACCCGGTCCTAGGATGCTTGTTTCCAGTCCAGGGAGGACCTGGCCTGGCAGTTCGGGCTGGACTGTTCCCATTGAGCGCAGGGTCAAGACTGATTTGCGTATGGCTGTGTCCAAATTGGAATGGCATGGTGAGCAAAAAAACGATGGATTTAGGCCCAGATCTCTGTACTGGGTGAATGTATGACATTGTTCTGCATTGTGTCCATCGATTGTTCTTTTAGCTAATCTGATTCAAGCATGTGAATCTATAAAAGGTCCAATACTGGATAAGAAAACTAGTTATTTACCTGTAACTTCAGGTATCCAGTATTGGTATTTTTCATAGATTTACATATGACCCACCCTCCTACCTGGAGAGGCTTCCCTTATTACTGATATATCACTCTTGTCACTTGTGCTAGACAATCTGAGGGACTTGCCTCGCTGTGGAGTGTTCTAGAGGGTGGTAGGGCCTGATTTGGCTGTGTTTCTACTTTGGTTCTTTTTTACAATAGGACAGGGATGGGCTACTGCAATGGCTTAATGTATTACTGCTAATGTATATATATATATATATATGTTTATTTTTACCGTGTGACGCCCACCTCGACGGCGGGGATGATTCAGGTATGTGAATCTATGAAAGATACCAATACTGAATAACTGAAGTTGCAGGTAAGTAACTTGTTTTCTTCTCCACCATTTCCATTTTTCTGCGGCTGCCTGATCAGCCATCCCTCTTCAAATCCCAAATTGTACATCGGTTTCTGGAAGGTTTGCAACATTTGTTTCCACCTTCTCCATTTATTATGCCTCATTGTAACCTCAATCTTGACCTCACTTTCCTTGTGTACACACCCTTTGAGCTACTGTACAATTGTCCTCTCAGGCTCATTACCATTAAGACGGCCTTCCTGGTTGTAATAACATGTGCCTGGAGGTCACTGAGCTTCAGGACTTGTCATCCATGCATCCTTTCCTTGCCATTTATCCTGACAAACTGGTGTTTCACACAAGAGCCCCCTTTCTTTCAAACGTCATCACTTCATTTCATGTAGGCCAATCCATCACCTTGCTTACTTTTTACACTCCTCTGTATCCCTCCAAAGAAGAGGAGTGACTCCACCGTCTGGACCCAAAAAGAGCGTTTTTGTTCTACCTTGACTGTACACAAGAGTTCCAGGTGGTTGACCAACTCTTCGTAGGGTATATCAGAGCACAGAAGGCACAGGCTGTTTTGAAAAGGACCATCTCACTATTGATCGTACTGTGTATCAAAATCTGCTACGCATTAGCTAAAAAGCAACCCCCAGTGGCCTTGTGTGCTCATTCCACCAGAGCTAAAGCTGCAACAACCTTGTTAGCTTTCTGAGTTCTAGTCCTGGATATCTGCCAGGCAGCAATGTGAGAATGTCTGCACATGTTTACCAAGCACTACTGTCTGGACAGTCAGGTCGGTAGGGATGAACACTTTGCCTGTTCAGTCTTACAGGACTTCCTCATGTCAAATCTGTCCGCAGACCTACCTCCGGGGAGGTATTGCTTGGGTATCTATTTAAAGGTAAGGAATTTGCAGCTAGATGTCCCTATCAGATGATCAAGTTACTTATCTTTAGTAATGCCTTATCCGGTAGAGGCTCTTTCTAGCCGCAGATTCCTTAATGACCGACCCATCTTCCCCACTCTGCGATTGGATTTCTAGGGAAGGTTTTTTTTCCCCCTTTCAGGGTGCTAGTTTTCCACACCACTGTACTTTGTGGTTTGCGCTTGGGTCGTCCGCGCGCCTGGTTGGCGCTTGTGTAGGCACTTCGAATGTCACTTCTGGTGCGAACGACACTATGCGGAGCCGAATTACGCCCCCTAAAGACACACATAGCGGTACTACTCACAAATACATTTCCGAGGGCATTTCAAAGGTAAGGAATCTGCAGTTAGATAGAGCCTCTACCAGATAAGGGGTTACCCCTAAAGGTGGTAAGTAACTTGTTCATCTGGACTACTGAACATTTTTCCTCTCCAGGGCATTGCTGAATGATTTTAAATGTCTTGGCTAGAGGAGTAGCAATTGAGGCGGTCAGAGGAAGTGGGGTAAAAAGATTAAAGGAGATGGAGCAGACATATAAATGTGAGAGGATGGTAAGGAGAGGAGAGACTGAAAGAGAAGAGTCAGAGAATAAGGAACTAAGAAATAGATGGGATAAAGATAATCTGAGGTTTATGACCTGGAAAGAGCAGGGTAGGGCATATCAAAGAAAGTTAGAAATAACAAAAAAAAATTTAAAGCTTTACATGAAAATGGAATGTGTCCTACCTCACAAGTTGCACGCTGTACTCTTTAATGTGGCAGAATAGTTTGCCTACCGATTCCCCTTGGGGTAGAACACTTTAGAGAACTTTCCAGATAGTCTGCCTCATCAAAGCAAGTGAATAATGAATTGATACATTTTTAAAACATGTCTGAATTCACCAAGTCACTGTTCCCAAAATGTTACCGTTTACACATTTCAAGCCTTTTTTTTCAGCCAAGTAGCTCTCAGTGACTGGGGTATGATCATGCAGAGGCAGGGCCTCTAATTCACTTTATTCAAGAACGAAGTAAGCTCTGTTAGTGGAGGCCTAATACATCCACCACCTTCCCTTGTCGTTCTCTTCACCAGTACCCTTTACCTGAATTACTATTGAAGCCTCTAAATATGCACTCTTTTAAAAATACTCTAAACCCACTGGTTCAACAACAGTACCCTACATATTTTTGTGACTGTCATAGAGGAAAGGCTTTTGGAACAAGCATTAGGAAAACCAATAGCTCTTATCTTTTGCAGGTATAGGCTTTGCCAATGCTTTTTGAAAAAAGCAATTACCTCAAAGTGTGCAATAGAAGGGTAAGTGCTAGAGAGTCAAATGGTAAAGAGTTTATATTCTAAGGGAGGGACAAACATAGGAGGGACAGGCAAGGACACGGAGAACCTTTCAATAAGAAGCAAGCAAATAAGAATAGCAATGAAGCCACCCAACGGTGAGCAAAGTAGGCTGATTGAAAGCCCCTGCGAGTTCTTGGTGAGCCCACAGTCGGCCTTTTGCAACCATAAAGCTTGTGCTGCCTTGTAGACTGCACCTAGAAAGAGAGGTGTAATTATCCAGACATGTTGTCCTCAAAATTGCAACTTGTTTATGTATCTGTCTTCGGAAAATAAGTACTTATCATCCTCAGTCTTTCCAATACTCAATGTTGGGCCCTTTTGAGTGCTTTAATGTGTTTACAGGCATACAGGTGCCATTTTCTTGGTTTCATTTATGCTCGTTTCCACGGTGCTGTGCACAATACCAAGAAGCATAGGATATGCTTGCAAGGTCAGGGACCTTCAGTAAAAAATTATTTAGAATTTTAGCTAGTGTTAATAGTGTGAGGAAGAAAAGTGACCTGGAAAAGTGGTGGGAAAAAGAAAACCTCCTTCCAGGTTAACATGACAAATACGAAGGGATGAACAGGTATAAATCCGTAATCTAGGAAAGCTCAATTTCAGGAGCTTTAACGGAAAAGGAGTAAACGCATGCATGCAAATTTATGGAAGAGTGTCTCAAGGAGGGCTTGGGAGACTGAGTGGAAGTGTGATAAGATTCTCAGATGGAAACGATCGTCATGGGCAAGAACATGCCTACATTAGACGACTCTGCAGACAACGTAAATGCAAAACAGAGGCCAACTGATCAGACCAGATGATAGGAGATGAGATAAGGGAGGTGAGCGAGTAGAGGCAGCTTGGGGAAGGGGTAATAGCCACTTTGTAGATCAATGGCAGAGCAGCAGGTGATATTATCTCCTATTTAGAAAAAAGAAGTAGAAAGGAGCAGATTCTAACTTGCTCTCACTGTAAGTGCTACTTCTTCTCTCCCCAACTCTGCCTCTTTTGTATCACGCCTGCTGTCACCATCCCTCCTACCCATACGTACTGCTGCTATGTCCTCTCATCTTCATACATGAGGCACCTCAACACCACGGGTTGTCCTCTTCCAACAAAGGTCAAGTTTATTCCTGATACCTTCAGCATGTTTTCTTTTCACCCACACACCTCCAACCCTATTATTACCATGTACCCTAACAAATGCACTTGGCGCTAGAACAAGAAAACGTCCTTCTCAACATGGTATCTGTGCTCTCTTTAATCTAGATCACCTCCACTGTTCTGAGAAAGGAACATCCATGCTCAGGTTTCTCCTTATGAACAATAAATCTCCGTCTTATTGTGAAAAGAGTCTTGCTGTGGGTCCCCCCTGCTTCTTATGCCCCAAAATTGCTTTCGGCTCAAGAGAGGCGCTGGCTGGTATGTGTCTACCTTTCTCTGTTGGATTCAACATTTCCAAGAAGGAAGCGTGAACACAGGCAGTGGACCTGAGCGCAAACACAGCTCCCACATCGTTCATCACCTGTATTAAGTTTTGTTAATGGACAATATTTTTTATCCTTGTGTGCACTTCTCTATGTACACCTCCTGGCCAAAGATGCCTCCCTCAGCAGGGAAGTATAATACAAGAAGCAAGAGCTGCACCACACGAAAAACAAAAAAAGTGAAATAACACAGTAAAGTATGGCACAATTTGAAAATGACAATTTCTGCACGATCCAATTGCGTTTCTTCCTTTATTGTTGTATCATGTCATATTCATGAAAAAATCAGTCAACGCGTTTCGTCCGCTAAAACATTGGACTTCTTCAGGGCAAAGAAGATATTAAGCATCAGTTCCATACCATCCAGTGGTCGAAAAATATTCCTCAATGTATGGACCAGAATGAAGCATCTGTATGATATGGAGGTAAACAGCCACAGTTCTGGCAGTATATGAGTCAAGAGAACATCCAAATGTCATTAATAGCTGCAGTCCATGCAGCTAGCAGATCAAAAAAACATTCCAAGGTCGATGTACAATTTCCATTAATATGTGGCCCTTGAACGGGGAATTATCCACCCTGCCGGCCGGGGAACACGACGTCCACTTCGATTTTGCTTGCTTCATCTAAGTGGGCGTCGTGTTCCCCAGCCGGTTTTCCTGACCCTACTGACACCAATCGCAGTGCTTTCGGCAGTGTGGAGAATTGCCGCAAGAGGTCCAGTGTTTTACTGGACGAAACAGTAAAGGAAGAAACGCAATTGGATCTTGCAGAAATTGTCATTTTCAAATTGTGACATACTTTACTGTGTTATTTCACTTTTTTTGTTTTTCATGAGGTGCAGCTCTGATCTTGCTTTTGTGTATTATATTTCCTAGAAGGACTCCCCATTCCAAAGAGTGGTTCTTATTTAGGTGCTTGCACCTTGAGGTCCTGAGGCAAAGGAATGAGGGGATGTTCATAATAATACATTTTAAATGAAGTAGAAACAAAAGGTTTGGAATTGACAACTCTCATGAGAGAGAGAGAGAGAGAGAGAGACAGAGAGAGACAGAGAGAGACAGAGAGAGAGAGAGAGAGACAGAGAGAGAGAGAGAGAGAGAGAGAGAGAGAGAGAGAGAAGAGAGAGAGAGAGAGAGAGAGAGAGAGAGAGAGAGAGGAGAGAGAGAGAGAGAGAGAGAGAGAGAGAGAGATGGATTGAGAGATGGATTGAGATGGATTGAGATGGATTGAGATGGATTGAGATGGATTGAGATGGATTGAGATGGATTGAGATGGATTGAGATGGATTGAGATGGATTGAGAGATTGAGATGGATTGAGAGATTGAGATGGATTGAGAGATTGAGAGATTGAGATGGATTGAGAGATTGAGAGGATTGAGAGATTGAGAGATTGAGAGATTGAGAGATTGAGATGGATTGAGATGGATTGAGATGGATTGAGATGGATTGAGATATTGAGATGGATTGAGAGATTGAGAGATTG